>NC_136958.1:9614299-9949299 GCF_032717465.1 Coenobita brevimanus
AATGTGGTAGGAACGAGGAAGGAAGGAATGGAGAGGGAAGGAATGGAAAGAGGAAGGCACGAGAATAATAAGAAAAAAATGATAGAGAAAGAATGAAGGAAGGAAGGTAGTAAGAAGGATTTATCGATTTGTGAAGAAGGAATATAATGCAGGATTAAGGGCGAAGAATGGAAGGGGGGAGAGATAGGAGAGGAAGATTACCAAGAAAAAGGAAGGTAGAATATAGAAGAGAGGGCGGAAGGATAAATCAAGTTGCTATGGAAGAGGAAAACAATGAAGGAGAAGGAAGAAAGAAGGGGAAATGGAAGAGGTCTGAGGGAGGAACGAAAGAAGAGAATAATAGAGGATGTTGATTACTGAAATTAAAAAAAAAGGAAGGAAACAGAAGACAATGCAAATGCTAAAGGAAGAAGAAAGACTGAAATATGAAGGAAACACAAAAAGATAAAAAAATGAGAAGGAAGAGGAAACACACACGGAATGAAAGTTGGGAGAAGTACCGGGAAGGGTGGAAGACAGACAAACAGACAGACAGACAGACAGACAGACACACACACACACACACACACACACACACACACACACACACACACACACACACACACACACACACACACACACACACACACGCAGGTCCAGCAAAAAAAAAGTATATACATCCCCGTGATATCGCATAGGCGGATAAAAAAAAAAAAAAGTGAAGATAGGTAGGAGGTGCAAAAGTAAATGAAGTGTGAAACAATATTGAAGAAATAGCAGGGCGTGAGGGCAGTAAGAATATGATAAAAAAAAGGAAGAGGAATGGGTAAATAAAGATATAAAATAAATAAATAAAGATAATTAGGGAAAATGAGGAAGATGTTAACTAAAAAATTTATATAAACAAACGAAGGAAATTGGTAAACAGGAAGAGAGCAGTATGAAAGCGAAGGAAGGGAGACAAAGCAGGAATTATAGGAGGCAATGAAGGAAAGAAGCAGGGAGGAGAGGAGCAGAAGAAGGAAGGGGAAGAGATATAGGAGAAGAGAAGGGAAGAAGAGAATGAGGTGGGGGAAAACAAGAGGTACGCAGTGGAAACAGGGGAATGGTGACATGATGAAGGATGGAAGGAAAGATAAAGAAGGGAAAGAAGAAGGAAGGAATTACGGAGAAGGGAGGAATGAAGAGAGAAAATTAAGATATAGGAGGAAGGAAGAAAAGAGACGGGACGGGGGAGCAAAGAAAGAAGTAGTGATGGAGGGTGAGGAAAGATAGAGGAAAGAGAAAAGAAGAAAAAGGGAAGAAAAGAGACGACTGACGAAGAAGGATAGAGGGAGGAAACGGAATAAGACGGAAGAACGACGGACGGAAAGGAAATACGGTGGACGAAGGAAGGAAACAGCAAAAGAGAGACGGAAGGGAGAAGTGAGGGAGAAGGAAATAAAGAGGAAGGCAGGAGTGAGGAAGAAGGAAGGCAGAAATAGGGCAGAAACTAAGAAGGAATGAGTAAGGAGGGGGAGACTGGAAATAGGTAGGAGCGAGGAAGGAAAGGGAATAAAAGACTAACAGAGAAAGATGGAAGGAAAAAAGGAAGGAAGTAGGAAGGATTTATGAAGGAACAAAAACAAGATACAGGGGGAAGTGTGGAGAAGGATGGAAGGAGTGAGAGAGCAGGAACGAAGAAGAAACAGGAAAAACAGGAAGGAAGTAGGAGTGAGGGAGAAAGGAAAGATCAAGTTGAGAAGAATGAAGAAAACAGTGGCTGGAGATGGAAGTAGAGACGAAGGGAAATAAGGATGAAGTGAGAAGGAGGAAAGAAAGAAAATAAGATGTTGATTGCTGGAATAAAAAAGGGAAAGAAATAGGGAAGACAATGCAAGTGATAAAGGAAGGAAGAAAGAATGATCAAGGAAGGAAGCACAAAAAGAAATTCTAAATTGAAAAGAATGAAGAGGAGGCACACAGAGAATGAAAGTTGGGAGAAATGCTGAGTAGTGTCGAACACACACACACACACACACACACACACACACACACACACACACACACACACACACACACACACACACACACACACACACACACACACACACACACACACACACACACACACACACACACACACACACACACACACACACACACACACACACACACACACACAGAATGAGAGAGAGAGAGAGAGAGAGAGAGAGAGAGAGAGACGAAGAATGAAAAATCAAGGAAGAGGGAAGGGGCGGAAGAGACAAAAGACCATTGAATTAATGAGGTAAGGAAATAAGAATGAGGACACAGTAAGGGAAATGGAGGAGAGAAAAGAAAAACAGTGGAAGAGCGAAGGAAGGATTGATAGATGGAAGGTGAAAGATGGAGGGGGAAGGATGGAAGGGGTGCACGAGAATGAAGCAGGTATGGACTGAAGAAAAAACAAGAGAGGATGGACGGTATGACTGAAGGAAGAGGAAAGGAATGGAGGAAAGTAAGAAGAAAGGAAGAAGTGAGGGAAGAAAGGCAATCAAACAATTGACGGGAAGGATGGCAAATAATGGGAAGAAGGAAGGAAAATAAAGGTCTAAATCAAAGAAAGTGAATGAATGAATGAAAGAAGAAGGAATGGTGGCAATGAAAGAAAATGAACGACCTGAGGGAGGAGAAGGATAAGGAAGAAAGGAAATTTAAAGTACCGAAGGAAGAGAAAGGCTATGGGATAAGAATGGGAGGGAAGAAGGGAGAGGAGAGGAGAGGGAGAGATTAGAGAAGAACACTGTGAAGGGTTAAGGAGATAATAAAACCAAAAAGAGGAAGGTTAAGGGAAAGGAGAGGATATGAATGATGAAACAAGAATCGGTCCCAAGGCACAGCAAACCCGTCCCCGACAGTCATTTGAGTGCTGACGTATAAACAAAACAGGATACCTAGTCAAAGATGTCACATATCAAATTTAGAGTAAATTGGATGAAAACTGACAATTTAATGCCCATTTGAAATTTTAGGCCCGACCCACCTTCCACTGATCCCACTATAGCTAACTGGGGGGTGACTCCCCTGATGTAATGAAGCATGTTACAGAATGTAGTTTTGAAAGATGCACCTTTAAGTTTTGGTTTCATGTCAGTTTGACGAATTTGAAAGGACTTACGGTAAAAAAAAAAAAAAATACCAATCTTTTTTTTTTTTTTTTTTTTTTTTTTTTACATTTTTGGGGCCTACAGCCTGGGCCTTGGCCTAATTTGGCCCAAAATTTAATCAGGTGATCAGAAAGTCATAGCCCATCATCCCTGTAATTTTAGTCAAAATCGCACCAGTAGTTTTTGCGTAAAGTTGTTAACAGACAGACAGATAGACTGATAGACCGACAGACAAACAAAGTGAATACAATACCGGTCCCCGAGCTCCTCCGGTGCGGGGACGGGCAGTAAGAGAAATAAAGGATAGGAGATGACCAAGAAAGCTGCAGGAGGGAAAAAAATGATGATGAAGGAGAGAGATAGAACAAAGAAGTGATCTATGAGGGAAAGGATAGAGAAAGAACTAGAGGAGCATACAGTGGAGCGCATCTTCCCAACAAGGGCAACGTAATTTCCAAATCACTCTTCATAATAGGTTAGAATTTCTCATCAGTGATAAAGGTTTTGGAAAAAGTGTTTTCTGGGTCCAGAATCTGTAATACGATCCGGATCGGTCCCAAAAGTTAATCGATTGTTCCCTGAGACATGGGCTGTCTACACACCAAATTTGGTCCAAATCTCTCTTTTAGTGTTTGAGCAGTCCTGTTAACAAACAACTAACAAACTAGAGGGGCACTCAGTGGAGCGCATCTAGCCAACAAGGGTAACGTAATTTCCAAACCAATCATATTAATAGATTAGGTTTTCTCATCACTGATAAGGGTTCCCAAAAAGTGTTTTCCGGATCCAGAATCTGCAATACGATCCGGATCGGTCCCAAAAGTTAATCGATTGTTCCCTGGGACATGGGCTATTTACCCACCCAATTTGTTTCAAATCTTTCTTTTGGTTTTTGAGTAATCCTGCTAACAGGCAAACAAACTAACAAACATCGGCCCCAAAAGTCAATCGATTTTTCCCAGGGTCATGGGCTATCTACCCACCATACTTGGCCCAAATCTCTCTTTTAGTTTCTGAGTAATCCTGCTAGCGACTAACGAACAAACAAACAGGGGTGAACACATACTCTCCTTGTCGGAGAGAATAATTAAGGAGCAGAATAACCAAGGAATAACGAAGAGATGAATAAAGATGAAGATTAAGGAAAGACGATCCAGGTAATAGGAAGAGAGAAGAATGAAAAGGAAGTAGAAAGAGAATCAAAGTAAGATATTAAGAGAACGACAAGAAGAGAGACCAAGGAAGACAACCATTTTCGAGGGAAAAGGAAAAAGGCTCATGGAAGAGACTGAGCAATAAAATGCAGATAAGAAAATGACATAGTAAACCAGAAAGCACTCAGAGAACGCATACCTCCTCCAATACAATTGCCATTAAAAAGGATCCGGAACCGGATCCTCTCCAAAATTATATCAATTCTTTCTTGCTCCATGGCTCACCTTTCTACCCCCTGGGGGTAGGGGGGTTTTCAAGAATACTCCCCCAGTATCCCTGCTTGTCGTAAAAGGCGACTAAAAGGGTTGGCGGAGGGTTAGTGCCCCTCCCCGGAAAACAACTAACTAAAAAAACAAACAAGAAGCCTCGGACAAGGACTGACCAAACGTTGACGACCCAGGACCGGACAAAGGACTTGGTAATGTGTACATGGAATGTAAGAGGAGCGAATGATAAGGTGAAAGAGAGAGAGATTGTCCAGGTGCTTGAGGATGCGAAAGTGGATGTATGTGGAATAACTGAAACAAAATGGAGAGGAGAAAGTGTGAGAGAATGGGAGTATGGATGGGGTATATGTGCAGGAGTAGATGAGAATGAGAGGGCAAAGGAAGGAGTGTGTATAGTTGTGAGTAAAAGATGGAAGAAGAGCATAAGACAGTATGGATCAGTTGGGTCAAGGATTGTGTGGGTAAAGTTGAAAGTTGGAATACAAATGTGGGCGATGTGTGTGTGTATGCGCCAACGCAAGATCGTGCTAGAAGAGTGAGAGAAGAGTTCTGGACAAATGTGGAAGTGTGCATGGAAAAGTTTGGAAGGAGTGAGAGAGTGTTTTTGATTGGTGATATGAATGGTAAAGTTGGTAATGTGAAGGTGGATGGAATAGTTGGTGAGTGGGGTGTGCCTGGTGAGATAGATGAGAATGGGAGTGTGCTAGTGGACATTTGTGCTGGGAGGGGGTTGGTAATAGCCAATACCCTCTTCAGGCATAAAATGATCCACAGGTATACATGGCGAGTGATGAGAAGGGTGGGTGGTGAACTGAATGAAAGGAAGGCAATGATTGATTATGTGTGTGTGGATGAAAGGATGCGAAGATGTGTAAAGGATGCAAGAGTGTATAGAGGTTGGGGGAGTGGACTTTCTGACCATTACTTGGTGGTGGCCAGAATTAGGTTGCAAGTAAGATGGAGGAATAGAAGAAGGGAAAGACGAGAGGAAGGAGTAGTTGCAAGGAGAGTGGAAAGGTTACAAGAGGATGAGAAAAAGGCAGAGTATAAGAGAGAAGTGGAGGAGCGATTGGGCAAATATGAATTGGAGCAGATGGGAGACGTGGAAGGTGTGTGTAAGATATTTACAGAAGAAATATGTGCAGCATGTGATGTGGTGTGTGGAAGGAAGAGAAGACGGAGGGGGGTGCAAGGAACAGCGTGGTGGACTGAAGAGGTGAAACAGGCTGTGGCACAAAAGAAGAAAGCATACAATGAATGGATGAGAAATAGGGGCGTGGAAGAAGTTGAGAGGCGGAAGAGAGAGTTATATGTGGAAAGGAAGAGAGTGGTGAAAAGATTAGTAAGAGAGAGTAAGAAGAGAGTGGATGAGGAATTTGGAAGGAATTTGAGTGTAAAGTGGAGGGACTGTAAGAAAATGTTCTGGAGAGAAGTGAAAAGAGTAAGACAGGGTGGAAGTGAAGTTAGCAGGGGAGTGAAAGATAAAAATGGTAGATTACTAGTGGAGAAGGGAGAAAAAGTGAGCAGATGGAGAGAACACTTTAAGGAATTGTTGAACGTGGAGGATGGAAGTAATGCGAGTATAAGTGGCTGGGGAATGGCTGGGAGAAGGAGGGAGGTGAGAAGACAGGAAGAAATCAGTAGGATGGAAGTTGTGGAAGCAATGAAGAAAGTTAAATCGGGGAAAGCCCCAGGAATTGATGGAGTGTGTGGTGAAATGCTGAAGCATGGGGGAGAGATAGTAGTAGAATGGATGTGGAAGATGTGCAGATTGGCCTGGGAGGAAGGTAGAGTCCCGGAGGATTGGAAGTCAGGTATAATTATTCCCTTGTACAAAGGAAAAGGGGAAAAAGAAGTGTGTGGTAATCATAGGGGCATTTGTCTTCTTAGTATAATAGGAAAAGTGTATGGTAGGTTACTTATAGACAGAGTTAGAGAAAGAACAGAGAAATTAGTTGGAGAAGAACAGGGAGGCTTTAGGAAGGGAAGAGGTTGTGTAGATCAGATATTCATTCTTAGATCTTTAGTGGAAAAGTTTCTAGAGAAGGGAAAGAAGTTGTATGCGGCTTTCATGGATTTGGAGAAAGCATATGACAGGGGTGGATAGACAAGGATTGTGGAAAGTGTTAAGAATATATGGAGTAGATGGGAAGTTGTTGAATGCTGTGAAGAGTATGTACGATGGTGCGAAGGCTGCAGTGCGTGTGGATGGTGAACTAAGTGAATTTTTCTCTGTGAAAGTTGGTTTGAAACAGGGATGTGTCATGTCTCCATGGTTGTTCAATCTGTACATGGATGGGGTAATAAAAGAGGTACAAGGTAGGGTGGTGGATGTTGGAGTGGCCCTGGTGAGAGAGGATAGTGTTTGGAAACTCCCTGTACTGTTGTTTGCAGATGATACTGTGTTGTTGAGTGAAGACGAAGGGGAGCTGCAAGGCTTGGTGGATGAGTTTGAGAGAGTGTGTAAGAAACGGAACCTAAAGGTGAATGTAGGGAACAGTAAAGTGATGGTCTTTGGGAGAGGTGAAGTCAGTGAATGTACAGCGAGGTTGGATGGTGAGGAATTGGAAAATGTGAGTACGTTTAAGTATTTGGGTAGTGTGATGAGTAAGGATGGAGGTTTGGAGGGTGAAGTGCTTGAAAGGGTACAGCAGGGAAGAAAGGTTGCTGGTTCCTTAAAAGCAGTGATAAGAAACAGGGAAGTGAGCATGGAAGTAAAAAAGTTACTACATGACAGTATTGTGATACCAACTCTAACGTACGGAAGTGAAGCTTGGACATTGTTGGAAGGACACAAGTCAAGAGTGAGAGCAGTGGAAATGAGTTATTTAAGAGGAGCCTGTGGAGTCACATGGAGAGACAGGCTGACGAATGAGGATATAAAGGAGCGTTGTGGTGTGGATGTGGATGTGATAGGAAGCGTTGTGAGGAACACACTGAGGTGGTTTGGCCATGTGGAGAGGATGGAGGGTGAAAGATTGACGAAGAGAGTGTATGTGAGTGAGGTGGAGGGTGGAAGAGGGAGGGGGAGACCGAGGATGAGATGGAGGGATGGGGTGGAGAGGTATATGAGAGAGGGGGGTGTGAGTTGGGAGCAGGGCAGTGAAATGGCGGGGGACAGGGCGACTTGGAGGCGATTTGTTTGTGGCCACCCCAAACGGGATTGAGGCGTCTGGCAATAGATAGATAGATAGACTTTTGGAGATATTGTGCGGGATATTCCGGATCCGGGTGCTGATCCGAGCCAAAATTTAATCATTTCATCCTTGACTCATGGCCCACCCTTCCATAAAATGTTACTAAACTCCTTTTATAACGTTTTGAGTACTCCTGCTAACAGACAAACAAAGAAATAATCAGACGCGAGGTAAAACATTACCTCCTTGACGGAGATAATAAATAGGAAGAAGAATCAAGAGATAAATAACCATGGAAGAAAGAACAGTGAATAGAGAAGATGATAAAGGAAAAGAAGAGCAAAAGTAAGGGGAGAAAATGATGGAGAGAAAAGAAGTGAGAAGGCAAAAGATGATAAAAAGGGAAAGGAAATCAAGAACAGAAAAGGACCACGAAAAGAAGACATAAGAGATATAATGAAGATATGGGAAGGATGGAAGAGATAAAGAATAATAACATAAAAAGAAAAAAGACAGACACAATAGAATGGACATGGAAGAGAGAACTGATTATAACCGAAGGGTTGTGAAAAACATGAATTGTCAAAAATGAAGGAGGCTAAAAGAAGATTGACAATAAAGACGAATGAGAATCAAGAGAAGAATATGACCGCGCAAACAAAAGAAAATATGATAAAACAAGAAACAAGAAGAAAGGATGGAGAAAGAAGACAGAAATAAAAAGAGAGTAAAAGCATCACAGCAGCAGAAGACTGAAAAAAAAAAAAAAAAAATGAAGAAGTAGAAGAAAAAACAGCAAGGTGAAAAGGGGAAAGGAGAATTTCAGGAAAGGATGGTGGATGATGAGAAAATTGTAAAGGAAACAGTAAGATTTTAAACCAAAAGCTACGGAAGAGGAAAGAGAGAAATAAGATGATATAGCAAAAAAGAGAAGATAAGAAAGCAGAGTATGACAAAAAAGGAGGGAAGACAGAAAATAGGTGATAAAGTAAAGCACAGAAACAAGGAATAAGAAAATGAACAAATGAAGCGAATTATGTGGATGAATAAAATGACACAGGACGCTGAAATGAAGAGAGAGAGAGAGAGAGAGAGAGAGAGAGAGAGAGAGAGAGAGAGAGAGAGAGAGAGGATTAATATAATAAAGAGACAAGATAGATAAAAATAGAGGATAGAAAAAGAAGATAAAATGACGGAAGAGAAAGAATGTGAATGAGGGAAAAATAAGAGAAGAAAACACGAAAATGAAGGAAGGGAGGAGAAGGTAAAGAGAAAAAGAGAGGAAAGAATATAAGACTGAGCACGGTTTGCAGAAGAAGGGATGGGGAAGATGTTGGCAAAAATGAAATGAGGAGGAGATGAGGACAAGTCTGAAAAGAAAGGAAAAGAATTAAGACAAAAGAAAGGAGAATGTGCACTAGGAAACAAGAAAGACGCAGGAGAAGGAAGACGATGAAGGAAAATGAAGACATACAAAAATTAAGAACTAAAAAAAAAAAGTGAGATTAAGAGAGAACGAGGTGAGAACGGAAAAATGGGGCTGAGAAAAGTGGGCTGGCGAGAGCAAAGAGGATCAGGATGAGTTGGAGGAAGAAGGGAGGGATAAAACTGGATGAAAGAGCTGGAGATGAAAAGGAGAATGGGGGGAAAGAAGGAAGTGCTTTAACGGGGTGAGATTATTTATGGAAAATTATGGAAATGATGACGGCAGGAAAAGTGAGTGATGAGGGATGGAGAGACTTTAAGGAAGAAAAACTGGTGGAGAAAGAGGAGGAAGATTTGAATGAAAGAGTTTGAGAGAGAGAGAGAGAGGGACAGACAGACAGACAGAGCATATGTTCAGACTACACTATGTGATTTGAATTCTTATTTGTAAAAGCCTTAAATCATAGTCATAGGAGTAAAAGAAAATGACGGTATATCAGGAAAACTCACTCAGCCTCAAGCCATAAGAACTAAAAAAAATAATGGGGAACTAAACACTGATGGGTTGATATAAATTAGGTAAATTATTTGCGATCGGTAAAAGAATGTATAATGGGTGTATAAGCTGATCATGCAGTTTTGCGAATAATGAAATGAATCTACCTAGGATGCATATTCTATTACCATTTGCATGTAAGTGTTAATAGAAATTACAAAATGTTTGAAACCAGAAAAAGTTGCATTTTTCCGAAAATAAACTGAATAATGGTGTCAAAATTAAGATTCATGCATTTGGTGATGCCAAGATGCATTGCACTTACAAGACTGAAATTCACTGGCAGATGGATATACCGTATGGCTTGAGGACCACATATCAGAGTTCCGTTGCATACATGAAGGTCTGAGAGTAACAGTTTACTTGTCCATTTCAGAACTGGGGAGAAAAGTGGTAACAGTGTGATGCTAGACAGGTATTGCATGCCTGCCGTATTGGTGGCAGTGGGACAGGAATGGGATGCAAGCGGAGTTCAAAAGAGCACCGATCACTGAAGCAGCGATAGTAAAGGAAATGAGATGCAATACTGCGGTGGAGAGAGAGAGAGAGAGAGAGAGAGAGAGAGAGAGAGAGAGAGAGAGAGAGAGAGAAGTGAGTCTGTAATGGGAGAGGAGAGGACGAGACGGGAAAAAAAAAAATGCAAGTATTATATCTGGCATCCTTACACCCAGGTACTGATGTACGAGAGATTCCCGCCAATATTATCTATATGGGCTAGTATGTATTGTAGGATCTTGCAAACAGTTGATGGCCTGGCCTATTGCTAAACATACCCGTGGTGAGGGAAGAATAATGACCATTTATGGAAAAGTTTGGTGAGAAGATGAAACAATTTCCGCCAGACATACATGAAGTGTGTCCAAATGTGGCCAAGCCGTGGAAGAGTTCTTGACAGGATGCAAGTTGCTCCCCGTCAAAACATGCAGCTGTCTTTCACAGAGCATTGTGGTCGAGTGTATGGGTGAGTCAGCCAGAAGAATGATGCATGAGCGCCTGAGTGAGATGGACCAGAGAGTTGGATGGTTGCTGGGGCCCTGGGTAAGTGCTACGATACCCATGAACTTCGTTCGCTGGGTCTGCCTTTTTCTTTTCTCCTTACTGTTCTTTCTCTCGCTCTCTCCTCTTTCCCTCATTTGCCTCACTGATATAATCCTTGTTGATCACTGAACAAAGTATACGATTGTACACGATTATAATTTATTGCTGCCACCAGTCGTACAAGTTGCAAGTGCTGTTTGATTGCGATAATTAGGAGAATAAAGAAATGCTTATGGTAGATATTGTAAAAATAGATGGTTTTTGCTTAAAAAAGAAAAAAGAAATGATGTGTAGCTGTCTCTCAGGGACGAGTGAGGCTGGTCACTCTAATCTTATATGTCAGGACCAACTTGCGTAGCGCCGGGCTCCTACGCTCCTCAAGGGGCAACATAGGATTAGAGAGAGAGAGAGAGAGAGAGAGACTTAGTCATACTTCAACTATTTTTTATGTGCAGTATCTTTAAATGGAGTATTCATTTGCTCTAACTTCACGTTTCTCCACACTAACATATATAAACATAATTCATTCCCAGATGTGGTCATGGTCTTTCCATTCGTGATGATGTCTCACTGTAGACGAAACGTCGAATAAAAATTAGCAAGTATGGAGAGTTTTTTTTTTTTTTTCTCACTCCCACGAAGGAAGAGTATTAACGAGGAAAATTAGAAATATTAGAAGATTAACAACCCCAAAAATGCTGTTGTGTTTAACTCAACATGTATTAATGAAAATCTATTCCCACCATTCACAGACGTAGTGATGCTCTCGAGTGTCTGCCCTTTCCTCCATCCTTCTTCCCTTCCATCCTCTTCTGTCTTCTTTCCTTCATTCTTTCCTCATCCTTCTGCATGTAGATGACTTTACACTTCCTCTTCTGTCTTTCTTTCCTTCATTCTTTCCTCTTCCTTTTGCCTGTGGGTGACTACACTGAGTGACAAGCCAAATGTCACTCAGTGTAGTGGTAATCATATAACCAAATTTTGGCGCCTGGTGGTTTAGTTGGTAATTACGGCGGTCCAGTCGGATTGAGCCGGTGAAAGTTTTTATCCAAGGGGTGGTTGGGGTTCATTGCTCAAGTAATGCCACTCAAGGCTGAGTGGCATATATATATATATATATATATATATATATATATATATATATATATATATATATATATATATATATATATCCACAAGGAAAAGGAAACACAAAATACCTTGTAAAGAGTGCAACAAGTTTTACGTAGGCCAGACAGGAAAAGAACTTGATACTAGAATCAAACACCGTAAGTATAATGTTAGGACAGGGTAAGCATCCAATGCCTCTTCTGTACATATGAGAGATGAGAATCACTGTATCGATTGGGATAATGCCTCTTCAGTTTTGTCTTGCATATTTGCTGTTAACTGGAACATCATTCAATCCACTATAATCAAGAACACAGAGTCCGATAATATGAACCTGAGCAATGGGATGTACAAATTAGATGAGTTCATCACTGAGAAAATATGTAGCCTAGTTAAGATCACTTAGTTTAATCACATTTGTATACTTTTTTCTCCCCTTATTATATAAGCACACACCTGTACCGGACGGGATTTGTATAAGGGTATGAATGCAAATGCAATTCTGCTTGAAAAGCATGGGTTATATTGTAAATATCTATGCTTGATAAAGTATTTTTATCCATTTATATTTGCGCTCATTTGTATATGTATACTTTTGTACAGTATGTGCTTATGTAGGTAGGTATGTAGCGGGGTTCATATACATACACAGTTTACGACTGGGTATTTATATAAAGATTTTTTTTTTTTTAAATCAGTATTCATGTAACTATAATTCACATGCATATGTTTAATGACATTATTTATATGTGCAGTTGTCCATTAAGCTTGACTGTATTTGATTCATTCGCAAAATTATGTGTGTGAGCGTGTGTGTGTGTGTGTGTGTGTGTGTGTGTGTGTGTGTGTGTGTGTGTGTGTGTGTGTGTGTGTGTGTGTGTGTGTGTTCCCATTATATCTCATGAATGAAGAGGTCGTTAAAAGAGAGAAAGGAGAAAAGGAGGGAAGAGAGGAAGTGGACGAATAGAGAGAGGAAGTTGTGAGGATCTAGGGGCAGAGGGGGGAAGGAGGAGAGAGGAGAGGTTTCAGTGCCAGTGATGAAATAAATTAAATGAGTTGTCGTGGGAAGAAAGAGCAGAACTAGGGAAGGCCTACGCGTACTAGAGAGAGAGAGAGAGAGAGAGAGAGAGAAAAAAAAAAAAAAAAAAAAAAAAAAAAACCTACGCCTAAGTGTACTAATGAGAAGAAAGGCGAGTAGGTTTATGTATGTTTAGGGGAAAAGGGATTCTGTGTGTGTGTGTGTGTGTGTGTGTGTGAGAGAGAGAGAGAGAGAGAGAGAGAGAGAGAGAGAGAGAGAGAGAGAGAGAGAGAGAGAGAGAGAGAGAGAGAGAGAGAGACAGACAGACAGACAGACAGACAGACAGACAGAGACAGAGACAGACAGACAGACAGAGAATGCGTCCAGGTAAGTGCAAGAGTGAGAGAGATGGAGGAGTTCTTATGTGTCTTCGTAGTCCAGCAGTTAAGTTGACCAATTGTTCAAATCGTGATAAAAGAATGCAAAGTGGCACTGAAATACTTTATTATATACAGATTCATATAAAAGCAAGACCCATCTTGGATCTTGCCTCGAAGACAATAACACTTTTAAAACAGACACTTTGCAAAAAAAAAAAAAAAAAAAAAGGAAAAAGATGCCCAGATCTGGCGAACACCATTATATCCACATGCCTACTTTACATAATAATTTTAATATTTCACTGGCTTTGCAAAGCATAAATGCAGTATGCCATAGCTTAGTCTTAAAAAAAAAATAGGAGATCTATGCAAAAAGAAAATAAGTTTCAGCATATCACAATCACGATTACAATGAACTTTAATCTTGCTGATGGCAGTGTCCACTACAGACACAGAGCCCAGTACGTGGTAGATTTTTGCCTTGAAACATCTACGGGGCCCTGTACACGACTTGCGACAACCAGACAAGCACAGTGGATGAGCTCTGCGCAAGACTTGAATGCCTCAGGATGTTGACCAAACCGGCGGCCATCTGTCACCGTCAGCGTTGAGTTTCCGGCCTCACTCAGCAGGACTTGGTAGCACATTTTCAGCTAGCAGACGTTGCCCCCACACATATCCTGCCTGATAGGCAGCTCTTTTAACATTTTCACGGAAAGCAGCCTGAGTTGGGGGAATGATTTCAATTGTTCTGGAGCTTTGAGCAAAGACAGTCTTCCTTGCCTTATTAACACTGCTGGCTGAAGAAGTTCTGCTGTACAAAAGTGCAGCATACCTTTCTATTTCCTCCATGTGTTCATCAGAAACTACATTAGGTTTTGATGCAAGCACATTAGTTACTGGAGTCACCGTAGGAAATGGTTCCCAAGTGTCATATGAAGCTTTTTACCTCAGCTTCAAAATCATGAAATTGTATCAGTCTGTGACAGCGTGAAAAAAATGGCAAGCCAGAGGATGTTGGTGGGCTAAGGTTTTGAGCGATTGTGTGTGCAGATATGTGCCTGAAATGTTTACTTGTTCCGAATGCAATTCAAAGTTCCTGGAGATGAGTCTTCTCAAAACATGCAACTGCTAGAACGACAATGTCGGTATCCACTGTTCTTATCATAGCTCTCATGTATCCCTTCTCTGCAGCCTGAGCCACATGCAGAATGATGCTGGTGTCCGCTTCCTCATGGTTACATGGCACTAATCCCTCTTTGTCACACACAGAGCTGCTTTTGACGTCATCACTGAAAGTACTCATTAGAATTTTCCCTTTAATTTCTGTGCCCTCTATTAGCCAAAAAAGGAAACAGTTCGGTCTTATTTTCATCCTTTCACAGGAAACTCTACCAATTTCCTGGTTTTGTAACATCACCAGCAACACTCCTAAGCACACATATCCATGGGAGTCTCTGGTAGATTGCTTCAGACTCTTCTGATAGTAGCCTGCTTGTCCCACACAATATCTAAACGTTTCACATCTTCTGCCTGCGATACCACATAACGAATAAATACACTGCTGGCATATTCATCAAATGTTTTGGATTTCCTGGAAGGAGCATGTTTACAGTAACAGCACCATCACGTACTTTAACGTCAACTTCAGGTTGTTCAACTTGTGTCAATTTCCAGGCAGGGATTTGACATTTAAGGATAATTCGATTCTTTGATAAGGATGGAGGGCTTGCCTAGTTTTCGTGCCTGAAAAATTCTTCCAAGTTTCCTGATCTGGCTTGACATCATATGTATAAACGAGAGAACAGGCTGCAGCCAGATTTTAGAGACTACCTTCTCGTGTAATTTAGTGTATGGTTTCAGTGATAATGTTCCAAGGAAAAGAAAGTTTGTTTCTGTGTATGGAGTCTGTTAAAGCCTTGAACCGTTTTTAAGAATCTCTTCGACACTGGCGTCAAACTGATTATGTCCTACCAGCTTTGCAGTTTTCACGGACTGTTTTACGGTGTCTGGCATTATATATTTGGTATCCAATACAAGAAAATCTATCTTCTAAGAAAGGATTTCTCCATTCCTCGAAAGCAGCCACCAGTGATTTGGCATGACTATAATTTATATAATTATACTATATAGATAGATAGATAGATAGATAGATATAGATATAGATAGATATAGATAGATAGATAAATAGGTAGATATATATATACAATACATCCCCACAGTATGCGAGTTCCGAGTACGCGATCCCCCTTGTACTCGAGGACCTTTTTTTTTTTTTTTTTTTTTTTAGTGTATTTTTTATTAGTACGCGAATTGAACTCCTTGTCAGCAAGACGGGGAGCGAGGAGTGGCCCAAATCCGGGGTTACTCTGAGAAAGAGACATTGCCCCCCCAAGAAGCGATAGCGGTTGCCTACATTCCATCCACCTTGAGCAGGAGACAGCAGCAGAAAAGGCAGCAACACCAGTGATGGAGAGTGAAGATTTGACCAAGATAGAGTACTGTGTGCCCTTGATAAATTCAAGGAATAATTCAAGGACATCGAACGCTCTCAGTTGCGAATGGAGGAGGTGATGTCTTCACTGGACAGAACCTTCTGCTACTACACCGACAAGCACAACCAGGAAGTAAACAAACGGAAGCAAACACTCATCACCCGTTTCCTTCGGCTTAAACAAAGTGAGGAATCACTCCCTTCAGCATCAGAAGAGCCATATCCTGAGGAGGATCAAGAGGCTGATTCGATGTCTGGGGTATCAGACATAGACTTTGAAGGGTTTATGAACGAAGTTAATGCATTAGGTTGTGAAAGTGTCGAATGTGATGATGACGAAAGTGGCGAGGAAGGTCGTGTGTCGGGTGGTGTGGTGGGTGATGCAGGAGATGTACGCTAGGTGCCTCGTCCTGCCTTGGATCCTCTTCTTACCTCCATCAAGCCCGTTGTCCTCTTGGGTAAAGGTGAGCAGCCATATTCTTGTTCGTTTAGTTAAGCCATATCCTTGTTGATTTACCTAGCAAAGCCATAATTTTGTTGGTTTACTTTATCTTAGGTAATATGTTTTAGATAGTTTCCCTGTATAGTGAAATATATGGGTCTGAAAGGCGTCTCAAGGGTTGCCCATGAAGGAGGGTGCCGCCCATATGTAATTTTTCCCATAAGTTTATGTATTCACAGTATGCGAATTCCTAGTACGCGACGTCCTCTGCCGCCCATATAGGCGGTTACTAGGGGGATGTACTGTATATAGATGGATATATATATATATATATATATATATATATATATATATATATATAAAATGACGATCCTTTTGCTCACATTAATACTAATATCTTGGGGTATGTCCTCATTGATATCATTTGATGCTTTTTGAAAACCTAATTTTTTTTCATTTTACCCTCTCACTTTTAACATTATTTTAAAAGTATTTAGAAGAAAGTCACAGAATGGGTCTTGTTTTGCATGAGTCTTCATATAAAAAAAGATATTATGTGCAAAGTGTTGTGCTTTTATCACGATTTGAACAATTTCCCCTCTTTTATGGGGTTTAACCGTTGGACTACACCTGGGAAGAGAAGAACTGTGTACAGCGCTCTCATCATCTATGAGTTCATTCAGCAAGTAGAGTGAATATCTGTGTGTTCTTCTGTGTTTCTGGGTTTAGGTGTCTTGGACGTATTACTCCCGTGTACGGTGTGCATATCAAGTATGCAAGGCTTTGTCCATACGAGTTTGTTTACGTTTGGCGCCTTCAGGTATGTTGTTTGTGGTTGGTGATCACTATGTTCATGGATGTGGTAAGGATTCCCCCATTTTTTAGCTACATATGGGAGAGTGTTAGCTGTCTGTATGTTATTTCACCAATAATGTCAGTTTTATACCCTGTATTAGAGTTCATTGCATATTGAAGCATTAGTTTTAACTCTCCAGCCATTAGTCTGCCAGTTTATTTTGATCTCGTAGTACCAAAAACGGTTTTTTTAGTGTATTTCTTCCACGTCTCATGATTACTTAGAATATCTTACCATACAGATTCCTTTTTTCTCTAGTGTAAGAGGCAGTTAGTATATTAGATGTTTATTTACACCTGTGGAAGTTTTTTTTTTTTTTTTTTTTTTTAAATCAGGTGCTGTAACTCTTATCCTAATTTGTATTACTCCAGTACATTTGACTTCTCATATTAAAAATAGTGCTGTATTTTTGTGGCCCTACGGTACTGAATGTAATCTGATAAAATCTTCAGGCATCAGTATTATCAGTACTAGCCAATCAGCATTATTGACATAATCTAGGTAAAACAACTCATATTTCTTTTACAGATAATACCTAATTTGTGATAAAAGTCCCCCTTTTCAGATCTAGTTTCTGTGATACTTATCCAGATACAGGAAACTTCAACATACTTTGTATCTTCTCTTCGGGTATCGGTATTCTGTGATTTTAATGCAGGTACTAACTGATCTCGTGTTACTGCTCTCCAAAACATTTTTGCTTTTGCCTGTTTAAGTGTGAACTTATTTTTTTCTACGAGAAGAATACTTTTTAACTACACTCCCAAACATGTCATGATATACTGTATTTGCAGGTAGCCTAATAATTAATTTTGTTCCACAGGTGTTGCTTCCCAGTACTAATCTGATACTTTCTCTTCATCTTTTCCTCTTTTTTTTTTTATTATAGCATATTGAATTTTAACCAAAATTTGGACATATCTCCCTATGGACATTGGTAATAGATTGTGCTTTTGTGCATAGTAACTGGAAAATGTATGGCTTTTTTTTTTCCAGGGATACAGTATATAATATATCTGCATAGCTGCAGCTACCATCTGATTCTACCTAATTATGTGCTCAAAAGTACCATACCGTTTTCATTTGGAGTTAAATATTTCTTTCCAAAATGCAAACCCTTCCCTGCACTGCTAGTTCTGGACGGTTTGCTCTAGGAGTTTTTGTTAATACCATTCTTTTGTATGTTTATAGAATGTGCAAACACCGACGTCAGCTGGATAAGCTTACTGAGGCCAGTAATCAAACTGCTATTTTTACTAACTGATTACATTTGTTGAGGGAGTTTGTAGCTAGCAACATGGGCTGAAGTACTGAAGACAAGACCAATGCACAATCTAGTATCCCTATTCCAGTTTCCAATAGAACTAGTCTTAAAAGAAGTTCTGTCGTCTCTTCTGTCCCCACTTTCAATGTTATTTCTTTTCAGGAATTCCAATCTGTGCAAAATGAAGCAAAAGTGGTACAGTAAAGAAGTGGACCATTATACTGGTGACAACTTACAGTATAAGAAGTTTCATATTATTTCAGACTCAGAAAAGGAGCCGCATGAGGCGTGGATGGTTGGAGACTCCATCGTCTGAACCCAATTAGTAAAAGTTTGCAGTAGGGCACCTAGTAATAAAAGCTGTTTTTGCATGCCGGGTATTGGAGTAAATGACATGAGTGAGGCCCTGGATGAAGTGACCATTGGTGCTACTGACGATATGTTTCTGGTTGTGATGCAGACCAGATCAGAGGACCTGTTGGAGTGATTTAGGATCATGTTTCGGCACTACAGGTTCAAGACCAAGAACATGTTGATCTCAGGTGTCCTTGTTAGGACTGGAGCAGAGAGCTTGTTTTACAGCAAGGCCCAAAGTTTAAAAAATTGGTTAAAGTTTCCTTGTTTGCAGGAAGGTGTAGAGATTGTAACCACATGGAACGATTTCTACCATCAACCGATCTTGTTCACAGAAGATGGGCTAGGTCTACACCCGAGTGCAGACGGTTGCGCATGCCTTAACCAGCTGAATGCTGCTATGTGCTCCGTCTGGAGAAAAAACACAACACTAAGGGGTTGCAGGCTGGATGATGTAAACTCTAATCAGGGTATGAAAAGAATGCCAGACTCCCTTCATCAGTGAAATGTATATGTGACTGTATTTTTGTTAATGTGTATAGTTTGTTAAATATATTTACAGATATGGACTCGAGTTTGTTGATGACCATGATCATTTTGACTGCGTTACTAAATCTTGGTTAAATACTGAAGTAACTGAACAAAGAGACTTTACAACAGAGTACACACTGCCAGGTTCCACTTTTTTCAGCAGCGAGAGAAATGAGAGAAATGAAGGCGGTGTGTTGTTATATATTAAAACAAGTCTTCATTCAGTACTAACTCTAAAGCCATCCATTTATAATACTAACAAAACTTACGTTCAGCTTAAAATTAATGATATGAAGAGATGACACTTGGAATTACTTATCATCTCCCAACCCAGTCCTGTAAAACTGACAACAGATCACTTTAATTAACTGTGGAAATCTCTTGCTTCTAGAAGACTGTAATGTTTTTATATTTAATTTTCCCCTAGAAAGATGGTGTGAATCCATATCCTCTCACACAGGGTTGGACTTGTACATTTGGGGGAGCCCGTGGCTGAATCGGTAATGAAGTGGCATGCAGTCCTAATGGACCCAGGTTCGAATCCTGCCTGGGGCAGGGAGCAGTTTCAGGATTTGAACTTCATTTAAAAAGCAGACTTTTCTGATATACCAGACGACCACCCGACGTGTCGTAAAAGTACCCCCGCTGATACAACTACACCAGTCGTATATGAGACAGCCCTAGCATGTATTCAGTATGGATGGTGGGTTTTAACGCCGAAGTGGTGACATGTGGAGATGTAGGAGGACTATTGGGTCCCAAGGAGGACTACTGGGCCTTAGGGATAGGCCCTGAAGCCTCCACCCAGAGTCGGACACGTTAAAAAAAAAAAAAAAAAAAAAAAGCTGAAGAGATCGTTATATCAGTTTGAAGAAGGGCTGCACATGGTGGCAACATCAGAAACCCTGATTGATAACGTTCCTGTAGGAGATGAATTTAGTACTAGTGATCATCACATAGTCATGATTAACCTTGAAATCGGTGACAGTAATGTGAATTCCAGTTATGAATAAGTTCCAGACCACAAGAGAGACATTCAAAAATTAAAACTCATTTTAAGCAGCTATTACTGGGAACCGATGATTCAGACAATGAATGTCTATGATGCATGGACACGGTTTTCAGGCTATTTAATAAAGTTGTCAAGGTATGCGTTCCATTGCATAACAGATGGCCTGTGAAAAATTTTAAGCTAAAATGGTGGAACAGCAACATCAATAACTGTCTTTCAGCAATGAAATTTTCTCACCAACACTTCAAAGCCACAGGTACACCCGAAAGCACTAATTTCTCCCCCCATGCAGCCAGAGTCGCGGCCAGTGAGCGACCAGGCGTACGAACACCCCACACCCACCTCCCCTTTCCCAACCCCAGTGTAAATGTTGTTGGGTAGACGTGGAACAGCCAAAGCTGGTGATATTACAGTGTGTCATGATTGTTTTTATAGACAATCAGAACCAGCAGGCGTAAGTATATAAAGGTACTTAATGTTTATTACTGTGCTGTTATCCATAACATAGAGGAAAGGCGCGAAAATGAAAGAAGACCTACAGTGTGCCATGTGTTATTGTCTATAATACTTATGTCCTATTTTATAATGTTACAAATAAGTATAGTGTTGTGAACAGCATCTGTTGAAATATATGATGTCTTTTCTCATACATTCTCACTCCCGCCACCACCACCCATCTCTCTCGATTCCTGTCTCCACCAAACACCTTTCTTATCCTCTCGTCCACCAGTCACACCCATTATTAACCAACGTAAACAAAGATAGTGATGAAATGATCCGTCAGGTATTGATCATATTATTACTATAATACACCTCTGTATTAAGCACCAACAAATCAATAACATACAATGCTTCGGTATACCTGCCGACTATTTCATCTTGTTGTAAGCTGTTACGTGACATACTCACCGCAAGTTGGACCTTGTGATACAAGGACATACGGTTGTTTTACTTTAACACAGGTTGTGTGTGGTTTTGGATGCCCATGAATTCATATTAACGTGGCAATTTAAGCCTTACATTATAAACACTTAAGATTTATGTTCCTGTCATTAATGGATGGACGAAACGAATCAGGGATCGGTTCTGACGAACCACAAACTCTCTGCTTTTACGAAAATATTCCGACCTCCTGTGACAACAGTGACACAATGTCATTATGTAGACGACTGACCCACACTCAGTCGTATACATTGTGACATTTTGTCACTGTTGTGACAAGAGGTCGAAATATTTTCGTTGAAGCAGAGAGTTTGTGGTTCGTCAGAACCGATCCCTGATTCGTTTGGTTAATACGGTAGTGACAGGAATATAAACCTTACATGTTTATAATGTGAGGCTCAAATTGTCACGTTAATATGAATTGATGGACGTCCAAAAACACCCATAACCTGTGTTAGCAATAAACAGCAGTATGTCCCTGTAACAAGGTCAAACTTGCAGTGCATATGTCACGTAACAGCTTACAAGATGAAATAGTTGGCAGGTTTATCGAAGTATTGTATGTTACTGATTTGTTGGTGCTTAATACTGAGGTGTATGCTAATATTAATATGATCAATACCTGACGGATCATTTCATCAATATCTTTATGTTGGTTAACTAAGCGTGGAAGTGGGGGACAGGAGGATAAGAGAGGTGTTTGGTTGATATAAACCCAGAGAGAAGGGTGGTGGTGGTGGTGGTGGGAATGAGAATGTGTGAGGAAAGACATCATATCTTTCAACAGATGCTGTTCATTATACTATACTTATTTGTAACATTATAATATAGGACGTAACTATTACAGACAATAACACATAATACAACGTAGTTCTTCTTTCATTTTCGGTCCTTTTTCATATGTTGTGGATAACAGCACAGTAATACACATTAAATACCTTTATATACTTACCCCTACTGGTTCTGATTCTCTATAAAAACAATCATGACATTGTAAGATCACCAGCTTTGGCCGTTCTACATTTGTCCAACAACATTTGCCACTGGGGTTGGGGGAGGGGATGTGGGTGTGGGGTGTTCGAAAGCCTGGTCTCTCACTGGCCGCGACTCCGGCTACTAGGGGGGGAGAAATTAGTGCTTCCGAGTGTACAGAGGAGGATAAAAATATATATTAATACTTTTATCAAGATGCTAAACAAGAACAATCTTGAAACACATATAGGTAACACCAATAAAT
Organism: Coenobita brevimanus; assembly: GCF_032717465.1. Classification (NCBI taxonomy): domain Eukaryota; kingdom Metazoa; phylum Arthropoda; class Malacostraca; order Decapoda; family Coenobitidae; genus Coenobita; species Coenobita brevimanus. The sequence continues at coordinate 9,636,645 of NC_136958.1, forward strand.
TAAATATAAATGGATTTTCAGTTACTTCAGAAAACGATGCTGATACCAGCAGTTGGGCTGCCAATGTCGGTAAGTGGAAAGCGTTGAAATGAATGTGAGATGGCAAAAATTTGTTTCTCTGTATCAGTATTTACAGAAGAAATTCCGTGTTCATTGTCTTCACTTTTCTCAGTATATGTATTCGAAGATAGTGATATTTTGATTAGTTAGACAGGTGTACTATTTACAATAGAGAAACTTAAGATCAACAAAATACCTTGACAAGATAGAATATCTCCACGAGTCTTAAAGCAAATAAAAAACGAAATCTCCGAATCTTTAGCTCAAATATTCGATATATCACCAAGAGGTGGTAGCTACTGTACCACATGAGTGGAAACTTGTGCCTGCAACTCCAAAATTTATAGAAAGGGCAATAAATCAGTTAGTGTCCAAGTAGCTTCACTTCAGTAGTATGCAAATTATTAGAAACCCATAATTAAGGATACAATAGTGCTGCATTTAAGAGCAAATGATCTCATTCAAGACTCACAGCAAGAATTCTGGTGTAAGCGGTCATTTCTTACGAACCTACTTGACTTTCTCAGCGATATTATTGATATGTACGATGGATCTAAATCTGTTTAACTAATCTACCTCGATTCCAGAAGGCATTTCATAAAATTCCCCATAAAAATTGTCTTGAGAAACTTAAAGTCTGTGGTATCAGACACAATGTACAAAAATGGATAGAAAGTTGCCTTATGAAACATAAACAGAGAATTATGCTTAATGAGAATCAGACTGGATGAATGTCACAGATAGAATACCATAGGGTAGAGTTATACTTAATGAGAATCAGACTGGATGAATGTCACAGATGGAATACCATAGAGTTATACTAAATGAGAATCAAACTGGATGAATGTCTCATATGGAATACCGTAGGGTAAGTTATATTTAATGAGAATCAGACTGGATGAATGTCTCAGATGGAATACCACAGAGTTACGTTCAGGGTCACGTTATGTACTTAATTTGTATTGATGTTTATGGTGAAGGTTTCTGTTGCACAATCTCCATTTTAGCTGATAAGAAAATCAGTAACAGAGCAGATACACGAAACACAAGCTAACAGTTCAAAGAGATCTTGATAAATTATTTAAGTGGGCAGAGGCAATGTTCACAATCTTGTGAGTAAAACTGAAAAGTTTAGGTACACAGTGAATAATGTCCAACTCGAGATTGTGAACCCCCCAATAATATTTAAACATAAGAATAACTTGTTATAACCCAAGTTGACTATGCACAAAATCAGTGAAGCTAATAAATCACTCTAGTTGAATTTATAGACAGCATCTGAATTCAAATAAGAGAATATCGTTTTCTTGTATAATTTTAGTACAGTTTCATTAGGAGTACTGTGTTCAAGTTTGGTCACCTTATTACAAGAAGGAGATGTAGAAATGAGAAAGAGTGCAGGAAAGATGATACCCAGATTAAACAACAATTTGTATGTGGAGAGTTTAAAGAGCTAAATCTGTTTAACTTATCAAAGCGCAGACTACGAAGAATTCTGATTTGAGTATACATAACGTTTGAGGAGCGTGACAGTATGATAACGGACAAGTACTGAACAGCAGACCAGTCAAATAACATTAGAGGTAATTATCATAAAATCATTGGCAAAGATTTCAGTATTAATAAAGCAAAGAATGTCTTCTTCAACGAAGTTGTCAAAATGTGGAACGAATTGCCTAGCAATGTGGGAGGCTGCAACCCAGTAATAACGTTTATAAGTCGATTGGATAAGTATCTGTCCTCGAGTCTTCAGTTAAACGCGGCCAGGACTGAATAATAAATACAGTCTGACTGGCTGACATTTCCTACTTTCAGAATGTCGAGATACAGGAGCAGTTTTCACATAATATTAATTTTTCTTTTCAGATAAAGTCAGTTTGGGATGTAGTTTTTTTTTTCTTTTTTCAGTCTTTCCTGTTAAATTTCCATGGCAGTTTCTCTATGCCGTCGTGGTTCCTAATTTTTCCAGTTGGTTTCATTTGTAAGGTTTCGTGGGTGGAGGCAGCCCTCTTGCATGGCTATCCTTATCTTCAGTTCCTAGAATTACAGATTATATTTATAGTGAAGGTTAAAAGAAGTATTTGAGAAGGAGACAGAGAAGAAAGAAATGGAGAGAGGGAAACTCTGAGTGAAGGGATAGCCTAAGAGATCAATACACAGAGGTAGAGAGGGGGGAAGGAGGAGGAGGGAAGTTTTGGAAGGAGAGACTGGGGAGGGAGAGGAAGGAAGTTTTGGAGGGAGAGAGAGGGTGGGGGTTATTTTCTTCCTGTTTTCTCTTCGAATATTTCCTTCCTTCTACCCACTTCCTTCTCGTACCGTCTCATCTTTTCCTTCTACTTTCTCTACCCTTTCATTATTTTCAATCTCTTCCTTCCCTTTTCCATTTGTAGTCTGTATCGTAATCTATCTCCTCTTCTCTTTTCCAACACTCGCTCTTCATCTTTCCTTCTATCTCCGATCCTCCTCTTATCTTCCTTGCTTTTTTTCCTCTCACTTTTTTTCTTCTCTACATTCTTCTCTTCCCTTCTCTTCTCTTCTTTGTCTTTTCCTTTCCCTCTTACTCACCTCTCCTCTTCTTTCTTCCTTCCAGTTAACCCTGTCTTTTTTCTCATGTTCTATTTCCTGCCATCTCTCCTCTCGTTTCCTTCCTTTCCCTTTCTCATCTTTACTCCTATCTTCTTTTTGCTTCCCTTGTTTTCTTGTCATCGATTTGCTTTCTTTTCACGCTCTTTCCCTTCTTTTTTGTTCTCTTCCTTCTCTGCCCATTTCCCTTGCGAGTAATTCTGATTTAATGAACTTCAAATCAAACTAACTCAGTCACAGATAATTGAAAGTTGGGAGATGAGAATTAATATAAGAAAATCATCAAACAGGATGGTATGCGATAATGTATCATAGATATACTGTACATTGTCTGCATGTTCGGCTGAATAGCGCAGACATTAGTAAGCTATTACCATGATCAATATGGCATATATACACGTTGGGAATGATATATTAAATGACGGAATAGTAATGTATGACAGGCTCCAGTATTGTATGCATACAAAAACCTGTGGTAGAAATCATAATGGCATCGAATGGATTGAATAGCTAAGACTTATTTACCTCTCTTAAAGATGTTTATTCTAGCCACCGAAATTTTTTTCATTTTTTTACAGAGGAAAAACAGAGGAAAGTAAGAAAATCCATACTCCTAACTACAGGTGTACTTAACTCAATTTGTAACAGTTGGATTTGAACTGCTGTGGGTTGACAGTTAGGGGGGAATTTATTCCGGGGAAGCGAAATCCAAAGAGAAATGATTTCAAGGAATAAAGAAATTTTAATTGGTGAAAGTTCTGCAATACGGCAGTGTGTCGGTCAAGTCATGAGCTTTACCAGATGACCTTGTTGCACAGGGGAAGGAGTGGAGAGGTGGACATTTGGACGCAACTTCATCTGATCATTTACTTTAAAAAGTATTTGAAGATAACATTCCTTCTTACCTGTAGGAGAGGTAGATCATTTTATAATTGTTGGACTATTATTTATTTTTATAGCTTTATGCTGAATATTGTCAAGATGTTTTACCTACCCACATCCACTCCACAAGTTTGAACAGTAATCTAGCTGAGATTGCACATGACTTTTGTAAATTATAGCATATATAATACATAAATTAATTTATGAAGGAGTAAAAGGCTATGATAGATGATACTGAAAAATAGTATTTGACTGGGAAGCCATTTAAGTCCTTGTAAGACGAGCTGGATTGTTTGTTTACTAGTAGTAGTGTTCAGAATAAGTGTGTGAGCTGATCGGCATCTTGAAAGTGTCTCTTTGGCATAGTCGCATGCCAAGTACCCACAGTTTACACACCACTAAGAGCGTTAGCTTTTTAATAGTCGGCCTCAGTTAATGTGGGCACCCATCTGTGAACTGAGTAGTTCCTAAGATCCTGATAGTCTGACCACCGGTCTTATTGTTAGCCAGTTATTAGGAAGAATGGCAATTATTATGGATTTAATATCACTACAGACATGGTAAAAGTACATTATATTGCACTTAATGAATACAACAGTACCCAGATATTTACAATACTTTGCAGCCAGCTCTACAAGGCATAAAATATCGTGTAGTCATCTGAAGTTCCCACAGGACTTCAGCCAAATATAATTAATTGTCGCACATCTGGAATACATTTCCTCAGCAAGATAAAAACTGGACCGCAAAGCTTTTTCTACAGCTGTTCGAAGGTTGTCATTATATATTGCACCTGGACGTCCTCTTGGGCTGCTTGTGCAGTTCCTAGTTCAGGTTCTAGAATTCGTAGTTGTTTGAGCCTCCACGTCATCATACCCATCATTACTCTCCTGTAACTCCATGGCATAGTCGGGCTACCGGTCCCTTCGTCGCTACAGTAGCAGTCATTACATCTGTCATCCGCTCTCTGGCATTTCCTTCGACGTAGGTGTTTATCACTTTCCTCATTTTCTAGTACAAGTGAGGACCTTCATCATGTGTCAGAATGTTACTTCCATCTGATGGCCAGAAAGACGTTTAACTGTAACCTGCTGCTGACTTTCCCTGAAGGAAAACGAGTAGTCATGGTTCCACCATTTTTTTTTTTCTAGAACATTGATGACTTTGATAATGCACTGGTATCTGCGTATTACAGATTATTTACATTATAAGGTGGAATCATTCATTTCATCCTTTGTGATAGGTCCAGTACTTGGACCACTGAACGTATGCAAAGGCATCAATGGATTGTATTCATGTAGGTCAGCAGGCTCATATGAGAGGTCAGTAGGCAGCTAATTCTACTGTTAATAGATCAGTATGTAATTCTCCTCTCTTTGACAGAGCCCATCCTGTTACAGCTCTAAGACTAGATTTACACTGCCCACACAACGTTCCCACAATCCACTGTACCACGGAGCTTTGATAGCTATGAATTTCCATTCACACTTACATTTACTCATGCTGTTTAACACTATAGGTTCTTCACCTATTTCCTTGAGGCGACTAGCAGCCTGACTGAATGTAGCGGAATTATTACTAATTAATGTTCGAGGAAACGTCTTTCTAGCAAAGAACTTTATAAATACCGTCATGAAGTCCACACGAGACATGCTGTCAAACAGTTCCAAAATCCTCGTGTCACAGCACAGGCAGTTTACAAAACATATGCTTTCACCTGATCCATCCCACACTTTGCCTTCAATGACCCTGTGTATTCCCTCCCATTAACTTCATTGGGATTAGATTATTATACAAAGAATTCTGTGAGTAGTGGTGGTAATCTGGTTTAATAAGTATTACCTTTCGATTTTTGGCAAATATTACGCTTTCTTATCACCTTACGAACACTTGTAGTATTTAAGGAATCCACAACTTCATAAACAATTTAGATACTACATGGTAAACTTAAAGGTGTGCCAAGTTTTGAAAATGCCCATGAATCTCTGTCCCTATCCAGAGGAGAAGGAGAGGAGGTAAGGGTAGAGGAGAAGGAAACGTAAGGAGAGGAAGGAAGAGAATAAACTGAAAAAGAAAGAAAAGAGAGAGAAAGTGAAGGAATGAAGAGGAAAGAGGGGAAATAAAAGGACAGGAACTAAGTGGCGAAGCGTAGAGGAAAGGCGAGAGGGAAGGAATAAGTAGAGATGGAAAGAAAAATGAAAGAAAGCTATAAAAGAAATGGAAGACGAGAAGAGGAAAAGATAGACACGGAAAAGACGTACTGTAGGAAGAGGACGGGAAGGGAGAGAAGAAAATACGAGAAAAGAAAGAAGTAACAAGAAGAGACTATGATAAAAAAATGGAGAGAAATGAAGAGAAGGCTAAAGACATTGATGAAAGGAGAATACACGAGAGGAAAAAATGTCTGCTGAGAAGAGGGTAAATGGAAAAGAAATTTGAAAAGGATTAAGGGGAAGAGAAAGAATGAAAAAGAGGTAAAAAAAAAAGAAAAGAAAGGAGAAAAATGAAACAAGGAGAGGAGAGGAGACAAATGAATCGAGGGAGAGAAGAGGCTAGTCGTGATAAGAGAAGACAAAGGGAAGAGGAGAGGAAACGCTGGGAGCGAAACCAGAGAAAAAAGAGAAGATAGGAAGGAAAGGTGAAAGGAGAGGTAAAGGAGGAAAGGAAGACGCGGGATAATACAAGAAACGAGAGGAGAATAAGAATGAAGGAGGCAGGTGAATGGGCAAAGGAAGGACCGGAGGCGAGGAGAAGGTGAAAGAAAAGGTAGGAGTGAAGAGCAAATGAATATCAGAAGAAGAAAGAAAAAAAAGAAAAGAAAAAGGAGAGAAGAGGAAAACAAAAGAGTTAAAGGAGGAGGGTGAAGGGAAAAAGAATAAAAGGATGAAGGAGAAGAAACGAAAAGAGAGTTTAGGAAGGGAAGTGCATATAAAGAAAGAAAAAAAATGAGGACAAGAGAGTGTATTATAGCGAAACACAGAAGAATGGAGGAAGAAATTTCAGGAGGGAAGAGGGGAGGAGCCGAGAGGAGAGAGAAAGAAATTACATCAGCAGGACAGAGGGAGGAGGAGCAAAATTTAGGGGAGAAAAGGAAGTGGGGAGAGAGAGAGAGAGAGAGAGAGAGAGAGAGAGAAGGAGCAAGAGAAAGAGGGGCAAGGAAGAGGATGGAGGTGAGGAAGGGAGACAGAAATGAATAAAACGAGAGAGGAATAAACATAAAAGGCTAAAGGAGAGATAAAAGGAAAAGGAGAGAATAAAGAAAAAGTACAAAGAAGATGGAAGGAGAATAAGATGACTAGAGGAACGGAGTACAGGAAGAGATGGGAGAAGGAAAAACAAGGAAGAGAGTATAGGAAAGGAGAAAAAAAAAACAAGAAGAAAAAAATACAGGACAAGAAAAGTAAGTAGAACAGAGTTCACTGTATTTTCCGGACTCTCCAAAGGGCACTGCTAAGCAAAATACAAATATTTTTTTCATATCATTATAATTAGTTGGGTGGGATAAAGGGAAGGAGAGAGGGGGGATATATAGCAGTTAATTTTTCCTCCCCTCTCATATCTAAAACCACACACACACACACACACACACACACACACACACACACACACACACACACACACACACACACACACACACACACACACACACACACACACACACACACACACACACACACACACACACACACACACACACACACACACACACACACACACACACACACACACACACACACACACACAGCCGTGACCTGCTGCAGTATGTCGGACTTGTACACTGTAAAAAGGTATTCGCATTTGCTTGTGCTCACCTATTAGTCACCATAGGCAAACATTTTGTTATATGAGAAGTTATTCGCACTTCATCATTTCTCACTCAATCCACACACGTCACTCCACACATACGCCTCAGACACCTCATCTCCATTACATTCAACCTCTTCCTTCTGTGCCACTCTAATGTTCCATGTTTCAGCCCCATGTAATGAAGTCGACACCACAACACCCTCAAACAGCCATCTCTTTACATCCATTCTAAGCGATCGACATCTAAACACTTTTTTCTTTCCTCCCAGCACCATTCCTACTTCATTCATTCTAAACTTCACCTCTATATGCATTCTTCCATCCACAGCAACATGTGACCCTAGATACTTAAAACACTCTACCTCCTCAAGCAACTCGCCATCCAGAACTATATTCATCCTCCTATCATCTACCAACCTCGTACACTTCATCACTTTACTCTTATTCTCATTTACATTCAATTTCCCCCTTTCACACACCCTTCCAAACTTCTCAATCAACTGTCTCAGTCTCTTCTCTGAATCAGCCACCAGTGCGTATCATCTGTAAACAGCAGCTGATGCAGATTCCACTCTTTACCATCAGCATTCACCAGACTCAAACCTCCACCTAACACTCTTGCATTCACCTCCCTTACAAGATTATCCATATAAATATTAAACAACCAAGACGACATGACACATCACTGCCGCAGCCCCACTCTCACGGGAAACCAATCACTCACAGTATTTTCCCCTCTTACACACGCTCTACTATATACATAAAAACTTTTACTCCTTTTAGCAACCTAGTATACCATCAAGTCCATCAAATCTTAAAACAGTCTACAAAGCTTCCCTATCACTTGTCATACGCTTTCTCTAAATCCATGAGTGCCCAAAACACATCCTTACCTTTCGCTAAATGTTTTTCACACACCTTTCTCACAGCAAACACCTGCTCCATGCATCCCCTCCCTCTCCTAAAGCCACACTGCTCATCACCAATCACTCCCTTTGTACCCTCTCTAAATCTCTGAATTACCACTCTACCATACACGTTGCCTACAACACTCAACAGACTTGTATCCCTGAAGCTAGTACTATCTCCCTTACCTTCATACAAAGGGACCACACAAGCACTTGCCCAGTCAATTGGCACCATACCTCTCACAAAACACACATTCACAAATCTTACTAACCACTCAACAACAGTCGCTCCACCACCTTTCAGGCATTCCACAGCACACCCATCCATACCTGCAGCTTTCCCTGTTTTCATCTTTACTGCCTCCTCCACTTCCTCCATTGTGATCAAAGAATCATTCAACTCTCCCAACACATTTATTGCTTGCACCCTTCCATCTGCCACAATCTCAGCCTCCCTTTCCTCCCCTACATTTAACAATCTTTCAAAATACTCCACCCATCTCTTCCTTACTGCATCCATCTCAAATAACATCCTTCCATCCTCTGCTTTTACTCGCTCTTCCTTCCCAGACTCTTCCTCTTGCACCCTTTTCACCTCGTTCCAAAACATTTTCTTATTCTGTTGAAAATTCTCAGTCAACCACCAGCCTCACCTCTCATCGGCTGCCACTTAGGATAACACACAGCCCTTCTCGCCCTATTCCTCTTTTCCTTACACCTCTTATTTGACACCTCATCCTTCCTCTGCACCCACACTTTATATGCACGTCTCTTCTCAGCAATAGTCATACTTACTTCCTCGTACCACCATTCACTTCCATTTCTTACACCACCACCCACTCGTATCACACCACTCACCTCTTCCGCATGCCCCACCACAGCACTCTTAAACAACTGCCATTCCTCCTCCACACTGCCATTCTCCTGATCTTTCACTGCGTTCCACTCATCTTTCAATTTCTCCTGATACTCATCATTTTCTCTCTTTTATCCAACTCACTTTCAAAACCTCCCTGCCACACCTAACTCTCCTAGCTCTCACCCATCTCTTACCTACTCTTAACTTTCTCTCCACCAGGAAGTGGTCAGACATACCTCCACCCTCCCCTCTCAGAACTCGCACATTCAACAGTCTTCTATTACATTCCTGACACAACCACATAGTCCATCAAAGCTCTATCAACAACCTTTCCACCCTCCTGTTTCACATATGGATACTTATAAATATCTAGCTTCTCAAACAAGGTATTTCCAATCACCATCTCTCGCTCAACACACATCCCTATCATTCGTTCCCCATATTCATTTATTCCAGGCACACCATGCATACCAACTACACCTTCAACTGTTCATTTCCCACTCTATCATTCAGATCTCCCATCATTACCATATTTACATTCACTCCAAAACTCTGCAGACACTCATCAACATCATTCCAGAAAGACTCCCTCTCTTCTGCATCCCTTTCGCTACCAGGCCCATATGAACTCACAAATACCCACAACTCACGTTCAAATTTCGCTTTTACCCACATCAGTCTCGATGACACCTCCTTCCATTCAGTCACACACTGCTGCACTTTCGGACTCACTAACAAGGCCACACCTTCTCTCGCCCTTCCATTCACACTTCCAAACTTAGACTCACTATTCCCTTTCATCTTTGTTTCACACAAAGCTAACACATTCAACTTTCTTCCCACAAACATTCTCCCAGTCTCCTCTCTTTTAGCCTCAGTCGTACTACATCCACGCACATTCATAGATCCAATCTTCAGGGTAGGGGATAACTCAATTCTCCATCCTTTTCTATTCCCTGTCTCATTGTGGGAACTAAAAAAACCGAGGGGAGAGGTCCCTAGTTCCCTCACCCCGCCCTTTTTAGTCACCTTTCATGACACGCAGGGAATACGGTGGCAGAATTGTTCCTAACACAACATGGTCGCAGAGTAATAGTACCACCCAACAGTGCGGTCAGATTGTGGCCCCGCCCCGCCACAGGAGGGGACACAATCATATGTACAATATATATATATATATATATATATATATATATATATATATATATATATATATATATATATATATATATATATATATATATATATATATATATATATATATATATATATATATATATATATATATATATATATATATATATATGTATATGCAAAATAACCACAGGAGAAATGAAAGGAGCGACAGTGAGTGCTTTCGTACATTACATCTTCAGACAGAGTGAGACAGAAACGTAAAGGGTTGAGGTCTTTTATGCAAACCCGCAGCAGAGAGTGGCACACAGGAAAAAGGATGACCTGAATTTTTACCTGCGGCTTAACTTATGGTCACCTGCAGCAGGAAGTGGAACACAACAAAGGATGACCTGAATCTAAAAATGGGCGATGACAGAGCAATAGGTACCTCTCTTTTTTCTTCCTTAGGAATGCACGTGACAAAGGAGGAGACCCATTAGCTTGCTATCAGTCATTTACAAACTCTTCACTAAAGTCCTTACAAACAGAATAACTACAAATTTGGAGTAAAACCAACCTCGTGAACAGGCAGGATTCCGAAGCGGGTACTCGACTACTGATCATCTACACACAATGAATCAGCTAATTGAGAAAACTACAGAATATAATAAACCACTGTGCTTAGGTTTTGTTGATTACGAAGAGGCTTTCGACTAAGTGGAGCACATAGAAATTATAAATTCAATGCGAGAACAAGGAGTGAATGAGAACTTTGTAAAAGTTCTCGAAAACATATATAAAGAGGGAACTGCTACAGTTAAATTACATAAGGACTCAGAGAAAATTAAGACTGAGAAGGGCGTGCGTCAGGGAGATACAATTTCACCAAAGTTATTTACAGCATGCCTAGAAAGTATTTTCAGAAAGCTAGACTGGGAAAACAAAGGAGTGAACATAGATGGAGAAAACCTAAACCATTTAAGATTTGCAGATGACATTGTCCTAATCTCAGATACAGCAGAGACACTGCATGAAATGTTAAATGACCTGAACAGAGAAAGTCTCAAAGTAGGCCTAAAGATGAAACGGAGTAAAACTAATGTTTAATCCTCAAACACCAAAGAGCGTCGTCAGAATAAGTGGAGAAATTCTTGAAGAAGTCGAGGAGTACAATTACCTGGGACAAATACTAAAATTAACGAAAGATAATGATAGCGAAATAAAAAGACGCATTACAATTGGATGAAAAGCTTTCTGTAAACATAGGGACATTATGAATAGTAGCTTGCCAATTTGTATGAAACGAAAAGTATATGACGAATGTATAATTCCAGCTATGACGTATGGTTGTGAGACCTGGAAACTGACAAAATCGATGGAAAATATATTAATTCGTTCTCAGAGAGCAATGGAATGGTCAGTGTTGGGAATATCTTTAAGAGACAGGAAAAGATCAACTTGGGTGAGAGAGCAGACTAAAATCAAAGATATTATAGAAGTTATAAAAGAACAGAAATGGAAATGGGCGGACCATGTAGCAAGAACAAGGGATAATCGATGGAGCAAGAGGTTGACGGACTGGACACCAGGAGATTGTAAGCGTAGCAGAAAAAGGCCAGACAGGAGGTGAAAGGATTAGAGAAATTTGCAGGGAAAACGTGGCAAAGATTGGCTCAGTCAAGGAATTCGTGGATAAGGTTGGGGGAGGCCTTTGTTCGTCAGTGGACTTGTAATGGCTGATGATGATGATATATACTAGCCGAGAAGGTCTGCCCTCCCGGGGGGACTTTTTCTGCTAGCTCCTGCGGAGGGCTGATTGGGCCTTCGGCCAATATACCTAATGTAACTTTTTAATATACAATTAATCCTAATAAATTATATACCAAAACACTCCCTGGAGCATGATGATTCAGAACATGTATCATATGTGGGGGTAGACTCTAAAGGAGCCGAGTTTACAGGTAAACATACAAACACTCGCCTTCATTATATATATATATATATATATATATATATATATATATATATATATATATATATATATATATATATATATATATATAAAACACACACACACAATATCTGAGGGCTCCAATCATGATGTTCGCATGCCAGATCTAGTATAACAGTACGACAGTGTGAACTGCATTTTTGGTCCTGCACGGGACTGACTGGAGCAAAAAATTAAAATAATGACACACCCCTCATCAATCTGAGTGATTCAGACATACCTGTATATAGGCCGGCCTCTGAGAGTGTCCGGCAAAGGTTTAGAAAAGAAAATACAAGAGAGGGGAATACTGAGGTGAAGAGGGAAAATTATATTATATGAAGAGTACGGAGGAGACTAAAATGGAGGGGCTGGGAAGATGTAAAAAAAAAACACAGGAGAGAGAAAACCAGAGAAAATATATAAGGAAGTGGAGGGGAGAGAGCAGGAGAAAAAAAAAAGAAAGAACAGGGAAGAGGAAAGCGAACAAGTAAGGGGGTAAGGAAATGGTGAAAAGAAAAGAGGAAAGCAAAGAAGAATGAGGAGAAAAGTAACAGAAGCAAGGAGAGGCCAAGTGGAACGGGGAGACAGGAAGAAAAGTTGGGAGAAGGAAATCAAGGAAGAGACGAAAAGATCATAGAAACAGGTGAAGATATGAGAACAGAAATGGAAACAAGAAATGCAGTCAAAAGAAGAAGAAAAGAAAAATGGAAGGAAAGAAAAAAAAAAAGAATGTAAACAGAAAAGAAAAAAAGCTTAGAGGGGAGAGAAAAGAGGAGAAGAGAGAGATGTGGCGTAAAGAGAAAAGAGGAAGAAAGAAACGCAAGAGAAAAAGATAGAGAGACGAGGAAAGAAAAGAACAAAATACTGAGGAAATAGAAGATAAATAATGAAAGGAAAGCAAAAATCTTAACCCGAAAATAAATGAAAAGACACGAGAAGAAACTAGAGAGCGCAAAAGGGTGAAAGAAAGAGAGAACTGGAAATAAAAAAGAAAAGGTCAAGAAGAAGAATAAAAAATAAAAAGACATGACAAAAAGGAATGGAAATGATCAGAAAAAAAAAATGTGAAAAGCGAAAGAGAGCAGAGAGTGACCAACACAAGGATGGAAGAGAGAAAAAAAAACGAAAATAAAACAGAGGGGGAAAAAATAAGAGAAAGGCGGATAAGCGAGGCAGAGGAGGAAAAAAACGGTTAAAAATGGAAAGAGGAGAGTAGGAGGGTAGGGGAGTCTGTCCATGTTTCCTTCATATCATAAACTCCAGTCGCCTCCACTGGGTCGCCCTCCTGTCAATGGCGCCAAAATAACAATCCTGTGTGTGTGTGTGTGTGTGTGTGTCTCTGTGTGTGTCTCTCTCTCTCTCTCTCTCTCTCTCTCTCTCTCTCTCTCTCTACACACACACACACACACACACACACACACACACACACACACACACACACACACACACACATGTGCGTCAGTGTTATATGTCTAATTGTGTGTGCTAAAGATTAGTTTGTTTATACAAGAAAAGTATTCCCATCTGGTGGGTCTTTACGTACAAAAAATAAGCTAAGACCTGGTGAGAGTAGAAGATGGAGCAGCATGAGTGAGAAGAAGCAGTAAAGAAAAATAAACACAGTTCTGCAAAATTAAACCAATGGGAAACTGGTTCAATTCGAACTAGCTATTTTTTCATTGCACTTATTAACACAGTAAATAAATACATTTAGAATGTTTCCATCACGTCACATTTTAATACAAAAGTAAAAAGAAAATTTAATTAAAATTCAGCAAATTATAAATTTCAATCGATCTCTACAATATTGTTGAAACTTAATTGGAAATGAAGTTGTTTAGTCAATGTAATTTTTTATACATACACTTAAAGGAAACAACACTACATATTCCATAACTCACTTACAACTTCTCTACTCTTTGTAATTTTGTAACTTTTCTTTTTTCTCCAAATTTTCGTTTGGTGGCCAGTCGTTTGTACTGTTTTTCTAGTGCGTCCCTATGAATCATCCAGCAGTAGTCCGCCATCATACTGACATCCCAACGTCCCTGGTACCTTCCTTCCATGTCCTTGATATCCTGATGGCATCTTTCACCCTGGTCTTCACTCACCACTCAAAGATTTTCGGGAGAGAATTCCATATGCGAATCCAAAAAGTGAACTTTGAAACTCCTGTTGCAACCCAACTCCTTAATCTTGACCAAAAAATTTATCGAAATTTCTTTGCAATATGGATCCTTATTGTTACCTACAAACTTATAAATTACTTCTTTGAATGATACCGAAGCCTTTCATTCCAAATCTTTCATTGCACTATCAAATTTTGCTTCAGAAATCAGTTTTCTAAATATCAGGCCCAGCAAATACATCCTATATCAATCTAGCGTCAGACAAACCAGGAAACGTTTGGCAGACATACATAAAACAGGCTCCATCTTCTGATAGGGCTTTGACAAACTGTCTTATTAATCCAAGCTTAATATGAATGTCTGGATTCACCAAGCTAGGTCCGATAATGTCTAACATCAAAATGCAGTTTTTTTTTCTTTTTGCCCATTCTTTCTGAAGCCATTGCAAATCCTTGGCTCTGCTGTCCCACTCACAGAGAAAACATAGGAACTTTGTCTACCCTGACTGCTGACCGAGTCAGATACACAGAACTTTCTGGTCCACACACATGAACCAACGGTGTTCACTGTAGAAGATTTTCTAGAGAAGTTTTGGTAAATTCTGGAGTGTTTCTATTAAATGCAACGAATGGGCAACAAGTTTTGATGTATATTTATTACCACTGTGAAGAAGTACCCCATTTCAGACTTCTTTTAGATGAATCTACAGATAGCCTCCAGTCTTCTGCATTATAATCTCTGCCAAGTTTCTGCACTAGGCCACTTACATCAGTGCAATAAACCAAGGATCAGCGCAATAAGCCACTATTTTCAGTAAATATTGCAACGATAGGAAAAGAAACACCCCACTGAAAGCAATTTACCAGCACACTGGTCAACTGAGTCACAATGAGATATGTTTGCTACACTCAAATATTGGTTGTGTTCCGGCTTTATTCTGGCTTATTGTCAAATAAAATAACTGTGTTATTTCAAACATGGATTTTAATATTACAAAATACCAATTTCAAACCTAACTATCTATCTATTGCCAGACGCCTTAATCCCGTAAGGGGTCGCCACAAACAAATCTCCTTCATGTCACCCGGTTCCCCGCCATTTCACTGCCCTGCAACCAGCTCACACATCCCTCTTTCATATACCTATTATCATTATAATAATATATTCACATATAAATAATTATATATTGTGAAATTATAAAAAAATTTAACTGAAAACCAAAAAAATGGTTTTGTGAAGAAAAATGTTACGTGAAGGAGAAAAATAGTTTTCATTTTCTTAATTCAGCATCCAAAACTATATGAAAAGCATATGAAATAATCAATATAAATGTCTTAATGTATAACTGTGTAATATTAGTAATGTTTCAGCGATTACAAAGAAACGTCTTCAAACACCGCCACGTTTTAACCTTCAGCTCCCTGGGCACGTCTTAATCAAGTTTGTTCTGGCTGAAACCAGACAGCTTTACTCGCTCCTGGGAAACTTCCCGAGGTCTGAGGGTTAAAGAATGATTATTGTAAGGACACGCAGATATTGCAAAGAAGCAGCAGCAGTACAGGAAACCATCATCGTCATCATCATCATCATCACCATCATTCAAAAAGAAGAATGAGGATAACCCAAAGATTAACATAACTGGAACGATGAAACAAGAAGAACTGGAGGAAGGCCGAAAGTGTTCCATAGACAGAACAATATTCTGAGGCCATAACGAAGAGATATCATACAATATACTGTATATAAAGGAAAATTACGTAGATCGAGAACCAGGTAGAAGACCAAGCAAGTGCGGTATGAGAGAGGGCGGCGTTTAGTGAGAGAAGAGACGATTTCTGAGTAGGGCCAGACATTCATAGAGGCCCTTTGTCGTGGCCACCACTCACAGGATGGAACATCCTCTTTATGCTTCTCTTACGCTCCATACAACCTTGAATGTTCTTTCCTTCCATCAGTCTCTCTGTCACTCTCTCCTCATTCTTTCCCTCCTCTCCTCTTCTCATACCTTCTGTATATGTTTTTTTTTTTCTTTTCTTTCAACATTTATTCTTCCCCCTCACTTCTTACTTTTTCTCACTCTCCCCCTCCCCTCTCTTATTCAGCCTCTTTCCCCCACCCTCCCCTCCGTTCACCTTCACCCTACCCTTCTCCACCCATTTCCTCTCTTCCCCTCTTTTTTCTCCTCTTCATTTATTTTCTTCACCTTATATCTCTCTCCTTCCCTCTCCATCACCTCTTCCCTCACTTCTCTGTCATCCTCCCCTCTTTAATAATCTCTCCTCCCCTCTCCATCCCCTCCCCCATGTTGCCTCTCCCCTCCTTTCTCCGTCATCCTTCCCCTCTGTCCCCTGTCAGCCTCCCCTCCCATCTAATATCTCTCCCCTCGACTTTCCCCTTCACATCATTTCCCCTCCCCTCCCCTCCCCAAACTCTCCACTCACCCTCCCCACTTTTCCCATTACTCTTCCTCTCCCCTTCCCTCTCCTTATCTCCCCTCCCATCCCCTTCACTATCCCCTCCTCTCCATTTTCCTCCCCTCTTCATCACATTCCCCTCACTCTTTCCTCTATTTGGCATCCCCCTTTTCCTCCCCTTCTTTCCCTTCTATTGCTTTCCCTTATTTATATATATATATATATATATATATATATATATATATATATATATATATATATATATATATATATATATATATATATATATATATATATATATATATATATAATCATCATCAGCCGTTTGAGTATCCACTGCAGGACCGGCCTATCTCGACCGAAGTCGGGACGATACAGCCAATGTATCTTTACCAAGTGGCTTAGGCTGTCTGGTAGAGATTGTATGTAGGGTGAGAAGTGCTTGTAAGTGTAACAGTAGTGTTGGAGTGGCTTTGGATGTGTGTGTAATCTGTGAACCAAGTGTAATCGGCCCGCGCAAGCCGACTGGGTGCAAGCATACTTTATAGTAAGCGACACTGGTTCAACCACAGCACCCCTTGTGTCCGCCAAACAGTACGTGGCTAGAAGAACGCTCCCAAAGTTTATTACCCTGGCGGGGCGCGAACCGTCGTTCTTCAGTGTACGAAAACGCACACTTTACCACTGTACCATAGAGTCTCTCTCTCTCTCTCTCTCTCTCTCTTCTGTGTGTGTGTGTGTGTGTGTGTGTGTGTGTGTGTGTGTGTGTGTGTGGTAAAAAAGAAATTACTCTTCAGAAGTGGTCGTTTTTGCCTGGTTCAACATTCTCAATACAGTCTGAAGATCGATGAGATCATCCCGGGTAAAGTACTGAATTTGAAGTGAGGGTCGCTTGAAGTTATCGGAAGAACGAGTTGATATTACTAGAGAGGGGACACACCTAGCCAGAATCTGTGGTAGCCTGTGGTATTGGCAGGTGTGTGTGTGTGTGTGTGTGTGTGTGTGTGTGTGTGTGTGTGAGAGAGAGAGAGAGAGAGAAATAGAGAGGGGGGGGGAAAGTAACTCTTCGGCGACATCTGTATTTATTCTATCTACTATCAGACTATTTTATTCCGTTTAGCTGATACTTTTCCAACTGGAAATGCGAGTTAGAGCCTCCATAAACCTCTTCACTACAAAAGATCTCTCCAAAGTAGATAAACTTGTTCGAATAAGACGAAAATGACGTAAAGAATATGACCCGCCTTGTTAAAATATGAGAAACGTTGGTATAGATTCGTGATCATTTATCTGTTTGCTCGTTGGTCATAAAGAAATGAAGAGAAGCTCGAAGTCTACCATCTTGCTGTAATGATAGCATGATCGGAGATGCTTCGAGACAGTGTAGTACAATTAATGACCGCACCTGTGCGTGTGTCAGATGATCAGTTAAGAGACTGAAGGGCTGTTGCGAGAGGCGGGTTGAGGAAGATATGACAAGAAGGATGAAAAATGTGTGGGATCAGGGTGTGTGTCAGGCTAAGGTGGGTTTTCAGGTGTGTGAGGCAGGTTAAACCAAATGTGTTAGGTTGGTATGTAAAACTGGCTGAGGCAGGTGGATGCTGGCGTGTGAGGTCGGTGAGTAAAGCTGGCTGAGGCGGCCTGGCACAGGTGTGTGAGTAAAGCAGACTTAGTGGGTTGCGGCAGGTAAGGGAGGCAGGCTGAGAGGGATAGAGAGGTAAAGTCAGGCAGACGTGAGAAACATTTGTGGTTCGAGTTTATGAGCAATGAAATGGAAGTATGAGATGTGCGGGAGGAGTGTATGGGAAGTGTGTTTGGCAGGACTGTGAGATAAGTATGAAATGTTAGTTTGTAAAGTAGGTGTTTGAGGCCAGTGTGTTAGACGGGTGTGTTAGATTGGTGTTTGTGGCAGGTGTGTTAGACAGGTGTGTGAGATAAGTGTTTACGAAAGGTATGTTAGGCAAGTGTGTGAGATAGGTGTTTGTGGCAGATATGTTAGGTAAGCGAGTGCGACAGAAGTTCAAAGCAGGTGTGTGAGATAGGTATTTGTGGCGAATGTGTTAGGTGTGTGAGACAGGTGTTTTTGGCTTATGTATTAAGTATGTGAGAGAATTGTTTGTGACAGGTGTCTTAGGCAGGCGTGTGATATAAATGTTTGAAGCATGTGTGTGAGACATGTGTAGGATATTGATCTGAAGCAATTGTGTTAGGAAGGTGTGTGAGTTAGATGTTTGAAGCAGGTGTGTGAGACAGGTGTCTGAGGAAGGTGTGTTAGAAAGATGTTTGAGGCAGGTGTGTTAGACGGGTGTGTGAGATAGATGTTTCAGGCAGATGTGTTCGGTGAGTGTATGAGAAATGTGTTTCAGCAGGAGTGTGAGATAGGTGTTAGTGGAGAGTGTGCATATATGATGTGTTTGAGGTAGGTGTGAAAGGTTAGGGGTGTGAGTCAGCCTTAGGAACACGTATACGTTAATTTAACTCATTCATATGAGGGTAGGTGAGAGGTATGCGAGGGAGGTTGAGGTGGGTATGAACCAAACATGGCAGGCTTAGGCAGGGTGAGGAAAATGCGTGAAGCAATTGAAGTCAAATATGTTAGGAAGGTTTAAGGCAGATTCATCATGCAGTTGTGCCAGGCATTTTTAGCCACAGACAAAAGGAGGGTGTGTTAAACAAGCAGAGGCAGGTACATGAGATGCAGATGTCAGTCACAGGCTCAGGCGAGCATATCAAGTGTGTTAATCAGGCACAGATAAGTGATTCAGACCTGTGGAGGTGTTTATTTGTTTGTGTGTGTGTGTGTGTGTGTGTGTGTGTGTGTGTGTGAGAGAGAGAGAGAGAGAGAGAGAGAGAGAGAGAGAGAGAGAGACAGACAGACAGACAGACAGACAGACAGACAGACAGAGACAGAGACAGAGAGAATGTGACCTGCTGTAGTATGTCAGACATCTACACCCTGAAAAATTGTTTGCATTAGAGAGAGAGAGAGAGAGAGAGAGAGAGAGAGAGAGAGAGAGAGATTATGGATTTCAGCTTTTTCTCACTAACGCTAAGTCGGACTGAAATCAATACGTTGAATCACAGACATACTTGTGTACAATACCCAACCGTGACCAAGATTAGATTTTGCAGGAAGCATAATGGGTACGGCCTGGTACTGGTTGCAAGTTTGATTACCAAGACAGACCCAGCGTAGCATAGCTATTCTGCGACCAATTTTCTGTCGCAAGGAAGATTTGTTTTTGAAAGACCTTTATATATATATATATATATATATATATATATATATATATATTGTTACATAGCCTATGATTTCATCATCCTTTGTGTAATTTTAACGCACAGTATGCTGCATGTTTGATCACGAGCGTGTTCTGCCTCAGTCCCCCCCTTCTACCGTTATAGTAGAGTAAGTCGTCCTTTCTGTTATTCAGCGCGGGATTGTCAACTCTTTGTCCCCATGGCTTCATTTGCGCGTCCTTCTTACAAGTTGTATCAAGCTCTGCTGGCCCCTATATAATGGGCTCAGTCTCTGCATCATTGCCACTTAGATCTGCTCCTCATTTTGTTCACATCTTTGTCCTCCCCAGTACAGTTGTTACTGTGAGTGCTCAGGAAGTCTCCAGCCATCTAACTGCTGTGTAATTTGAGTATGATTGTTATTACATTTTGTTCTTGCACTGTATAACATAAGGTGTTAATTTGTAGGCCTAGTGAAGTTTTTGTAATTTATGTAAAGGTTCTTTACGTCAGTCATTGTTAATAATATTTTGTATCTGTAATAATTTATCTTGCATTAACTGAGCATTACCCAGTGTATTTTCATTTTATTAGGGCTGACTTTGGTAAATTTACTCTTGCTAATTTCGTGTTAATAGAGGCTATTGCAGTTAACCATATATTTAACCTGTGTTTTTGCCATTACATTATCCTTATCAGTCCTGAATGTTTTGTTGTTAGTTTGAGCATTAAACTTTAACTTGTAATTTTACCTAACTCTTTTTGTTTGAACCTGGAACTTTACGGGACAGTAGTGATTCTTAGTATTCTCACTTAAAGTGTACATTATCTTTCTCTGTTCCGTAACAAATTTGGCGACCTCTCATCAGGATATTCAGGATATTATCATAAGGATATTGCTTGATATTTTGTGACTGTGATTTATTCATGATGTCTATTATTTCTACACTTGATGAAGCCAAAGATTTTTTGTCAAATGTGCAAACAGTGTTGGATGTAGAAAACAGAACAAAGAATGAACTTAAGCTTGTTGCTCAACAATTGGGAATTGTTGTTCGCTCTCATCATTCTAAAGATCAGATTGTTGACATGATTAATGAAAGCTTGTTTAATGTAACTCCTCCAAATGAGCAAACGCAGATTGAATTAGCTAAGTTACAGCTAGCCCTGCAGGAGGCCCGTGCTAGGGAGGCTCAGGCACAAGTTGAAATTGCTAGGATTCAGGCAGACCATGAGTATCGCATGAAACAAGGTGGAACTGGATCATCTAGCTCTGATGATTTTGATGTGGCTAAAAATGTTAAACTTGTCCCTCCTTTTAATGAATCTGATTTAACAAAGTATTTTCAGTTGTTTGAGAGGGTAGCTACAGGTTTTAATTGGCCCAAAAAGTATTGGCCAGTACGCCTTCAAACTGTTCTCACCGGTAAAGCTCAAGTAACTTATGCATCTTTGCCTCAGGATCAATCTGATAATTATGATGTAGTTAAGAGCTTGATTCTTAAGGCCTATGAGCTTGTTCCTGAAGCTTATAGAGTAAAATTTAGGACAACTTATAAGCAAGATAAGCAATCCCATGTTGAGTATGCAAAAATCAAAGAAGATCTGTTAGAGCAGTGGTTAAATTCTAAGAATGTGGATTCTGATTTTGGTAAATTTAAGCAGATGATTTTGCTGGAGGATTTCAAAAGGTGTATTAGTAAAGATGTAAGCCTATATCTTGATGAGAAAAGAATAGATAATTTGTCTGATGCTGCAGTTTTAGCTGATGAATATGTTCTCACTCACAAGAGATATTCTAGAGAAAAAGGGAAAGCTGAGAGTAAGTACGTTGCCTCTACTCAGAGTACAGGTAACAGGAAAGAGAATAAAGATGATGTTTCTCAGGAAGTAAATACCACCTCCACCTCTAGATTTCAGAAAAGTAAATGTACTTATTGTAGTAAGCTTGGTCATACTACGGAGAAATGTTTCAGGAGACAGCGTGATGTGAACAAAAAGGAGTCTTTAAATATTCAGTCAATTGGTCTAGTGTCCACTCTTGAGAGTTCCCAGAATTCTTTAACTGAGTTAACTGAACCTGCTTTGAGGGGTAACTTAAATTCTCATGATGGAGCTCGTCTTTTGAGCAGTAACGTGGGTGACACTCTCAAGAGTTCATGTGCTAATTTCCTGTCTGATGGTTTTGTCAGTCCTCTGGACAGTAATGACAGGAAATCAGTTAAAATACATCGTGATACAGGTGCTTGCCAATCCCTTATGCTGACCAGTGTTCTAGGCTCTAATGTTAATTCCTCTGATGAAACTGTAATCTTACAAGGTGTAGGGAATAATTACTTCTCTGTCCCTCTGTGCAGAGTGAATTTAGTGTCTGGTTTTGTTAATGGTTCCGTTATGGTTGGGTTGGTTGAGACACTCCCAATGTCAGGTGTAACTTTCTTACTTGGAAATGATATTGGTGGAAGTCAAGTGTGTCCAGCTCCTGAGTTGTCTAGTGAGCCAGTGGCTGCGACCCAGGATTGTGATGTCCCTGATGTGTTCCCTGCATGTGTTGTCACTAGGGCTAAGTCTAAAGTTACTGGTGATTTAGAGGATAATGATGATGATGATGTTATCCTAGCTGACACTTTTCTTGCTAATTTGGACCACTCACCAGATGAGGCAGTACCCCGTAGTGTTGATAATTTGTCTCGTCAAGGGTTGGTTGAGTTGCAGGTTGCTGACCCTGAGTTGAAAGGTCTAGCTAACTCTGCTTACAGTGAAGAAGAGTCAGCCGGTGCTTGTACTTGTTATTATGTAAAGTCAGGAGTACTTATGAGGAAGTGGAGACCCCCAACAGCATCAGCCGACTGTGAATGGGAGGTTGTACATCAAGTTGTCATCCCTCGTGTTTGTAGGCAGGATATCATTAGAGTGGCTCATGATTCCAGTTTGGCAGGACACCTTGGAGTGAGGAAGACTGTGGCACATGCATTTTGAAACACTTCTACTGGCCAGGTATCTTCAGGGATGTTTCCTGGTATTGTAAGTCTTGTCACACCTGTCAAGTTGTGGGGAAGTGTAATCAGACCGAAAAGGTTGCACCTCTAGTTCCCATTCCTCCTTTTGAGGCGCCTTTCACCCGTGTGTTGGCGGATATTGTGGGCCCTCTTCCTAAGACTTCTTCAGGATTTTCTTATGTGTTGACCCTGATTGATATGGCTACTCGTTATCCTGAAGCCATTCCACTTAGAAATATCTCAGCAAAGAACGTGGTTAAGGAAATGCTAGGATTCTTCACAAAGTTTGGTCTGCCCAAGGAGGTACAGTCAGACCGAGGAAGTAATTTCATGTCAAACGTTTTCAAGCAGTCTCTGAAAGAGTTGGGCATCACCCAGATCACGTCTTCAGCTTACCATCCCCAGACTCAAGGAGCGTTGGAGAGATATCATCAAACACTCAAATCGATGCTCAAGAAATACTGTTTGGAACATCAGAAAGACTGGGATAAAGGTCTTCCATTCGTTGTGTTTGCCGCAAGAGAATCTCCAAATGAATCACTGGGCTTCTCACCTTTTGAACTACTGTTTGGCCATGAAGTAAGAGGACCCCTTAAGTTACTCAAGGAATGCTGGCTGTCAGAGGAAGATGACGTCAACCTGCTGGAGTATGTGATGAAGTTCAAAGAACGGCTGCCCACTGCTTTACAACTGGCGAGAGAGAATTTAGGAGCTGCTCAGGAGAAGATGAAGACTTGGTATGATAAGAAGTCCAGGTTACGCCACTTTCAGCCAGGAGATCAGGTTTTGATTCTGCTACCAGTTCATGGGCAACCTCTTCAAGCCATGTTTAGTGGTCCTTATTTCGTGGAGAAGAAACTCAGTGATGTCAACTATGTCACCGCCACACCAGATCGTAGAAAGAGCAAGCAACTATGTCACATCAACATGCTAAAGTTATATCACAGGTGGGACGAAAATAATCCAGTCTGCACTGTAGCTGTTCCACCTGAGTCTGCAAGTGAAGCTCTCCCATGCAGCATGAGCCTGAGTGATAGTTTGGGGAAGAATCCTGATATCATGAATGATCTCCAGACTAAGCTTTCTCATCTACCTCCCGAGGAAAGGGAAGAGTTTTCGGCCTTACTGCAGGAGTACCCGCAAGTGTTCCGTGCCACTCCAGGAAGAACCACTGTGTTGATGCATGATGTCGATGTTGGAGACGCAAAGCCAATTAAATTGCCTCCTTACCGTGTGAACCCGGTGAAAGTTCCTCTCATCCAGAAGGAGCTTGGCTACCTGTTGGACCACAAGATGATTGAGCCCTGTCAGAGCGAGTGGAGTTCTCCTGTCACTCTAGTCCCTAAGCCAGGTGGGTCACAGCGGCTTTGCATCGACTACAGACGTGTTAATCAGATCACCAAAACAAACACTTACCCTCTCCCTCGCATGGAAGATTGCATAGACAAGATCGGAAAGGCTAGTTACATAAGTAAGTTTGATTTGTTAAAGGGATACTGGCAAGTACCTATGACTGAACGTGCTAGGGAGATCTCATGTTTTGTAACACTAGGAAAGACTTTTGCATGTTCCGTAATGCCATATGGTATGAAGAATGCACCAGCCACATTTCAGAAGCTCATGAATGTTGTAACAGAGGGTTTGGCAGGGTGTGTTGTTTATATTGATGATGTATTAATTTTCAGTGACAACTGGAAAAATCACCTATGCCATGTCATTAAATTTCTTGAGCGTTTGGTTCAGGCTAATCTTGTAGCTAATTTATCAAAGTGTGAGTTTGGTCAAGCTAAAGTTCAATACCTCTGGTATGTAATTGGTGATGGACATGTTGCACCACCAGCAGCTAAGGTTCAGGTTATAAGTGATCTTCCCAGACCTAAAAGTAGGAAAGAGCTACAAAGATTTTTGGGAATGGTAGGTTATTACAGGAGATTTGTTCTTAACTTTTCTATTCTTGTATCACCACTTACAGACCTACTGAAAAAGGGAGTTAAATTTGTCTGGACCGATAACTGTGAATCCTCTTTCAACAAACTTAAAGCTATTCTATTAAGTCAGCCAGTGCTCGCTACTCCAAATTTTGCTAAGCCTTTTAAGATGGCTGTTGATGCAAGTGATACAGGAGCTGGGGCTGTTTTGCTGCAAGAGGATGATCAGGGTATTGAACATCCTGTATCTTATTACAGTAAGAAGTTCACTCCACCTCAAAATAACTACTCAACTATTGAGAAAGAGCTTTTGGCCTTGATTTTGGGTTTACAGCATTTTTCATTTTATTTGTGTTCTGGTTTTGACCCCATAGTCATTTATACCGATCATAACCCACTTAAATTCCTTAGTAAGTTTAAAGATAAAAATCAGAGATTGACAAGATGGAGTCTACTTCTTCAGGAGTATTCATTAGACATACAACATGTCAAGGGGAAAGAAAATGTTATTGCAGATTGCTTATCTAGACTTTAGACAGATTGTTTTAAAGTAATAAGAAATTTCCTTTGTAAATTTCTTTTTCTTTGTGGGGAGGTGTTACATAGCCTATGATTTCATCATCCTTTGTGTAATTTTAACGCACAGTATGCTGCATGTTTGATCACGAGCGTGTTTTGTCTCAGTCCCCCCCTTCTACCGTTATAGTAGAGTAAGTCGTCCTTTCTGTTATTCAGTGCGGGATTGTCAACTCTTTGTCCCCATGGCTTCATTTGCGCGTCCTTCTTACAAGTTGTTCAAGCTCTGCTGGCCCCTATATAATGGGCTCAGTCTCTGCATCATTGCCACTTAGATCTGCTCCTCATTTTGTTCACATCTTTGTCCTCCCCAGTACAGTTGTTACTGTGAGTGCTCAGGAAGTCTCCAGCCATCTAACTGCTGTGTAATTTGAGTATGATTGTTATTACATTTTGTTCTTGCACTGTATAACATAAGGTGTTAATTTGTAGGCCTAGTGAAGTTTTTGTAATTTATGTAAAGGTTCTTTACGTCAGCCATTGTTAATAATATTTTGTATCTGTGATAATTTATCTTGCATTAACTGAGCATTACCCAGTGTATTTTCATTTTATTAGGGCTGACTTTGGTAAATTTACTCTTGCTAATTTCGTGTTAATAGAGGCTATTGCAGTTAACCATATATTTAACCTGTGTTTTTGCCATTACATTATCCTTATGAGTCCTGAATGTTTTGTTGTTAGTTTGAGCATTAAACTTTAACTTGTAATTTTACCTAACTCTTTTTGTTTGAACCTGGAACTTTACGGGACAGTAGTGATTCTTAGTATTCTCACTTAAAGTGTACATTATCTTTCTCTGTTCCGTAACAATATATATATAATATATATAATATATATATATATATATATATATATATATATATATATATATATATATATATATATATATATAATATATATATATATATATATATATATATATATATATATATATATATATATATATATATATATATATATATATATATATATATATATATATATATACACCCTTTCATGCACGGACTCCAATCGAGTCATTATATACCATCCTGTACAACGCACCATGATGCATATCGTGTCAAACAAAGGAGGACACAAGTTTCCCACCAATGTGTTTCATATTTTGGTATGTTTTTTTTGCCCGATTCGTGTCTTGGTGCGCTGTACAGGTTGTTAAACAATCTAATGACTCAAACCACCTGTGCCTGAGAGGGTAAATATATGTATCTATCTATATATGTATATGTATGTATGTATGTATCTATATATCTATCTATATACATTATATATATATACATATATATATATATATATATATATATATATATAAATATATATATATTATTTATATATATATATATATATATATATATATATATATATATATATATATATATATATATATATAATATGAATGCCTGCAGAAAATTTTCAAGAGTCTAGTGCGTCACAATTTTGACAATTTCTCGCCGTCGTGTCGTGCGCGATCAGCAAAACTTTTGTTTCATTTTGTTTTTTACACTCTTAGGCATCGCACCGACCCAGTGCAAAATTAATTATGCCGATATCTATCAATGTTTTCGTGAAAGAAACGAACAAACCCACAGACAGACACACATGCACTGCTTTACTTTATTATTCTGATGTATATGAGAGTACAGGTATGTATGCATGTATGAATGTTTATGTGTGTATGTAGTGATGTACAGGATGTACGTGTAAACTGCTAAATAAGTGGTATTCTGGAGCATGTTTAAACAAGGACAGTACCAGTATTAATCACATTACCTCTTGAAGCACTCCACACTGACAGCTTTTTCTCAGTGAACCCCTTCTCTACAATTGTTGCACTTGGGTATTGAATAGGATAACACACACTCAAAAATTTATTCATTTGAAATATTTCCTTGGGCAGAGACTTCTAATACAAGTTCGAGTTACCCTTTCTCTGCTGCTGGTATACCTCCGATTTTTATTGACGCTTACAAAAGACGATTTTGTTCAGTCGACAGAAAACCCAGCAGTCAGCAGGCTGACTTTCCGTCTCATCTCGCAATTAGGGGTTCAAATTTTCCTCTAACTTGCCAAAGGGTTGATTTTTTCCTTTGAATCTCCTAAAGCTGAGGTTCTCAAATTGTGGGTCGATACCCTCCAAAGGTTAGTAAGATAATATCTTGAAAGAAATAATGAAAAAAGAAAAAGTGTAATAGCTTTCTATTGTTAGTTTTTTTCTTATGACAGAATCTATGGAATCTAATGAAAAACTAACAAAGTGTGCAACTATAGTCGTGGCGCACGACTCTAAGGTTGTCATTATCGTACCCTGGCAACCTACCATTCAAAAGTGCCTCCGATTTCATATCATACACGAATCGTATTATTATACACGAATATATTATTCACAAATATTATTAAACACGAACACATTATACACGAATCACATGCGACTCATATTATACACAAAATCAGACGCACTATTGGGAGATAGGTCGCCAGGGCACGATAATAGCAACCTCAGAGTTGCGCTCCATGACTGCAGTCATTTAAGCAGCGCTATGTTTGATACTCAGTGCTTCACGAGATTATACGGGTATGTAAGGCACTTTGGCATGTAGGAAGAGAAATATTTGTGAACACTGTGTTGGAAAAATTGTGTTCGTACTATAATTTTAAATTAAAAAACGTCAGAAAACAATACGTGTACAACACAGCAGTTGCTTACCCTACATTTGCAGTATTCTTAGCATCCTGCTCATGCTGACCGTTGATGATTATGGTAAATATGAGAGAATTAGAGAATATTGGTTTCAGATTTCTACTTATGGTATTTACTCATCAGCACATAATGTAGGTTAGTATTAAGTTCAATAATTTCATTTTTTCGTTTGTTTGAGTCCAAAGTGACAACTGATGAAAAAGATATTAATATTTTCCCAATGCCCAGGATGTTCTTTCCCACTCTCACTGCCCCCCACAACTTTATCCTGACCATAACACATGTCAGGACTGTGCTGGCATTGAGCTCCATTGGTATAATAACGGCGTCCTTCAAACTGTGGGTAAAATAATGAACAGCATAAAATCATGTCTCATGAACACCCAGATGTCAGCAAAACTTTGCTAGGAGATCGGCTTGAATCGTTAAGCCTTTCCGTTTCACACATAGGCCAGGTGGCTTTCTTGGAGGAAAATTCTCACCCACGTGTACGAGTTCCGAGACGAGGGTGCACATTCCAGATCGATTCTGAATCCCAATTCTCCAACCATCTGACTGACCTTGACTGGCAATATCAGATCTCTCCTGCTTGTCTTGCATATTCGAAAAATGTACTATGCTGAACTTACTATGATATTATTCTGAACATACCATATCAAGGACCAAACACAGACATCCTGCCTCTGTCTGATAAGCTCGATACATTCACAAGGAAGTTGGAACGATGGACAGTGCAAGTAGAGGAGGTTACTGTAGAAATGCTTCCCGAGAGAGAACATTCATGGACGGGAACGGGAACAGCATCAAGGAAATAATCATCTGTCACCTAAGGTACCTTTTGGACCACTTCAAGAAACACTTATCTATATATATATATATATATATATATATATATATATATATATATATATATATATATATATATATATTACTGGATATGACAGTCGTTCACTGCTGCTGGGGATCTTGAAAGCAGGCTGTGAAGCCTATGCCCGGAGTCGGACACAGAAAAAAAAAAAAAAAAAAAAAAAACTGTCATCAGACCTGGAGGACACACTGGTGGAGCTGTATAGTGACAGGACCTTAAGGGCAAAATCTGCAACAAGAACACTGTTTGAATTCAAGGTTTTCTGTCTCACGGGAATATCCAGGTTTATCCAAGGTCACTGATTCCTTTCTGACTGAACTGCTAATGTGAAACAACTTTTTCTTCACTGACATATACGACCCAGTACAGAGGATGATCTCAAAGTTGTTGTCTCAACCATCTATCCGAGGATGGAGTTATGTTCCAAAACGCAGGTCCATTCACATTAAAAACAAATGCTGATCACGACTCAGTGTAGAGAATGATCTCATGCTGTTGCCTCAACCATCAAACCGAGGATGGAGTTATGTTCCAAAAAGCAGGTCCCTTCATCTCACTAATCATGGTGGGTTATTCTTGGTAAACGTACTTGTAAACTTGGGTGAGATAACAGAGGGTAATCTCTTATCTCATAATTACGATCCTCAAGTAAGTCTATCTTGTGTGACGAGGGAGGGGAGCAGGGAGGGAGAGGGGAACAGGGATTCGCGGGAAGGAAGGGGTTGCATGTCTTGCCAACATTATTTGGCGGGCCAGGGGCCTAAAAGTTTGAAAACCACTGTTCTAAAGGGCTACCTATTTCTTCTGGCCTCCCAAAGGATTAACTTTTCCATTTTACTGTAATATATAGATATTTCCCCCCCTTACAAAAGCACAACTCTGAAACATTATATAGACTTTTCCTTCTTCTAAAAACACTGCCAGTAATCTGATACGTTATATATATTTTCCCTGTTTTAAAAGCAATACTCTGAAACATTTTCCTCCTTCTAGTGTAAAAACACAGCTCTGATACATACTCCCTCAATAACACTCAAACTCCTGTGAGACAATCGGGCTGAACTGGAAAAGGATACTAAGATGTGACCATCAGAGAGTTAACATTTCCTTTCTCTAACCACAAGTCACTATTATTGTCTCACTTGCATATACCCCGACCTTGTTCTTCCAATTAATTCTTCGTTTACCTGTTTTTATCTGCATTATTATCCCAAATGATGGGGATATAGGAATCGCCCCCGTCCGTCCGCCTGTCCGTCAGTCCATATTTCCATCCGAGCTTATAGCTAGGAAAGTACAGGGTGGATTGGCTTCATATCACACAGAAAGATAGAGTATGTGTCGTAGTTGATACCTGTATATGTAAAATTGCCATATTGTCTGTAATTTACTAGCTATGACCATATAAGGAAAAAGCTGTCTTGTGTTATCCGCGTGTCCATCTTTCCATCCAGGCCTGTACCTTGGAAACTACCAGGTGGACTGGCCTCATATCACGCAGAAATATAGAGCATGTGTCGTAGTTGATGCCCATATGAGTAAAATTACCATATTTTCTGTACTTTAAGAGCTATGGCCATATAAGCTAAAATCTGCCTTGTGTTATGTGTCTCCATCTTTCCGTCCCTGCCTGTATCTAAGAAACTACCAGGTGGACTGGCTTCATATCACACAGAAAGACAGAGTATGGGACGTAGTGTATGAAATTGTCATATATTCTGTACTTTACAAGCTATAACCACATGAAGAAAAACCTGTCTGTCCATCTGTCCTTTCTGTCAGGACTGGTTTCTTGAAAACTACCATTTGGCTTGGCTTCACATCACACAAAGATAAAATATGTGTCGCAGTGTATGCCTGTATATGTAAAATTGCCATTTTGTCCTTTATGAGCTATTACCTTATAAGTAAAAATCTGTCTTGATAAGTTGGTTGTGTCTACCAGAGATTTCAGTCCGACCTGCACAAGTAATCCGAAGATGAAATTTGGAGGGCCAATTCCTAAGAATGTGTTTTTATGTTATCAGTATGATGATGATGATGATGATGATGACGATGATGGTTATTATTATTACTATCCCCACCATTAGTGTACGAGTCCTAGTTTATACCCCTATATATGAAATTGCCATACTTGTTAGTGCATATCTATATATTCTTTACCAAATGTTGGGGATACGTTTTTCACAAAGGCTTGTTTTCTTCTTCTTTTCAATCCGTTGACGTATTCCTTATTTCATTGGACTGGTTGACAAAATTCAAAGTAAGAGAGACTTCCCAAAGTAGAGAACTTACTTCAGATTTAACCACAACCCCTTCACCACAAGAGGTCTGTCCTAGGTTAGATAAATTGTCTGGAGGCAAGAAAAATAACGCAACAGAATTCATCAGTCGTTACAATAGGCTAAACCATCCAACTCCCACTCTCCTCTTTTACTCCTCCACTTCGTTCGTAAGCAGTTAAGGAGGCCTTCTAGCACCTCCTCCTTACCAGTTTAGCTCTGCATGTGACACGTTACTATTCCCTTATATGTTATGCAGGGGGGAGGCAGTGGCTTGGTCGGTAGAGAGGTGGCCTGCAGTCCTACCAGTCCCAGGTTCAAATCCCCGCTGGGGCAGGGAACAGTTTAAGGAATTGAATGTCATAAAAAGCAGACTTTACAGATTTACCAGAGGACCAGCCGACATGTCGTAAAAATACCCCCGCTAATACCGATACACCAGTCCTGAATGAGACAGCCATAGCATGTATTCAATATGCGCGGTGGGTGTTAGCGCCGAAGTGGTGACATGTGGAGATGTATGATATGTAGGAGGACTACTGGTCCTTGGGAGCAGGCTGAGAAGCCTATGCCCAGAGTCGGACACATAAAAAAAAAAAAAATCTAAATCGATATTAGCGAAGCAAGTTTTATGTAAATGAATAATAATTTATTATAGGCAGAAAACCTAGCGAATGATGAGGTGAAAGAGAGAGAGATTGTCCAGGTGCTTGAGGGTGCAAAAGCTGATGTATGCGAAATAACTGAAACGAAATGGAGAGGTGAGAGTGTGAGCGAATGGGAGTATGGATGGGGTATATGTGCAGGAGTAGGTGAGAATGAGAGGGCAAATGAAGGAGTATGTATAGTTGTGAGTAAAAGATGGAAAAAGAGCATAAGAGAGTATGGATCAGTTGGGTCAAGGATTGTGTGGGTAAGATTAAAAGTTGGAATACAAATGTGGGCGATTGTGTGTGTGTATGAGCCAACGCAAGATCGTGCAAGCAGAGTGAGAGAAGAGTTCTGGACAAATGTGGAAGTGTGCATGGAAAAGTTTGGAAGGAATGAGAGAGTGTTTTTGATCGGTGATATGAATGGTAAAGTAGGGAATGTGAAGGTGGATGGAATAGTTGGTGAGTGGGGTGTGCCTGCTGAGATAGATGAGAATGGCAGTGCGTTAGTGGACATTTGTGCTGGGAGGGGGTTGATGATAGCCAATACCCTCTTCAGGCACAAAATGATCCACAGGTATACATGGCGAGTGATGAGAAGGGTGGGTGGTGAACTGAATGGAAGGAAGGCAATGATTGATTATGTGTGTGTGGATGAAAGGATGCGAAGATGTGTAATGGATGCAAGAGCTTATACAGTAGAGGTTGGGGGAGTGGACTTTCTGACCACTACTTGGTGGTGGCCAGAATCAAGGTCCAATTAGAATGGAGAAATAGAAGAAGGGAAGGACGGGAAGAAGGAGTATTTGTAAAGAGTGTGGAAAGGTTACAAGAGGATGAGAAAAAGGCAGAGTATAAGAGAGAAGTGGAGGAACGATTGGGCAAATATGAATTGGAGCAGATGGGGGACGTCGAAGGTGTGTGCAGGATATTTACAGAAGAAATAAGTGCAGCATGTGATGTGGCGTATGGGATGAAGAGAAGACGGAAGGGTGTGCAAGGAACAGCATGGTGGAATGAAGAGGTGAGACAGGCTGTGGCACAAAAGAAGAAAGCATACAATGAATGGATGAGAAATAGGGGTGTGGAAGAAGTTGAGAGGCGGAAGAGAGAGTTATATATAGAAAGAAAGAGAGAGGTGAAAAGATTAGTAAGAGAGAGTAAGAAGAGAGTGGATGAGGAATTTGGAAGCAACTTGGGTGTAAAGTTGAGGGACTGTAAGAAAATGTTCTGGAAAGAGGTAAAAAGAGTAAGACAGGGTGGAAGTGAAATTAGCAGGGGAGTGAAAGATAAAAATGGTAGCTTACTAGTGGAAAAGGGAGAAAAAGTGAGCAGATGGAGAGAACACTTCAAGGAATTGTTGAACATAGAGGATGGAAGTAATGCGAGTATAAGTGGCTGGGGAATGGCTGGGAGAAGGAGGGAGGTGAGAAGACAGGAAGAAATCAGTAGGATAGAAGTTGAGGAAGCAATGAAGAAAGTTAAATTGGGGAAAGCCCCAGGAATTGATGGAGTGTGTGGTGAAATGCTGAAGTATGGGGGAGAGATGGTAGTGGAGTGGATGTTGAAAATGTGCAGATTGGCCTGGGAGGAAGGTAGAGTCCCGGATGATTGGAAGTCAGGTATAATTATTCCCTTGTACAAAGGAATAGGGGAAAATGAAGTGTGTGGTAATCATAGGGGCATTTGTCTTATTAGTTTAACAAGAAAAGTGTATGGTAGGATACTTATTGACAGAGTTAGAGAAAGAACAGAGGAATTAGTTGGAGAAGAACAGGGAGGCTTTAGGAAGGGAAGAGGTTGTGTAGATCAGATATTCATTCTTAGATCTTCAGTGGAAAAGTTTCTAGAGAAGGGAAAGAAGTTGTATGCAGCTTTCATTGATTTGGAGAAAGCATATGACAGGGTGGATAGACAAGGATTGTGGAAAGTATTAAGAATATATGGAGTAGATGGGAAGTTGTTGAATGCTGTGAAGAGTATGTATGATGGTGCTAAGGCTGCAGTGCATGTGGATGGTGAACTGAGTTAATTTTTCTCTTTGAAGGTGTGGTTGAAACAAGGATGTGTCATGTCTCTATGGTTCAATCTGTACATGGATGGGGTAATAAAAGAGGTACAAGGTAGGGTAGTGGATGTTAGAGTGGCCCTGGTGAGAGAGGGTAGTGTTTGGAAACTCCCTGTACTGTTGTTTGCAGATGATACTGTGTTGTTGAGTGAAGACGGAGAGCTGCAAGGCTTGGTGGATGGGTTTGGGAGAGTGTGTATGAAACGGAATCTAAAGGTGAATGTAGGGAACAGTAAAGTTATGGTCTTTGAGAGAGGTGAAGTCAGTGAATGTACAGCGATATTGGGCTGTGAGGAATTGGAAAATGTGAGAACGTTTAAGTACTTGGGTAGTGTGATGAGTAAGGATGGAGGTTTGGAGGGTGAAGTGCTTGAAAGCGTACAGCAGGGAAGAAAGGTTGCTGGTTCTTTGAAAGCAGCGATAAGAAGCAGAGAAGTGAGTATGGAAGTGAAAGAGTTACATGACAGTATTGTGATGCCAACTCTAACGTATGGTAGTGAAGCTTGGACGTTGCTGGAAGGAGACAAGTCAAGAGTGAGAGCAGTGGAAATGAGTTATTTAAGAGGAGCCTGTGGAGTCACATTGAGTGACAGGCTGACAAATGAGGATATAAAGGAGCGTTGTGGTGTGGATGTGGATGTGATAGGGAGCGTTAGGAGGAATACACTGAGGTGGTTTGGGCATGTGGAGAGGATGAAGGGTGAAAGACTGACGAAGAGAGTGTATGTGAGTGAGGTGGATGGGGGAAGAGGGAGGGGGAGGCCGAGGATGAGATGGAGGGATGGGGTGGAGAGGTATATGAGGGAGGGGGGTGTGAATTGGGAGCGGGGCAGTGAAATGGCCGGGGACAGAGCGACTTGGAGGTGATTTGATTGTGGCCACCCCGAACGGGATTGAGGCGTCTGGCAATAGATAGATAGATAGATAGAAAACCTAGATATTTATATAAGAGGTATTAAAAAAAATCTAAACACACGAGAATACGGACCTTACCGCACCTCCTCTTGATCTCCCAGCCATCTATCTTCATTCAGTCTGCCGTCTCCCCTAGCCCTGTTCTGTTTTCCCTCTTCTTCGTTTTTAATGGGCAATGCATTTACTGGAACACCTTCAGTCCGATTGGTCCTCAGTTAAATATTTTTTGTTTGCATGTTCGACTGTCTGCTTGGTGTTTTTGGACCTCATCTTTATAAAAAATACCAAAATATATGTGCAAAATTTGTGCAAATGATTAGGTGCGTGAGGCGGAGCCACAATTTTGGGAGACTGAGTGATGTATCAATATCTGGCTGATTTCACTGTTCATACTGTTAACAGTTCTCCCACGTACGTGCTTTGCCTTTTCTTGTTTTCTGAACTGTATTCCATTTTGTCAAAAGGCGGGAAATATGTCTGGATGATGACGATGATGATGATGATGATGATGATGATGATGATGATGATGATGCTGATGATGATTTCGACACTGTCTGATGTTAACGTGGCTGTAATAATAATTAAAAAGTCTTCGGCTGAAAACATTAAATCACCACACCATCATACACCCTCCCACATCTCCCCCCCCCCCAGCACCTTGCTCTCGGTTCACCTCTTTTTCATCTTTAAAGCCATCACGCTCTCATAAACATCCCCTCACATACTTTTCCAGTTATCCCCCTCCCCCTTCCTCGTTCTCGGTCTAGTTCATTCTGAGCGTAGGCAATATAGCCAGTGGTGCTCTCTGCTTGATGAGGGTTGAGATGTTGGTGAGGTGGAGGAGGTAGCTTGTTTTTGAGATGCTTATTTTTTATCCATCTATCCCTGCCCTCCAGTCAGTCTTACACCACCACCTTTACATATTTCTCCATTTTGTCCAGGACCTCCAACTTGGTTTATCTCTTCATTTTCTAACCGAACAACTCTCCTGCAATATCTACAATACAACCCTACATTGTCAAATCTTCTTTAACTCTCCCACTTTTGACATAGATTCAGTCTTTTTTTTGTTTTTCATCTTATTTCACGTAGTCCATTGGTAGAAAAAGGTCAAGGTGCTGCGCTACATCCTATCCATTGCATTTCTTCGTGATTATTATCATATTCTAGTAATAGTCTTATTGCTACAGCTCAGCATTTAAAGTGGAGAAATGCAGATATATGAGAAAGAGAGAGAGAGAGAGAGAGAGAGAGAGAGATTTAGTTCTCGGTCTACTACATCTTACTGGACTTAGGCAATACAATCAGTGGTGTTGTTTTGCCTGATGACAAGTATGGTAGTCTGGCTTGGTGATCTATTCTCTGACTTCCTTTCTACTAACATGCACCCTTATCTCCATTATATCCATTATATCCTAGTCTCCACATCGTTCTCAGTCTGTTACCTTTCCTCTTTTTCGTCCATCCACCCCACTCTCATAGATACATCCCCAGATTGTCCCTCCGCATAGCTTTGTTGTACCAATTCTTTGCCCTCAGACACTCTCCGTTACTCTTCCACTCCCCACTTGCCCCCCTGGTATGCGGAGGTGACCGTAGTCAATACAACCCGTGCTGCTCTCTGCCTGATGAGGATTGTGTGGTGTGGTGGTGGCTGTGTGGTGTGGCTCGGTAGCTTTAAGTGTGACGCTCGTACCATTACTTTACGCCAGGAGTGGGTCCGAAAAAGAAAAACGGAAGAAAAAGAAAAGTGGAAGAAAAAACGATGAGAGAAATGAAAATGAACAAAGGGGTGGATGGACTAAAAAAGAAGGGAAAAACAAGAGAAGGGAAAACACTTTACAAAAGAGGAAACAATGGCCAAAAGTAAAAGAAAAAGCAGGAAAAGAGGAATGAAAAACAAGAAGGAAAGGAACGGGAGTAAAAAAAATAAAGGAGAAACAAAAAATGAAAGAGATAGGAAAAAAGCAGAGGCCCCCGCAAGGGGAGAATCACATCAGCCGCGAGCAGATACATATCTAGCGAGGCTCGGAATATGACCTTGACCTTAACCTACTTACACCAATTTCGAACTCGTAGGAGACTTTCATCCTTAATACACATCTGTTAAATTTTGTATCCTGAGCGATTGCGAAGTTATCGCGGTAACAGACACACAGACCCTGACCTACATTCACCTATTTCGAACTCGTCATAGATTTTTTTCCTTACTACACACCTGTAAAATTTTTTGATGATGTCTTGGGAGACTGCGAGGTTATCGTGCACACACACACACACACACACACACACACACACACACACACACACACACACACACACACACACACACACACACAAATTGAAAACAATACCAGTTTCGCTATCGCGGCTGGTAAAAAACAGAATGAAAAAAAAAAAAAACAAATAATGGAGAATGGAAGGCAAGAGAAACTGAAGAAAAACAAACCTTGTAAGTTAGTTCACAAAATTGCTGAAAAATGTAGTTCCCCGTGAAAGTTAGGTTCAAGTTCAGGTTGTTGGTTGAGAGGCTTAAGCTGAAAAGTTAGTGATTAAAAATGAACAACGAATGTTTGGTAATATTTTTTGCTAAGGATAATGTCCTACGAAACCTCCAAATGTAACTGTCATAACACTTTTTGTGCATATGCAATGATAAAAATTTCGTGCATGTCTTTTTATGCAGTCTTTGCCGATATTAAAGACTCCAGAAAATATTAAGGTGTAATTTACACTACAGTAGAACAGCCAAGCGTTTTTCCTCCCTTACTCTCGGAACTCTTGTCCAAGAAAGGGTAAGAAGGATCTAAAACGAGCTCTAATAGGCTATTTTATTAAAATGACTTTGTTAATGAATTAACGTATTTATAAACACAAAGAAGGATGTAAGTGGTAGATTATTAACTCTTGGGGATGAAGTAAGAACCAGATGGAAAAAATATTTTGAGAGTCTGATGCAAGGGAATAGAGAGAGCAGAGCCGCTGTAAACATGATTGTTTTGGGGGGGGGTGCTGAGAAGGAATGCAGTGATAAGAAACGTTACATTCGCACAGGTGAAGAACGCTGTGAAACACCTGAAAAATGGGAAAACAGCTGGGGCTGATGAAGTGTATGCAGAAATGATTAAGTGTAGTGGAGAAAGCGGGATGAAGTGCTTGTTGGAGATTTGTAAGAAGGCATGGGTGAGTGAAACTGTGCCAGCAGTGTGGAAAAAACTGTGATTGTACCCCTATATAAAAATAAAGATGAGCAAAGTGAATGCAAGAATTGTCGTGGCATGAGTTTATTGTGGTAGGGAAGGTATATAGAAGAATTGTTATACAGGAAGTAAGACAGATATCAAAAGCCCTGATGAGTGATGAACAAGGTGGCTTTAGGAGTGGCAGAGGATGTGTGGATCAAATATTTGCAGTGAAACAGAAGGACTTGTGTGAAGGACTATAGGTTGTTCATGGCATTCATAGATTTGGAAAAACCATACGATAAAGTAGACAGAGAAGGATTGTGGAAGGTGCTGCGCATGTACGGTGTAGATGGTAAGCTGCTGGGTGCCGGCAATACTTTTTATGATGGTTTTGAAGCAAGAACTATCCATCTGTGCCTACACCCTTCCTAGGTAAACTCTTTCGCCTTTGTCTATCAACTTGTACCTTTCCTTCTTGCTGGAAGTTTGCTCTCAATCAGCCAGTCCCAAAGAAGGGTGATCATTCCCAACCCTCTAACTATCGCCCGGTTGCTTTAAAATCCTGTGTCTCAAAAGTTTTCGAGTCTATTCTTAACAGATAAATGTTAAAGTATCTTTCCTATCACAACCTTCCTTTTGATTATCAGTATGGGTTCCGTAAGCAACGCTCCATTGGCGATCTTCTCACTTACCTTTCAGACTCCTGGTCATCCTCCTTTCGCGACTTTGGCGAAAGCTTTGCCATTGCACTTGACATCTCAAAGGCTTTCGATCGAGTCTGGCATAAATCTTTCATTTTCAAACTGCCTCTTGCGGTTTCTATCCTTCTATCTGTGCTTCATCTATAGCTTCCTTTCCGGTCGTACTATAGCTGCTGTTGTAGACGGCCACAGTTCTTCTCTTAGATCTATCAACAGTGGTGTTCCTCAGGGATCTGTCCTATCACCAACTCTCTTCCTTTTAAGCTGTACATCTAACCCTATCCACTTATACGCTGATGATTTCACCCTTCACCTTTCCATTCAGTTCTTGCAACGTCCATCTCAGCAGTTACTTCAACAATCAAGGAATGAGGCTATGGCACACTTATTGTCTGACTTGCCTAGTATCTCTGACTGAGGTAAAAATAATCTTGTTTTTAATGCATCAAAGACGCAGTTCTTACACACATCAACTCGTCAAAATCTTCCACAGGGGTGCCCACTAATGTTTAAAAATACCCAACTCAATCCTGCATCATCCTTGAACAAGCCTGGGGTTTCGTTCTCTCGGGTCTTACAGTATCTTGGAATGATCATATTACATCTTTTGTAAAATATGCTTCCAAGAGATTAGGTGTGCTAAGCCGACTTCGTACATTCTTTACCCAGGCACAGTTGTTGACTTTATACACGGGTTTTATTTGCCCCTGTGTAGAGTACAACTCTGATGTTTGAGGAGGCTCCCCACATACAGCTCTTCTCAATAGTGTGGAGTCAAAGGCTATTTGTCTCATTAACTCTCCTCCTCTTACTGGCTCCCTTCAGCCTCTGTCTCTTTGCCGCACTGTTGCATCATTAGCTCTTTCCTACTGCTACTTCAATGGTCACTGCTCCTCTGAACTGTCTGCTTGCATCCCTCCACTTCTACAACAGGCGCATAGTGCCCGTCTGGCAACAAACTCTCATCCCTTTTCTGTCCAACTCTCTAATGCAAGAGTTAACCGTTACTCCCAGTCTTTCATTTACGCAACAGGTCAGCTCTGGAATTGTCTCTCTCGATCTGTATTTCCTACTTCCTATGACCTTCAATCTTTCAAATGCAGTGTGTCCAGGCATCTCGAAATGAACTGATCTTGAATTTAGCTCTCTTTTGTATTATTATTTTCTTTTCTTGGAAGGAACGGTTTGTGGGCTCTTAGCCTGTGGTTCCTTCTTTTTTGCATTAAACAAAATAATGGGCATTTAAGTGAATGGTTCACGATCGCTGTGGGCGTGCGACAAGGTTGTGTGATGTCCCCGTGGTGGTTCAATATATATATGGGGGAGGCGGTGGCTGAATCAGTAGAGAGGCGGCCTGCAGTCCTGATGGACCCAGGTTCGAATCCTGGCTGGGGCAGGGGACAGTTTAAGGATTTGAATTTCATAAAAAACAGACTTTCCTCATCTACCAGATGACCCGCCGACATGTCGTAAAAATACCCCCGCTAATACCAATACACCAGTCCTGTATGAGACAGCCCTAGCATGTATTCAATATGGACGGTGGGTGTTAGCGCCGAAGTGGTGACATGTGGAGGTGTAGGAGGACTACTGGGCCTTGGGATAGGCTACTGCCCCCAAGATATAGGCCCTGAAGCCTTTGCCCAGAGTCGGACACATAAAAAAAAAAAAAAAAAAAAAAAAAAATATATGGATGATGTGATGAGAGAAGTAAAAACATGAGTAATGGAGAGGGGAATGGAGTTGGTAATGAATGGTGATGGATGGAATATCTCAAATTTGTTGCATGCTGATGATGCAGATACCGGACAAGAACTTGGTAGGCTAGTCCAGAGTTTTGCTGATGTCTGAGAGCATCGGGCCTTGAGAGTAAATGTAGAAAAGAGTAAAGAGTGATGGTTATTGAGAGAGAAGGTGACTCCCTGTGTGATGTTACAGTGAATGGAGAGAGACTGGAATCGGTGAGAGAGGTCAAATACCTGGGTACAGTGATTGAAAAGAGAGGAAAATGAGGAAAAGAAGTGGAAAGTAGAGTGACACAAGGAAGAAAAGTAGCTGGTGCAATGAAGGCCTTGACAAGCAACGGAGACTTGAGTGTTGCAGTTGCACGAGGCTTACATGAGGGAGTGTTAGTGCCAACTTTAACATATGGATGTGAGACTATGGTGTGGCATGAAAATGAAAAGTCAAGAGTAAGAGCAGAGGAGATGGGACTGCTGAGGAATGTATGTAGAGTACAGAGGGTGGATGGGATACAAAATAATGTGATTCGTGAAATATGTGGAGTGAGGAAGTCTGTGGACACCAGAATCGAAGAGACTGTACTGAGATGGTATGGTCATATGAAGAGAATGTATAACAACAGAGTGGTGAAAAAGGTAAACCTGAGCGAATTTGAAGGAGGTAGGAGGCGAGGTAGGCCAAGGAACAGGTGGAAGGATATGGTGGATCAGTGTGTGAGGAAGAAAGGTATGGAAGTCGGTGAGGCTAGGAGACTGACAAGAGATCGAGCTGACTGGATGAATGTTGTGAGAAGAAGTGCATGAACAGGGATATGGCACCCCTTTTTAACGTGACAGCGTCCGGATTGACTGCATCGGATACATTTATGTGAAGCTACAGAACTTGGTGAATGTTTTCTGAGCATATCAGACAGAACCAGGATTCTGGGGGCTTGA
The DNA here is from genome assembly GCF_032717465.1 of Coenobita brevimanus. Lineage (NCBI taxonomy): Eukaryota > Metazoa > Arthropoda > Malacostraca > Decapoda > Coenobitidae > Coenobita > Coenobita brevimanus. Next base: position 9,678,187 of record NC_136958.1, read on the forward strand.
ATGATGAGTGAATGGAAGTGTGGCCCATTGGATTGGGCGAATTTGGGCTGTCTGGACATTGCTACTCCTCACCCTGCCCTAGGGTGGGAAAGGAGGTCTGAATGATGATGATGATATAAACAATCTCAAAAAAAATATGTGAATATGACTTAGATTTGGTTAATCATGAACAGGGTTCCTAGGGAGGCACCTGTAACCGTCCTGGAGGTCCAGAGGCACTACGAGTGCTGCAAAAGGCTCATTTCATATCGGTTCCTCAGTAAGTAGTTCGGTGACACTGACTCTTGAATTGATGAGAAAAAAGCTTTGCTAAATATCCCAAGTCAATGGGAATGTGATTTTGTTTTTGTAAATAACATTCTCCCATCTGTCTATGTATCTCTCTGTCTCTCTCTCTCTCTCTCTCTCTCTCTATATATATATATATATATATATATATATATATATATATATATATATATATATATATATATGTAGATAGATACATACATACGTACATACATACATATAGATAGATATATAGATAGATAGATATATAAAGATAGATAGAGGTAGATACAGATAAGAGATATACTGTATAGATAGACAGATAAATAAATAGACAGACAGATAGATAGATAGATAGATTTACATATACGCATATATAAATTTATGTGTATATATATCTATATATTACACACACATTACATATTTTATATATATCAGTTATATATAAATATATACCGTACCGTATATATTCTTATTTTTATATTACATATAAATATATATATTCACATAAGTTATAGATAGATAGATAGATATAGATAGATAGATAGATATGTAAAATATGTACAATAACATTCTAAAGTAAGCCTTGTCAAACAAGCGTGAAACATTTTTTATTGGTTAGAGTGGTTAATATATATTAGACTTGAGGTGATATTTCAGAAGTGAGGGTAGGCATATATCTGGTGAGAGGCAGGGTGTTTGAATGTGCCCTGTGACGATCCCTGTTCTCTGTTAATAATCTGATGTGAACAGGTAGTAGGTTTTGGCGACCATCGCCCATTCACTTGGTGTGGTGCTGCCTACCTATTCCTTCACCTCGATCGTTCTTTTTCTTCGTCTGCCTTCCCCTCGTCCTATTTTTCCCATTCTTCCTGTCACCTTTATTACTCTTCTTTCCACTTCACGTGACTCCCCAGTGAGTGACAAGACTAATACCGATATGTACTGCACTGGGTGATGACCATATAACAAAATAAAGGGGTGATGTGGAGCCTACTATGATGCCCATAGTTGTTGGCCGGGGAGAAGCAAATGTGGCGTCCATCCGGAAGCTAAACATCCACACTCCTCCTAACGACTCTCTGCAGCATGTCATTGTGTACGGCAAGGGAACTTCGGCCCATTACACGAAATTGAGCTGCAGGCGCAGTTGCTTGCCTGTGGTTGATGGGTCTGCGTGACCAGGAAGAATAGGGTCACTAGCAAAAAATCTGAGGTGATCCTTGACTAAAGTTTTTCTGTAAATATAATTATATGGAGAGAGAAAATGGTAAGCTTTTGCTAAGCCATAACACCGGATTCTGATGATGAAATTTTTTTCCTATTGTTTGTATATGTTTTGAATGAATTTGACCTTGAAAACTATTATAAATCTTTAGTTGCCAAATTTTATACAAGCCGACACCACCCGAGAAACTACCGGTAGTATTTCTACAGGCTATTTTCAATGTAAAAGTTGTCAAAGCAAATTAACGTGTGGAAAAGCCTAGTTTCTTCGGAAATACGGACCGAGATCTTACAACATACATAACAAAGTGGGGAAAAACCAGAGACTACTAACCTAACCACTCTGTGGTGAAAATAAACAGAATTGTGTCAGTTGCAAACCATTTTAGGCATTAACCTACCATGACGCCACTGAACTTTGAGTTTTCTAATTCCAGCAAAACCGAGATCAATTTCCAACAATACCTTGGTCGTCGGCTGTTGGTAGGACGCACTCTGCACACAGGGACTTCATCTCGAGAGTGACACAAAATTTAGAAGTATGAGACAGTTCTTTTGCGGCCGTCTGTTTGGCTGAAATTGGAACCATAAAACACCAGCAAAAATAAATGCATTCCGCCTCTGACCATAATGTAACATCGAGAAACAGAAACGTATCGCCTTAATGGACGAAACAAAAACAAACTACCATCACAGAGACACATTACGACTACGTAACATTCTACTTATTTAAATTCGCGCGAGAAATGCCACTTAAGAAAGTTGAAGTAAAACTGTAACGTATTGAGTCTCGATATTGTTAGAAATCTGGTGTTATGATGTAGTCTATGCAGGTATGGATGGGTGTGCTGGGGGATGTTTGAAAGGTGGTGAAGCAACCATTGTTAAGTGGTTAGTAAGACTGATGAAAGTGTGTTTTGTGAGGGGTATGGAGTCGATTGACTGGACAGGTCCGTGTGTGGTTTCACTGCATAAAGGTAAGGGCGATAAGTATGAATGTACTAGTTTTAGGGGTATAAGTCTATTGAGTGATGTATGTAAGGTGTTCGGTAGAATGTTGATTAAGAGAGTTAGAGAGGGTAAAGAGGGAGTGACTGGTGATGAGCAGTGTAGTTATTGGAGGGGGGAGGGGGTGTTTGCTGTATGACAGGTGTGTGAAAAGTATTTGGCGAAAGGTAAGGATGTGTTTTGGGCTCTCATGGATTTAGAGAAAGCATATGATAGAACTGATAGGGAGGCTTCGTGGACTGTTTTGAGATTGTATGGATTACGTGGCAGGTTGTTAAAAGGAGTGAAAAGTTTTTATGTAAATAGTAGAGTGTGTGTAAAAGTGGGAAATACTGTGAGTGATTGGTTTCCCGTGAGAGTGGGGCTGCTACAGGGACGTATGATGGTGCCTTAGTTGTTTAATATTATGTGAATAGTGTTGTAAAGGAGATGAATGCGAGAGTGTTAGGTGCAGGTATGAGTCTGGTGAATGCTGATGGTAGAGAGCGGAATCTGAATCAGCTGCTGTTTGCTAATGATACTACACTGGTGGCTGACTCGGAAGAGACATTGAGACAGTTGGTAGAGGAGTTTGGAAGGGTGTGTGAAGAGAGGAAAATGAGGGTTAATGAGAATAAGAGTAATGTGATGAAGTGCACGAGGTTGGTAGATGGTAGTAGGATGAATGTAGTTTTGAATGGTGAGTTGTTTGAGGAGGTAGATAGTTTTAAGTATTTAGAGTCACATGTTGCTGTGGATGGAAGAATAGATGTAGACGTGAAGTTAAGAATGAATGAAGTAGGAAAGGTGCTGGGAGGAAAAAAAAAAAAGTGTTTAGATGTCGTTCGCTTAGAATGGATGTTTAGAGAAAGCTGAATGAAGGAATAGTTGTACCGACTGCATTATACAGGGCTGAAGCTTGGAATATTGGAGTAGCACAGAGGAAGAGACTGAATGTATTGGAGATGAGACGTGTGAGGCTTATGTATGGAGTGACACGTATGGACCGTGTGAGAAATGATGAGGTGCAAAGAACCGGAGTTATGCGGAAGATGGCTGATCGAGCTAAGCAGAGAGTGTGTGACTAGTGAAAAAGGTATCTGGATCGGATGTGAGAGGTGTAAGACTGAGAGGAAGACCACTAATAGGGTGGATGGACAATGTGATGCGAGTGTTAGATGTGAGAAGGCTGTCTGAAGAGCGAGGAAGGGTGGTTGTGCGTGATAGGAGTGACTGGAGAAAACGTGAATGAATAAACGGTGACGCGACCCAGAGGGGAAATTCCCCTGCATTTGGTCTGATCAGCTAATCAGGTCAGGTGCGGGTAAGGGGATGGGTCCATTATGATGTGGCAGGGGTAAACCAGCTCTGCTGTCTGGCCCTGCCGCTGATGTCGCTGACTGCACTGCGGTGTGGTGCGGTGAGGATCTGTCCCTTCTCCCCTTGGGGTGTGAATGAGTGTATTGGGAGTGTGTCGTCCTCTCTCGGGTAACCCCCTTTTGGGGGAAAGCATCATAAGCATATATAGATAGATAAATATCTGATAAAATATGTTTCATTTGTGTAGATATAAAAATATAAACAAGTTGGAGCACTCACAAACTGCAGCACCTGCGGCTAATTTGGGTCAAAGTCAGACCCTGCAATGGGAAGCTGACCTTTGAGTCTGACAGATTGCTCTCAAATTCGATAATCTTCGTTTTTGACTTAAACTCTTTCACCCAGGTTAGTCAAATTTGGATCAAAGCTGTATTTTTTTTAACTGTGCCATGTGATCTAAACCTTTACCTTAATTTCTAAAAACAAAGATAAACTCCCGGCCTGACGCTAACCCCTGCCACCAGCTTTGGTTAAAGTTTAATAAAAACATAGCGTTCTTTAGTACTCTCTCTCTCTCTCTCTCTCTCCCCCTCATACACACACACACACACACACACACAAGGCCACTCTGGGTTTCCTTAATCACTGATGAATGAAGCGTCAATCTCACCTCGGGCACCTGGCAGTCTGTGTGGGTCAGTTGTCTGAGAAGGAGGTACGAATATCTGCACCTCTCAACCGCACCCGACTCTTCTTCAGTTCTCTCTCTTCTTATATTTCATTAACTTGTGTGTGTTTGTGTAATATATAATATATATATATATATATATATATATATATATATATATATATATATATATATATATATAGAGAGAGAGAGAGAGAGAGAGAGAGAGAGGGGGGGGGAGAAAATTTCCTGAAGAGACTTTTCTGAATGACTAATACAGCTTATGTCCCGGTAACATGAATATACTATCATCTGAATGTGCATTTAATACAGAGAAAATACTATGGAAAAGACAGATGTGGCTAGCAAGCGCTATATGGCATTTGCTGAAAGGAGGTTTCCAGCGTGGGTTGATAAGACCAGTAAGCATTTTCCAATATCCTTCTTGCTTGGCGACATACTGTTTCGTACGAAATGCACACCAGTGCTTTTGTGACCGAGTATTCAGTGAAAAAAAATACAGTGTAATGAGAGAGAGAGAGAGAGAGAGAGAGAGAGAGAGAGAGAGAGAGAGAGATTCACATGTGCATACATGTTATTAAACTTTACCTTATACCTGAATTCATATATATCGATTGGTACTTTTTAAAATTTAACCTGATCAGTCTTACATTCATTAAGCTTCCCTTACTATACAGCTTTACCAAATCTCTCCCACCCACCCAACCCCCATTTTTTTTTTTTTTTTTAATGCCTATGTCTTGGAATCGAACTGTACTTCGGGACTTAATAATGCCACCATATTGAATGCATAACGGAGCTGTCTTTTTCAGAACTGACGTAGTGGTATCAGAGGGGGTGTCTGTGTCGGTAGGCCCAGTGGAGGACCAGTACAATCTTTTGTAGCAAAATTCTAATAATTAAATTGTTCTCTGACATAACCTGGGATCGAACTGGCACACCTTCATTTAAGAGGCTATATACTTCTCACCCAACCATTGTTTCTCCTAAGCAAAACCACCCCATCCAAACCTAAATTGTCATAATCTACTCATTACCTACCGAAAACAATGTTTTGTCCTCAGTTTAACCTACCCGATCACAAAGAAGCTTTACATACGATAACCTAATGTAGGGATTTCATTGTGTGTGTGTGTGTGTGTGTGTGTGTGTGTGTGTGGTAAAAAGGCAAATATAAAACAAATGGCTGCGTAAGTCGATGAACATGGGAAAGATAAGATGTGAATGAAGCTGAGTAAGTTAATAAATGTGGAAAAAAGAAATCGAAACAACAGTGATACGGGTGGAAGAGAGAGAGCTCAAAAGGAGGAGGGTCGGGGAGAGAGCTGCAGCCGCATCCACCCCTGACCACTGCTCAACACAGACTGCCCGGAAGGAAGGAGCTTGTGATGTCGCGCACGTCGCGCCTCATCGATTAGGTATGTCCTGAGCAGATTGTGGTGAACTAGGTTAAAAAGAAGTAAACAATATATCTCCTCTGGCCTGCTGCGCGTGCGGGTGTAACAAAAGGAACAGTTGGTGCAATGAACTGGTACTTCACTTGGTTTATGGGCTGAATATGTGACATTTGGCCTTATGACTTTGCTTTATCACCGACTCTTCAAAAATCGAAATACTTCATTCATTCCAATCTTCTAATCTTCCAGTAGGTTTGGTCCACATCAGATATAATCTACCTGAGTTGGCCTCACCTTGTGACCTGAACGTATAACCTATTATTCTAAATATCGAATCGCTTTATCCTTGACTGCGTCACCAGTATTGATCCAAACAGATTCCACACTGTCGGAGTTATAGGGCAGAACCTCTTGCCTTGCTATGTTACCCTATCTTTTAATCTCAGACTCAAACCACATCGTCTTAGGCTAATCCTCAACCATTGTATCAAATTTGGCGTAAAGTGGATCAGAACAGTTTCAATTCACCTAGACCTCTGACTTGTTGCCTACAGTGCTTCCATATAGCTTGACTCTAAAAATTACCTTTCTATGTAGTCATGTCCTAATTTTACAGTCATAAATTGTCCAAACAGAAGAATTAAATGTGGATTTAATTCTACACTCTTCTTACCGGTATATAAAACTGCTAACTCTCATTTTCTTTATGAATTCTGACCACACAAGGTTCGTTGCAGGAGGTTATGTATTCACCTATGTTTGTTTGTTTGTCCAATCGATATCTCCAAAAGTTCTGAATGAATTTCAGTCAAATTTGTGGAAAGGCGGGCCATGGGCCAAAATAGAACTGATTAAATTTTGGGGCGGATCCAGATCCTATGTATTCCACACAATATCTCCACGGATCCGGATCCGGATCCTCTTTAATGGCAATGGCATTGGCGAAGGTATGCGCTACCCGACCTTTCTGGGTCGGGTAGCGCTCCACGATGCATTTGTTCTTCGACGAGAAGTCAGCCGTGTAGGCTACTGCATGAGTTTGTCGCGGGATCTCTTGATATCAAACAAAGCAGATCGGGCCAGGTTGAATTCACGGAGGATGCGTGAGGTTGACGATCCCGCAGCGTCAGGTAATAGATAGTTAGACAGACAGACAAACAAGTAGATAGATAGATAGATGGATATACTTTTTTTTTTTTTAAACACTGACCACAGCGTTTCTCTGTAATGATGATAACTGACTCTCAACATTTTCTCTGTGAATATGGATTTCAATTTACATCCCCACTTTATTTCTTTATAATGCTTAGTGATCGCAGAAGAGTTGCCCCTTTTTCTAGTATTTCGTAATCCATAACTAACTTACATTATGAATCCCCTCTTCTTACGATGGCATTTTTGTCTCGATGATTTTTCCAGCCTTAGAGGGATATTTCCTTGTGGGGAATTAGATATGGCTAACTTGAAGGCCCTCAATGACAGGAAGAGGGAAGGGAAGGAGTCCTGTGTTGAAGAAAACAGTCTATCATTAGCTGGAGCAAAAAAAAAAAAAAAATGTGCCCTTCGGCTAGCGGAGTTGAATTCGGGCATTTCAGTGTTAAGTTAGATCTTTGCACTCTTGGCGAGAGTTAATCCTGTCAGGCAGAGGAAGACCTATTCCGCTATATTTTTGCCACCACCAAACGATTTCATATAGCCTAGCTCTGAGGGGTACCTATCATAGCGGCGGAATTCAATACAGACCAGCTCTAACCTTTTCATTGCGAGAGTTTTCCTCGAGGTTAAACATTTTCTGGAGATAGTAAACTACAAGATGAGTCATCGTAGTGAAGATGTCCACTCTCAGGTCTATGGAGGCTTCCCAGTGTCGAGCAAAATCGCCCGGTGTTAGACAGAGTAAGATGGGTAAGTTGTCCCTTATGGTTAAATGGTTAACTCAATGATAGCAAAATTAAGTTACTCCTTAGGGATGTGTATTAAGTCTGGTTAAAACTAATAAGGTAGTTTAGTACCCTAAGCTATCTCTAAAGCAGGGTCATTTAACTACTCTAGGAGAAAGGCTGCATTATGAAACTCGGATTAACAAAAGGGCTATACATTATTTTACTTGTAATTTTTCTCACTAAACACATACACAGAAACAAACGAGATATTAATATATTGTTTGCGTTTACATTTCTGCTAAATACATAATAAAAAGAAAAACGCAAAACTTTCTGTTTTATACTGGTTCATTTGTTTATTTTCATTCTTCTGCGTCAGTCAAAGGGCAAACAAAAACGACTCAAGGGCCGGGTTTGGCCCGCGAGCCGCCAGTTGAATAGCCCTGCTCTAAAGTCTGACCAGTAGATCACATAACTTGCGTATCTCCGTTTAACTGATGGCTTCATTGTGCACCACCTTTTAGGCTTCTGCCTAAAACCCTGATCCACTCTAACCTAACTACCATAAATATCTGTCAAGCTTACCTTGCGATGTACAGTACAGTGTACACCACTATTGCATCTCTAATTTTCAGTGGCATTATAAGTTAGCAACCCAATTTGGCGTTCTTAACTTTTTGACACGAGAGGTCCTTCCTGGTCTTAGTAAAATCGTCTGGTGGCATTCAGAACACCCACCCTCCTAAAGTCGCCATAGTCAGGTCCTTCTTCATCCGATTTTACACATTGAATTGTGACTTCTTCTTTTTTATTATTATTCTTGCTGTCTCCAGGCGACTTTATTTAGCTCAGGGAAGACCTATCGAACTTGGGGAATTTGATGTGGCATTCATTACCCATCATCACTACTGACTGGCTTTCCTAAGTTGATGAAATTAGTTCGTTAGTAGCAAGACAAGAATAAAAAATACGTCATCGGCTTCAAGGAGCTAAATCATTCATAGGATACCAAATTAAAATATCTGCTTTTTCATCGTAGAGAAGAGACTAAGACATGACTAAATAAAGCTTCCAAATAAATCCCAGCTCTTAATTATGGCTTTTTCTTTACTTCTTGGTGGTCGAGTTAACTACTTTAGCCTCATCAGATGACGTCTTTCTTATTTTACTTTACGATACTTTTACTCACATTAAGCTAAGAGAGAATTTTCGAACTGGAAAAGTTAGAAACACCTTCATTAACTACTTCACTCCTAATGGGCTGCTTTTAGCTGAATAAAATCGCCTGTTAGTGGCAAAAATAAACCTCAAACTCCGACAATGGATTAAACTGGATAAATTTAGCCTTTTGGAAGCTGCGTGTAACCTCTAACTAAATCTAAGTCGACATGTTTTCAGTACAAGTTTGTGCCGTAATTTACCCGCCCACACAGTGTCGGGCCCTGCCATGCCATAAAGTGGGATGGGGGTGGTGGGGTGGGCTAAAGTGCAACGGGTGTGAGTGTGTGGGTGTGGATTAGGGATAAGGGATGTGGGTGTGGTGGAGGGGAGGAAGGGTAGGGGTTGGGCAGGAAAGTCTGATCACAAATTGAAGGGGCACCAACGTTGTCATTGCTCTAATACTTATATGCAATTCTTGGAGGTGGAATTAGCTTTACTTACCTCCTTCGGACTGCTGTTGTCTATTTCAGTATGGTGACGTCCTTCAGTACTGTACTGTCGCTTTCAGTATTATAATTTTCCTATCTGTAACGATTTAACTCAACCTGAGGGAGACATATCGCAGTGGTAGGATTACAGACTATCTCCAGTTACTCCTCAATTACACCGTGTAGGATGGAGGATGGAGGGTGAAAGACTGACGAAGAGAGTGTATGTGAGTGAGGTGGAGGGGGGAAGAGGGAGGGGGAGGCCGAGGATGAGATGGAGGGATGGGGTGGAGAGGTATATGAGAGAGAGGGGTGTGAGTTGGGAGCAGGGCAGTGAAATGGCGGGGGACAGGGCGACTTGGAGGCGATTTGTTTGCGGCCACCCCAAACGGGATTGAGGCGTCTGGCAATAGATAGATAGATAGCTATTGTAACGATTAAAAGAAAAGTTATCGTACTGTACTATGCCCTTCCTAGTCTAAGCATAACCCCCCCCCACCCTTTTCACTAAGCTTAGAAACGACTATAATTACTAATGAAGTAATTAAGAAATTCATTAAGATATTTTAAAACGCTAAAGCTAATTTACCCTCGAGGTATATTCTCTCTAAGTCTGGCTAGCAATTTGCACCGTCATTTTTCAACATTATTTTTGTGCGCGTGTCAGTGGCAAAATATTATAACCTAATATGGAAATTCAGTCTTGAAAGGAATCTCACCAGTACTTCATAACTCCAAGAATTTTCTCAGAGTTTAGCTAATTGTTCTCTCTCTCTCTCTCTCTCTCTCTCTATACGGCAGTCAGGTTATTCTTTCTGGATTTTTATACGGCCCAACTGCATTTTAGACCAAAGTTTTTCTAACCGAGTCTCTTTTTTTCACTGTTGATGACAGACATCATATGCATATTTCTAACCCTTCTAATCCTAACATTTTACAACCAACTCTTCTCAATACCTCCAACTTTCACGTTACATAATGCATTGTGTCTGTCTATAATTCTTGATAGCCGGTGAAGAGCTTGTCTGCTGTTCCAGTGGACTCGGGTTCGAATCTCGTCTGAGGAAGGAAACAGTTAAAGTATCTGCATTCCCTAAAAAGCAGACTCCACTGATCATACAGAAGAGCAGACGTGTCGAAAAACCATCCCAACTAACACCAGTACACCAGTCCTGCATGATACAGCCCTAGCATTTACTCAGTATGGATGGAGTATGTTAGCACCAAAGTTGTGACATGTGAAGATGTGTGGTAATTAGAAGGAATGTTGGGCCTTAGGGAACGGGAGGTAAAGCCTATGCCGAGAGTCGGACGCAAAAAATAAATAAATAAAAAAAAATCCTTTCAGGATTTTGGCTCGAAATTAAGCCCAAAATTTTCTCTCACAGTCTCGTCTTAGGTTCACCAAGCTAAATCATGTCTAATCAGTGCAGCAGATCAGAGTGTGGCTACAATTCCAACCCTTTCATAAAACTAACATAACTCCAAAATATTTCTCCAGTGTAGATTTCTGTGCCATAACTATAAGTAACAAAATCTCAAAGACAAATGAAACTAACATAGCCTCAAAATATTTCTCCGGTGTAGATTTCTGTGAAATAACAAAACCCCAAAGACACTGCTTCCCTTACAGACTTCAAGTCCTAACTGAGTAAAACTCGATTACCAAAATATTTTTCATCAAAGTCGGACTGGGAATTTACGCCCCATAACAGTGGCGTCGTAATGGTCATAGTGACGCACACCACACCGTGACGTTATAAACTGTGTATATATTTTTTTCTTTATTCATTTTACTCTTGTTATTTGCATGCTTTTCAGCTTAGCTTGGAAGAAACTATTCGACCTGAAGAGGTTAGGTAAGGTCTTCATTAACCATCTCTTTGGGGGGTTTTCCTTGTGTCAAATGATTGGTCGAGGCCGGGAAAAAAATAAAGAACAGGTGTATTCGGGCTGAAGAGATGACTAATTCAGACTCGACAACTCCATTTTTCTCCATTTAAGTCAATTAATTGTGACCCTCGAAGTTTCCTCTCTTTAACTAAAATCTAAATCGGTAACCCCCAAATCTTGCCTCGAAGTCAGACCAGCAATTCACACCCACTGCCGCCAGCGTCGCAATGGGCAGGGTTAGCACAACAGAATTTCACCAAGAGGCAAATATAGGAGCACATAAAATTCCCGCCACACCTGAAGTATGCATGACTCTTTTTAGTCCAAACGCACATTCTGCGTGGTAACACATTTAGGGCGCAATTTTACCGCAAAATTTAAAAGAGGAAAAAGTTGCAAGTGTAATTCGGAAACGTCTATGTGTGTGGCCGAAAAGAGCACATTTAGGGGTATGTTTGGCGCTATGGTGGTTGTGTCGGTCTTTCTGTGTGTGTTTATTTTTGTGTGTTTGCCCTTGTTTGTGTATTTGCTTTTGTGTATATTTACTTTGATATATACTTGTTTCTGTACATGAATACCTGTGTGTCTATGTACGGGATTTGTGAAATGGGTACATATGGGGATATTTAAGCAACTGTTGTGTGTGTGTGTGTGTGTGTGTGTGTGTGTGTGTGTGTGTGTGTGTGTGTAGGCGAAGAGAAATATATGAGAGTGCCTGTGTAACTGCTGCGGTGATTGTGTGGTTTTTTTCTTTTAAATCTGTACTTGCATCTGTATTGCATGTGCTTGTCAGAGAGGAAGGGGATGGGGGAGCAAGAGGGGGGTAGATTCTCTCTCTCTCTCTCACCTACCTTCCTGCCAAACTCTCTACTTATCCCTTGATGACCACTTATTAGCTGTCTGTATCTACCTGGCCGCTAATCTGTCTGATCTGTCTGTTGATCAGCGAGTTTGGCTGTTGGTGTCTTTCCTAATTTACACACACACACACACACACACACACACACACAAAAGGAAAGAGCTTGATAAAAAGCAAACTGCAGTACTTTATTAACTGCTCATACCGTATTTCTCACCTTTCCTGTTTTAACCATTCAGATATTTTCCTACACACACAACCTTATTATCTAAAATGAATTTGTATTAAAAATCTGCAATAGAATTTTGTCCCTTTAAACACCTTTTAGTCACTGTTGAGCTGTCGGTCCTTTAACCTACCAATCTATCAGTTACTCCGTTTGTAGGTCAGAGTATCCTATTTTTGCACGGACACACACGTATAAAAATGTCTGAGGAGTATGTGTGGAGTGACGCGTATGGATCGAGTGCGAAATGATGAAGTGCGAAGGAGAACTGGAGTTGTTCGGGAGATGGCTGGTAGAGTTGAGCAGAGGGTGTTGCAATGGTTTGGGCATATGGAGAGAATGGATAATGAGCGATTGGTGAAAAAGATAACTAGATCTGATGTGAGAGGTGTAAGACTGAGAGGAAGACCACGAATAGGATGGATGGACAGTGTGAAGAGAGCGCTGGATGCGAGAGGGATGTCCGTTGAGCAAGGAAGAGTGGCTGTGCGTGACAGAAATAAATGGAGAGAAATTGTGAATGAATAAGTGATGACGCAGCCCTGAGGGGATATTCTCCCGCATTTGGTCTGATCAGCTAGTCAGGTCAGGTGCGGGTAAGGGGATGGGTCTGCTATGATGTGGCAGGGGTAAACCAGTTCTGCTGTCGGGCCCTGCTGTGGATGTCACTGCTTGCATTGCGCAGTTGACCCTTGTGCGGTGTGATGCGGTGAGGATCTGTCCGTTCTCCCCTTTGGGGCTAAGATGCGAATGAATGTGTTTGAATGGATGAGTAAATGGAGAGTGAGTCGTCCTGTCTCGGCTACCTCCCTTTCCTTGGGGGAAGCAGCCTAGGTATATAGATAGATAGATAGAAAACACGAGCGACAATCTTATACAACGCTGACAGAAAGGGTAACTGAACCATTCGTCAAGCGAATATAATGTCGGCATTTAATTTTTTTTTGTCATATTGGATGGACTTGCATTAACCTCTGCAATACTATGACGTCATCTTTTTATCCTTTGCTAAGACAGATTATTTATTTATTTATATTACGTATTTGTTATGAGATGGAGGGATTTGTTGGTGGCCGCCCTTACGGGATTAAGGCGTCTGGCAATAGATAGACAGATAGACGTATTTGTTTACACACTTAGTCTTGGCGTTGACATGTCACTGTTATAGGCTAGAATCCACGTTCATTAATTTTTCACCTTGATTACTACGTTCGGACATTTTTTTAAGGGTAGACCTTTCCTTCTGAGGAGGCTATGTTCAACCATCGCTAATTTATGAGTTTTTTTTTTTCCTTTAACTAACTATCGCCAGACGACTTGTTTCCAGCTTAATGGCTTGCCGGTACTTTTTGTTTTCCTGGGAATTAGAAACCGTCTCCATCAGCTTCTTCACACTCACGGTCGTCTCGTATCCTTTTTATCGGAAAAAGGTCGCACTGTGACGGGGTTAGAAAAGGCTCCGGTAACCCATTCACTTCAATGACGACTTATTAATCATTAATGTTCTCACAACTACTAAACGATTTTGTTCAACCTGGTGAAGTTCATTTGTAGCGAAGGGGTTTAAGTTCTGCATCAGCAGTAGGAGTAGATGCAATGACAGAGGATCAAAACTACCCTGAAATTCTCTCAATAGATTTTCCATCTCTGTTAGGAGATATCTGTCTCTACAGATTTTCCTTTTTTATTGATTAGTTTAGCAATATTATTTGTTCATATTTTCGGAATATTACTCTGGTGTTAATTTTTTCGAATATTCCATCCTCTGGAAAATGTTATTGTTCGAGTTTTGTTCCCCATTTCAGCGTGTTTATGTTGTCCAAACTTTTTTTTGCAATGAACCAATATACCACTCAAATTTTTCATCATCGCAAAAATTTTCATGTCGGTTATAATTTCTTCAAAATGTTCTTGTAGTCATGTTTTCAATTTTTCATCAGTACTTAAGGAGAGATATTGCAGAGTCCACGTGCGACTATATGTATGAGTTATTTCTTTTTCCTAAAGAATTGTCTTAATGAAAACAACTCCCTTACACTGGAAGTAATGCCTATTGTTGGTTATAAATATTCTTGGGAAGGGTCTAGATTCACACAAGAAGAGGGTGTAAGAACGTTTCAGAAATTAGTAATATCCTATTAGCAATACCCTTTCTGTACTGAGCTGGTAATATGCTTTTCTAAACTCTCAACAACGTTTTATAAATTAGTGATACCCTTTTATATATTATTAATACATTTTTATAGATAGTGATACCCTTTTATATACTACATCCTTTTTACTGTAAGGTGGCCAAAATTTGCCATCTCTCCATCTTGAATGCTTGATGTGACAATAGACTCGGGAATATGACGAAACTCCTACAGAAATGCTGTTGACAGGATGTAGAGATGTACTGTCTTGTCCGGTCACTGAGCTATCTGTAATAAGTTGCAACAGGACAAAAATCTGGGAGAGTTAAGGTAAAAGGATTCCTGTATAGTACTATAGCCTACTTTTTATGCACTAGCAAAAGCCATTTACAAGCCAGTAATACCCTTATATCGAGTATGAATACCGTTTCGTCAACTAGTAATACCATTTATGAACTGCGGTATTAACACCCTTCTGGAAACTATAAACATCCTTTTAGAAATTGGTAATAATATTTAATAAATGAACAAAATCCTTTGAGAATAGTATTTACGCCATATCAAACTTAAGAAATAATTAATACGCAGCCAGAAAAAAAAAAAAAAAAAGCCTTTTCTTTTTTTATATTTATAATACCTAATTTGAATCGAGGAATGCATGATCAGAAATTTTAACCCAGTAAATATCAGACTCTATAGCAATCAGTAATGTTTTTTTCGTAAATTAGCAAAACCCTTTCAGAAAGTATGTAATACCCTTCCATAATGCTTTTTTTTTTCAGAGAGAAGAAATTAATATTCTCTCATAAACTAGCAATACTTTTCCAGTGACTGTTAGGCAACTAATACCTTTCAGCTCTGAGCAATATATTTTTAGCAGCCAGAAGCATTATGTTGCACCGGAACTTCCTAACTTCTAACGGACATCCAGAAAATAATGACACTCTTCTGATTCTAGTTCTTGTCCGGAACTTTCACAGTAAAAAATGCGCGTCGGAGCAAGTTTGGCATGTCGTATTATAAATGCACGCTGACCTACAGCTCTTGGCTTTTAGGAGCAAGGGTATTGCCTCCTTCAGGGGGCTGATATTCCATTTAGTTTATTGTAACTGATACCTGGGTCTCTATTTTGCTTGTGAATACCTCTCTACTGAAGGGAATACTGAAGGCAATACAGTACTACAGTTAAAAGGATCCTACTTGGCTGAATAAAACCGTCTGGGAATAGCATGAATAAAATGAGAGCAACATGTTGAAATCGTTAATAGGGCCATATTTTCGGATGTACAGATCTGGGGCCAGGCTACTGTAGTACAGAACATCTATGGATAAGTGACATGTCCTCATAAAGTTTCATGGTGGCATTAGGCCTTCATGCTAGAAAATCTTCAGTTGGCTCGTGAAAATCTGAAACCGATGGACAGAGTACTCACATTCATCCCGATTGGCGAAATAGACCAATATACCACCTTTCGTTTGAAAATACTAAGTAAATAATTACCTAGCAATAAAGCAGTAAAACGATGATGATATAGTAATTAGTTTTATACTCTTAGAAGAGAATATTAAAAACATTAACCCCTTCACCCAGAGTGTTTCATATGTTAAATAATATCGTCTGGCGTCATTCGAAATATACAGCAAAGTACGTCGTCTTGTTGAAGGGATTAAACAACATAAATCATTAAGACAGAGATGGCAGGGAGACCCTTGAGAATTCAGTATTTTCTTGTGCAGTCTATATATTTTAAAAGCCGTAGTAGTCTGCACTGATAAAACAGAAGAGAATGCTAACTTGTCCTAGACCTATGCTAAATTAACTGCAGACAAACAGGTGCCAGTGGGTCTTCAAGCCCACGAGAGTCCGTGCCACGAAAATTGATTATTAAGGCCATTTTACAATACCTTATTCTGTAAGTGAGCCTCCTAAATACATCATATGCCAGGCCATCCTGAATTTAAAAAAAAAAAATTATATCTTTCTGCGGGTGAGCCTCCTAAACCAGGGAGAAGTTAGTTCATATGGAAATTTTAAATATATATGAGAAGTACATGAGAAATACAAATTACTATGTAACACATACGAAATATAAATATACGTTGCCATTTACTATACCTTTCTGTGGGTGTTGGTGCTGCATGAAGGCTTGTCCCTGTGACCACATCAGCACCAGGCAGGCCACGATGCACCTGAAGTGACCCATCATGATGGACACTCTGATGCCCACTGGTCTTTCCTTTCCTCGGGCCACTGACCATGTGCTGAACTGAGTCACTGCAGTTTGTTCTCAGCTTAGCCACTATAATTTGTTCTAAACTTGATCACTGTTTTATAAGCTGGATCATTTTATTTTGTTTCATCCACTGTTTGCAACTTGATCACCATATATTTTTTCAGAACTTGTCTACTGCAATTTCATCGATATTAGACTATTATACGTACTGAGTGATGTCATTAAAATATCTTCGAAATCAGGTAACTATACAGTAAAATGTTTAGAGTTATGTCACCTCCACTTGTTTAGAGGTACGTCACTGTATTTTGCTTTTAACTGGATACGTTTTCTGTGCTTCCATTATCACATTTGTTACGGTCAACATTATTTTCAAATTTTTACAGCTTATTGATACACCATTATTGTCCTCGTGAGGTGATATAATGCACTTCAGTCGCTAATCCAGAGTATTTTTTTTTTTTTAGGTACGACACTGCACTTTTGATCGTTTATGACTGAAGAAAGTTACTACCATTAGAGGGATTCACTACTGCCATAGGGTAGTTTAGTTCAATCACCTTCCTAGCAAAAAGAAAAAAAAAGGCTTATAACAGAAAAACATTGCATTTTAGGTCAAAATACTATCATCAGCACTGCCAAGCCAAGCTACAATAGGTTCACTGTGGCAAAGCAGGCCCGTAATTTTCAACTTTTTTTTTTTTTGGGGGGGGAGGGGCTAGACAAAATGTATATACCTCCATACTACAAACTTAGAATTTAACCGAAACGCTTAAGTTAGCAGACCACCCGATATTTTTTAGTTTGAGTCTACCAAAAAGTTGATGATTAATGAGGCATGTGTGTTTAGTAAGGGAGTTGGGTGTTTAAATAAATGGCTTCACTTTCTGACAATTTGACCTTTCAACTCAAACTGTGACTAAGTTTAATAATTTGGCCATTTTACAGTTTTGTTGCAGTATGCTGCACTCTTATCAAGAATGTTCCTACGTGCCTGCGGTAGGATTCAGGTAGAAATGTACACCTGCCTTTATTCTTTTGGAGATGGTAAAGTAGCCAGTTTACCCGGTTGTGGGTCATTGTGCTCCTCAACTAGGCTATGTTTCTCATTCTGTAGATAGAATTATGATAACAAAACACAGAAACATTATTATAAACACATTAAAGCAGAATATAAACTCACAGGCCAAAAGGTAGCAGAGAACTTTCGACAACGCTTGGCGAATGACAAGAACAGCATTGCCACACAACGTAAATATTGAAAAACATCATAACACTACCACGGTGCGTCTCAAATAGCTGTGCCAACAAAATTCATGATGATATTCGACATACAGTAAAGCATCATAATTTCTTTACAAACTTGACATATTTCGTGAGTTTTTACTGAACCCTCAAAATTAGTTGAAGTTTTGACAAACATGCAGAAAACATTGGGGGGGGGGGGCAATAGCCCCCGTAGTCCCCCCAGATATTACGGCCCTGGAAAGGTATGTTCAAGTTGTCACCTTTCCATAAAAAATTCTCATAACTCCCTCTTTAACTTACTAGTGAACAGAATTAGTGCCATCATTACTTCTAAGGCTTGCTCATCCCAGGTAAATACTGCCTCCAAGGATAGATTTCCTGTAGTTTGACACTGTTCCAACAAAAATATTTACCAGTACTGATAACACAGGAACAAATCACTTTACTTACTTACCACCGAGGAAGTTGTGCCTATTAGTACTCCTAAAGCAAGTTTATAACGGATTCAGTAAGGTAGGTATATGTAAAACTTATAATGCGGCAGCACTTTACTTCTGCTCTTTCACTAGCTTAACCACGCACTGCCGTAACTGCTCTCATTAAAGTAACATTTTCAGTTTACAATATATCACCACTTGCACTCGGGATATTTTGCCAGTTTATGTTGATTGCTGGAAGATTGGTGGGGGTTTCGTGGTGCGTGGGCAGTCTTCTGCTATAAATCTCTGCCCTTGATGCTGCTGTGAATTGGGATGAGAGTTAGGAGAAATGTGAGTGAGGGTGAGAGGTGAGGTATGTGTCAGATGTGTAAGAGAGGTTCGATAGAGAGGTGCTGATGATGGAGGTGTGTGTGCTGGTATGAACGAGAGGGGTGGTATGTGTGAGAGGCGCGGGAGGTGTTACGGTAAGATGCAGGTGGTGTCAATTAGAGTTAAGTATGAAATCAAATTCTTTGTCTGTCCATAATGAGAACGCTTGTGAGGAAAGGCTAGCCTCAGCAAGGGTTATTCGAGAATATAGAACAATAAATGTTTGTAGAAGACATTAGATACTAAGTAATTATACTCCCCCCCCCACACACACACCCATAGATATACCTGCCTTATACTGCCACACCACATCTACTACACCTTACACTGCCACACCACATCTACCACACCTTATACTGCCACACCACATCTACCACACCTTATACTGCCACACCACATCTACCACACCTTATACTGCCACACCACATCTACCACACCTTATACTGCCACACCACATCTACCACACCTTACACTGCCACACCACATCTACCAAGCCTTATACTGCCACACCTTTCGTCTCCTACTTCAAGGATTTCTAAAAGAATTTTCATTTCCCAGCACATTACAAGAAAGTCAGGGGACCGTAATCATTTGCGCTGGGAGGATCCTAACACCTTCTCCACAACGATTGTTTTTTCTCAATGAACATTAACATCTTCTTGTGTGAACTTAAGCAAATTGTTTCAGTAATAATTATAGATATCAGATAACGTGCTTTACAGTGAGGTATATTATAATTTATTCACATCACATGGTCCAGATTTTGGTCCTTTTCTAGCATATAGTCATCGAATCTCAGAGGCAGAAAAAAGACACAATATGGCTATGCATCCGGTCCATAGGCACTTCCTTGTGACGAGCACCATACTGTAATGTTAATTTATTGATGAAACTACCGTAGTCATTCAAGCGATTAATGAAAATTATAAGTCAATAATTTAAAAAGTAGCAATTCATATTAGGGCTACGAAAACTACATGTCAAGTTAAAGTGAACTCTGTGTAATAGATAAGAGATGCAAGAACATGAGGCAACGGTGCTTGGTCACTGCATCCTCACTCCCAAGTTTGTTCCTAATGAAGTCCAAGTCATGTTAATTGCATTTCAAATTAGTGTTAGCTCCAGAAGTCTGGAAGAAGTTTGTTGAAAGCAAAAGTAACGTGATTATTAAATCCTTGCATTTTTGTTTAGGCCTACTGATGTGTGTGTGTGTGTGTGTGTGTGTGTGTGTGTGTGTGTGTGTGTGTGTGTGTGTGTGTGTGTGTGTGTGTGTGTGTGTGTGTGTGTGTGTGTGTGTGTGTGTGTGTGTGTGTGTGTGTGTGTGTGTGTGTGTGTGTGTGTGTGTGTGTGTGTGTGTGTGTATAGGGGTGACTATAACTATAATTAGATATATATATATATATATATATATATATATATATATATATATATATATATATATATATATATATATATATATATATATATATATATATATATATATATATTAGAGAGAGAGAGAGAGAGAGAGAGAGATTATACATGATCTCATAAATACGTAACTATGTGGAAGAAAATATTCCCTTCACTACGCCACATGTCTCCCGTTCTACGTAAATTCTCTGGTGTTGCTGGTGTAGAGGGAACAGAAAAATCTTCATCGTACTGAAAGTGTTCATAGATATTACTGTTAAGAAATTCATCGATCCCTAGTGAAGATTTTGCTGTGTCAATCATTTTTGCTTCTTTCTTGATGTATGTTTGTGACTCTGGAAATACTTTATCGTGGAAGTGTTGCGTTTTTTTTTTTCTGCTAATTTTTAAAATGAATATAGTACTGTGGATCGTGTTGGGTATAGGTTAAGAGGGCAGCAGTATCTATTGCTTTTCCTGTTATGCATACTTAATCCACTCACAAGCAGGACAAAAGTATTACGAGTATACTATTGCAGTTGACGTCAGCGAATTTTATTCAGGTTAAAGTGAGCTACAGGAGTCGGCGAATGCTAATATTTTCAGTATGAACCCTCTCGTAGTCGGGACATTCAGTATTTTATTCCAGCTAATGCCAGACAACTGTGTTTAGCTGAATGTGAATCGTAGGGTCTTAATCTGTAATTTTGGGTAACACTGGACGATTTTCTTCGTCTGAAAGAATTCCTGGCGGTCAGAGGCATCGCTTAAGTACTATATTCAGGCCGGTAACAGCTGATTTTCCTCTGCCGAGAGAAATCCGCGCAGTTGAATAAGATGATATTTTTCTCCTTTTTATCTTGCTGCTATCAGACGATTCTGTTCGGGCTGGAGTAGCGCCTTAGCGAAGAGTGTAATGAAGGTTGCATGTAACTCTCTCAAGTTCTAAAAGTCTATATCAGGTTGAATAAAAACCTTATGGAGGTGACAAGAGTGTGAGGGGCGGGGGCAGGGGAGGGGAGAAATGAAAAGAAAACTCATCCTATTGAAGGGTTAACCTCTTAAGGATGGGTGTCTTTCTTAGTTAAATAAAGTCGCCTGGGTTTGTAAGAATGAGTTAAATAAGACATCATGAATCTAAAAGGAGTGGTGGATATTGTTTCCAAACCCTTCAGTATAATAAGCTTTTCGTAGGCTGATTTGAATAATCTGTACACACCAAATATAATTTAGTGAAGAGGACATTATACAGAAATGGTACATCCTCTCATGGTCACGTTTTCCTCTTTAATTTAACTCAGCTGACTCCACCCAACTGAAATCAGCTGTATGAGCATAGGCGCCTGAGAATGGTAATTCTGGTACAATTAATCCTGTCCTTTGCTGGAATAACAGTAGTGCTCCAAGGCAGCAGACGCCAGGCGAATGTGTTCACCCGAGATCATAGGAGCCTCCGTGTTAATTATTTCTATTTACTTACTTACTTCACTCTTGCATTTCCTACCTGTGAAATTTTGCCAGCGTGATACTTAACTCTGTCATTACTATATACATTTGCTATCTCCACATGACTGGATTCTTTTCGGAGAAGAGTTTCCAAACTGGAGGGTTTTAAGAATTCGCTTCGCTGTTTGGCTCAATACTGAAGGCATTAACTAGAAAAAAATATCGTCTGGTGTTAGTATCAGTATGTATAATGTCACTTTAGGGAAGGAGTTAATATCACCACCCTTCCTTTCTCGGCTTACAGTCACCAAGCTCATAAATCAAAACTTTACGATCCCCCCCCCCTTAATTAACTTTTGAAAATGCCTCAAACTTGAAATAATAGTTGTTCTAGGCGGATGAAGACTAACACTCTCAACTGAGCGAGTCACAGGAGCAGGAGTGCTAGTCTACGAACTGTTATAACGAAGTTCCACTGGAAGAAAAATCGTCTGATGTTATTTTCTACTAAATACCGAAAGGGAAAGAGATGTTTTTGAATCCATTGACAATACGATGACTTGCAGGATTTCTCTCATGTCAGCAAAATTCTTTAGTATTGGTACAAATAATGTACCTAACGGTATACAAGAATATAAAACTATAATGTTTAATCACTACCACCTAAGAATCCTCTAGCTTAGTACAATCGTCTGCCAGTACCAAAAATAAAACTGATTTTAATCAGTTAAGAAGCTGATAAAGTTCTTCATAAAATCTTCAGTCCAGTGATATTACATTGCATGTATGTATGTATCTATCTTTCAGGTGGAGATAATATTGACGTTAGGAGGAACATCTAGCACTGAATTACTTAATGAAGCTTATGTATAACCCATCCAGTTCGAAAAGCCTCTCCAAAGCTGAACAAAATCGTCTGAGGAAAGCATGAATGCAATGAAAAATTCGTCATCATAATGAAGCCATTGATTAAAATGAATTCTTCTGTCAGCAGCTGGAGTATAGTAGAACTCAACAATGAAAGAGTTGATCATGAGTATTTCTAACACCTACACTTCCAAATCTCTTGATGCTGATATAGCTGTCTGGCAGTAGCCTGAAGAGGACAGAAAAACTTGGCTTTGAGGAACAGCCCTTAACATGCTCTCCAGTTATAGACGTTCTTTATAATACTGGTTTGATTGGGAATGAAAAACTGAGTAGGTGTGTGTGGGTGACGTGGAAGGGGAAAGGGGGAGATGAGAACAAGGATGAGGTGAGATAGGATGGAGAGATATGTGAATGAGAGTTGTGTGAGTGTGATGGAGGGCAACCTGAAGATGGAGGGCAGGTCGACATGGAGGTGTTTTGTCTGTTACTACCCCTTTGGGGATTAAGGTGTCTGGCTGTATGTGTGTGCGTATATATATATATATATATATATATATATATATATATATATATATATATATGGATAGATACAGTAGATATATATATATGGATAGATAAATAGATGGATAGATAGGTATACACAGAAACTACACCTTACCGTGATGAAATGCAAACTGACCACAACAACACCGAAAATAGTCAGTACTTTGATATATTATATCTACAGACACAATGACATAGAGACATGAGGGTGGAAGTCATAAACGCACCTGCAGTTGGGAGGGGCACACATAACACAAGGTGGACCTAACCTGACCTGACATACTATGACCTAACCTCACCTCACCTCTCCTCAGCTGAACTTATCTCTCAACCATGGCAAGCCTATACAAAGAATGTTAGTCTGGGGGATACTGCTTCACAATTAGTTACTCGTCCCCGCCCGGGAGGGCCTCGGGGTCGGACATTGTTTTCATTCGGTTTGTCTGCTTGTTTGTTTGCCTGTCTGTTTGTCTGTTAATGACTTTACGCGAAATCTACGGGTGCGATTATGACTAAAATTACAGGGATGATGGGCTATGACCCAATCACCTGATTAAATTTTGGTCCAAATTGGACCAAGGCGCAGGCTGTAGGCCCAGAAAATGTAAAAAAAATAGAAAGTGAATAAAATAATGTTTTCTTTTTCCCAAACTCCTTTCAAATTCGTCAAATCGACATGAAACCAAAACTTTAGGTGCATCTTTCAAAACTGCATCCTATATCACATGCCTCATTACATCAGGTGGGTCACCCACCTGTTAGTGGTAGGGGAATCAATGCCATGTGGGTCGGGCGTTTTATTTCAAATGGGCATAAAAATCGTCAATTTTCGTCCGATTTACTCCAATTTTGATATTTGACATCTTTGACTAGATACCCTGTTGTGTTTATACGTCAGCACTAAAATGACTGCCGGGGACGGGTTTGCTGTGCCTTGGCACAGCTTCTTGTTATGTTAGTAATTTATCACATTTAAAATGGCCAAAGCTTATGTTTGTATTACTTTCATATGTGCCAGAAAATAGGCATGCTTTATTTACATTTCTTTCATCGCAGCTTTTTTTTTTTCTATTTTGCCAGTATATTAAAACCCGCCTAATTAGTGTGGCGATCATTGGATGCATTGTGTTGGAATAAGTCGCTACTCTGTTGGGTCGTCCTTTCATATACATATGCTGGGTAATCCTTGTTTCCAAGTCTTTTCCAGACTATAATTATAAAATTTATCGCAGTTTTTAACTGGAATTTTGTATACAACACCTGAATTACTTGAAAGGCTAATTTTGATGAGGATTATCTTGATGGTGTTCTCATACTTGACAACAGTATTCCCCAGACTAACATTCTCTGTATTTCCCTGGTATGATCAGTTTTTGCATGGAATTTTTTATACAACACTTGAATTGCTTGAAGGATTGTTCTTGATGATGGATTTCATGGTGGTGTTCTCATACTTGAGACCTGGTGAGATTATGGTCCTCCCTTGTTCTGTGTTCCCCCTCATGCTGTAGGTGCGTTTAGAAGACTTCTACCTTCATGCCTCGACGTCACCCTGTCTAAAGATGTAATATACGAAAGTGCTTAAAGATTGTACTTTCATTTTTCATGTGGATTTTTCATGTGGGATATATATATATATATATATATATATATATATATATATATATATATATATATATATATATATATATATATATATATATATATATATATACTGTATATATATATATATATATATACATATATATATATAGTGTAAACTCGAAGGAAAATAAAAAGGCAGAGCACCACCAAGCTTTCGTCTGTATTTCAAGACATCTTGAGACGAAAGCTTGGTGATTCTGTGCTTTTTTATTTTCCTGCGAGTTTGCACAACGTACTTGTCATCACGTGTTCATGTGATACTGCTTTCATATGCCTTTATATATATATATATATATATATATATATATATATATATATATATATATATATATATATATATATATATATATATATATATATATATAGACATACGGGAGAGAGAGAGAGAGAGAGAGAGAGAGAGAGAGAGAGAGAGAGAGAGAGAGAGAGAGAGAGAGAAAGAGAGAGAGAGAGAGAGACAGACAGACAGACAGACAGATAGATGATACAGATAGATGATACAGATAGATAGACAGATATATATATGGATAGATAGATCGACAGACAGATAGATATAGATATATATCGCAGCATCTGAAACAAAAAAATATCGTTCTCGTGATAAAAGAAACATGTGATGGTACTATGAAGCTATACCCAAGAGTGCTACTCCTTGGTTGCTGTGAAGTCTCTTCAGCTAAGTAAAATCATCTCACAATAACAAAAGACAATGCAAAACGTGTGATGAACATCCCTCAACTGATTATGATTGCTGGGAGGTAAATTCAATTTTTTCTCCTCTGCAATAGGCTCTTCTGAGCTGAAGAATATCGTACCGGGTATGGCATTGATGGGATTAAAGTTCAGAGTGTTTAATTCTCAGCCACAGTGTTTATCAAGATACTTGTACTCCTTAACCTTTTTACTTCAGCGAATTTTAGTGCGTCAAGTTTTACGACATCATGTTTTACTGCAGCGAGCTTCTCTCTGGCGTACCGATCGCATTTCATCCCCCTGTTACCTTTATCTCTAGGTAATTAGTACTGTTGTACAACAAAACTATCATTATAGATAATCGGTGGTCTAGTGAGTTAAGGTGTTCGCACGGGATGAGGCCCATATGGCTCTAAATCCGAGGGATGGTTGGGTTTCTTGTTCGCGTAATGACTCTCAATGAATAAAAACTGGTCACTCTCACCTCAAATGTCTGGACCGAGTAGCCTAGCTCCGGGTCCCTACGCTCTTAAAGAGGCCATAAAGGGTTCAGTGATGGATGGATGGATGGAGAGGTTTCTCACAGCTGAATAAAATCGTTAGTTGGAATAACATAAAAACATCCCTCTGTCAAAGGGCTAACTTGACTGAACACTATGATGTGATCGAGGAGGTTAGAATTATTATTACTGTTATTATTATTATTATTATTTTTACTATTATTATTATTATTATTATTATTATTATTATTTAGATGTAAGAAACTTTGACTTATCATAGTATAAAAGTCGTGTAGGTGTATATATCTATATACATCTATATCTATCTATCTATCTATATATCGTCTCATCTTCCCTTTGAGTGTCCACTACAGGACCGGCCTATCCCGACCGAAGTGGGGACGATACAGCCAATGTATCTCTACCAAATGGCTTAGGCTGTCTGGTAGAGATTGTACAATATGTAGGGTGAGAAGTGCTTGTAAGTGCAACTGTAGTGTTGGAGTGGCTTTGGATGTGTGTGTAGTCTATGAACCAAGTGTAATCGGCCCGCGCACGCCGACTGGGTGCAAGCATACTTTATGTATGTGACACTGGTTCAGCCACAGCACCCCGTATGTCCGCCAAGCAGTGCGTGGCCAGAAGAACGCTCCCAAAGTTTATTACCCTGGCGGGGCGCGAACCCTCATTCTTCAGTGTACGAAAATGCACACTTTACCACTCTATCACAGAGGCTTCATATATATATATATATATATATATATATATATATATATATATATATATGTGTGTGTGTGTGTGTGTGTGTGTGTGTGTGTGTGTGTCTCAGAGAGAGAGAGAGAGAGAGAAGAAGAAGAAGAAGAAGAAGAAGATACATTAAGTCCAGGCTCCATTCATTAACTCTAAGCAGAATAAAATCACCTCACGTTATCTGAAATAGAATAAAGTGCTAGACTTGTGGCAACCATGTGGGAGCTAATGGTGTCAGTCTCAGCACTCAGGCTCCTTTGACAACTGTTCGGAATAATAATATTGCCTGCCATTAAGTGGAAACAATGACCTGAATACACATGACCGTAACAAGGTTAATGGCTGCTGAGGTAAAATGAAAACTCGTCAGGAAAAAATGATAGGAAAAATAAAAACAAAACAGACTAAAGGAATTTACGACCCTTTCTTAACCGCAAATTGATGGGACAAAAGAAAAAATAAATCATTGAAAAACCATAGCAATGGCTATTAAATGCTGAGATGAGAAAAAATATTCAATGAGCTTTTTAATAAAATTTTTCTAGCTTAAATTATATGTAAGATCGCTTGTTGATTATTAATTATTAATATCTACTACAGCTACCAGACACATCACTCCCAAGCCAGAGATAACATTAATGCGAGTATAGGGGAAAATCAAATTATTACTAATTTTAATTAACTACCTGGAAGACTCGTTCATCGAAGGAGTTGGCTGAGATCTTTTATAAAACTGGCTCTAGGATCACACACACACACACACACACACACACACACACACACACACACACACACACACAAAAGGAACAAACCACTGATAACTGCAAAATGAAAGTAAAACACATAAGGTGCAAATTAAATCTCGACACATACCACAAGTAGTTGAAAAATGAATGTAAAACACACACAAGACAAAAGAAGAACAGACACAAACCTCTAGTATTTGCAAAACGATGGTAAAACAGAAGCAAACTAAATTCAGACACAAGCCACTTGCAACTGAAATGCAGAAGTAAAACACATATGAAACAAACAATCTAAACACCCTTGTGTGGAGTACAACTCTCATGTGTGGGGAGGCTCCCCACATACAGCTCTTCTCAATAGGGTGGAGTCAAAGGCTTTTCGTCTCATCAACTCTACCCCTCTTACTGACTCCCTTCAACCTCTGTCTCTTCGCCGCAATGTTGCATCTTTATCTCTTTTCTATCGCTACTTCAATGGTCACTGTTCCTCTGAAGTGTCTGCATGCATTCCTCCACTTCTACGACGGGCGCGTAGCTCCCGTCTAGCAGCAAACTCTCACCCCTTTTCTGTCCAACTCTCTAATGCAAGAGTTAACCGTTACTCCCAGTCCTTCATTTATGCAACAGGTCAACTCTGGAACTGTCTCCCTCTGTCTGTATTTCCTGCTTCCTATGATCTCCAGTCTTTCAAACGCAGTGTGTCAAGGCATCTCGAAATGAATGGATCTTGAATTTGGCTCTCTCTTGTATTTTGTTTTTCTCTTGGAAGGAACAGTTTTGCAGGCTCATTGCCTTTGGTTCCTTCTTCCCCACATAAAAAAAAAAATGCAAAACTAAAGTAAAAGTGCTTGGGAGAAAGAACTGAGCCCGCATAATTGAATAGGGCAATGGCCTGGGAATGTCATAGAACAGAGAGAATCACTAAAACACACAAGCTGATCGTTACCTGTCATGGTCTCGTCCTACCTCGTATCGTATTCCTTTTAGCATTAGTGGTCGTAGGTACAAAGGCTCGTGGCCAAGTTCTGAGATAAACGAGTCATCAGAGCAATTAATTATGGTCATGATTTATTTTTTACATGTTGTTCTGCATTTCAGTTTCACTCGTTTGGTTGTGCAAGGTTGGTAGCCGCGCGAGTGAAGATAAAGGAATAAATAATTAATGTTGTCCAGTAAACAACTCAGATTAAAGATAGTTGGCGATTCCAAGCCCAAGTAATATTATTCTGGAGAGAGAGAGAGAGAGAGAGAGAGAGAGAGAGAGAGAGAGAGAGAGAGAGAGAGAGAGAGTACAGGAGTCTTTGGTGTTTTAATGTCGTCTAATACCAAACGATTTTGTTCGGCTGAGGGTGATTATAAGAAGTCTGATATTATTACTGGTTTCATTAACTGTTTCGTACTGAAACTAACACAACAATTTTACTGAGGTGAGTGAATCACAAGAGCCTGACAATGTGGGCAAATATAAAAGTTCTAGATGTGGGAGCTAATGATTCCCTTAATGGCCGTCAGTTAATGCCTTACCTCTAGGTAAGGTGTGTTGTGTTGTGTGGTGTGATATGGTGTGGTGTGGTGTGCCTTCGCAAAAGTCGCTGAAGTCCGCGGGGGAGGGGGAGGGGAAGACCTAATTTCCGAATACCTTCAATGAACACAGGCTGATAGGCCCGTGCCTGTAGATACTTCCGCATCTAAATATGTCAGTCATTAATATCTTAAATGAAAAAAATTAAACTTGCAAAACACGATAAAAGTAACGGTTAATGCTAAATAAGACAGATAAACAAATTTCAGATGAAAATATAGTAAAAACACAGCGGTCAGTGGTTAGTATCAAGGCTTCCGTAGTGTGCTCGGCGATTGACTGAGGCAAAGAGAACTAGACCCGTATCCTGAGTCAAACTTATGGTCAGTAACCTTCTGTAACTCGAACTTGTTTTTGCTGAAGACAATGGAAGGTTCTGCATTTTCCTCTGCTTGTCGTTTCTGCAAACCAATATTCAGTTACGACAGGGAATTGACCGCAGGGTTGTTTATGAATTCAGGCCCTGGTTTATAAATTCAGGCTCTAAAACAAATGTTTTGTTTTTCAACTTCGAAACCCAATATATATATATATATATATATATATATATATATATATATATATATATATATATACTGTAGAGAGAGAGAGAGAGAGAGAGAGAGAGAGAGAGAGAGAGGGAGAGAGAGACTGATAGATGGATATATAGATAAATATAATAATAGACATATAGATAGACAGATAGGTAGATTGATAGACCATACTCTTACAAATGCAATGCGATATCCATAACAGTTCCTGCCCCTGAGTTCGGTTGCTCTAGGCCAAGCGCTGGATGGATTTACTGCTACTACTACTTCTACTACTACTAATAATAATAATGATAAAATAATAATAATAAATAATAATAATAATAATATATCCATTATTATTATTATTATTATTTATTATTATTATTGTCATTATTAGTTAGTTACCATGGATAATCATCTACTTTCTACTATCCCAAGGAAGTGATTTTATACTCTGTTGCTAAGGTAGCTATTAGATAAGATCGTCTGGCATCTGACTAACTAATATTATTCTAAAATCGTACCGAAGTGGTTAAATCACATTAGATACATTCCTTTTCACTACAATAGAAGCTTCAGTATTTTATTTATGTATTTATGTTGGATGAAACTGCGTCCTGTGAGGGTTGACCGGCAAAAGGACCTCAAAACGCTTCCGTCCCTTTTCAGTCAAGACCCCAGATACGACGGCACTCCACCCTTCCTTAACTCCCACACCTCACCTCTCCACCTGGTTCTCGGTATTTCTTCTCTTCGCCTTTGTTTACTTCTGCCATTTTACCGTTCGCCCTGAGAATATCATACTTTTTTATTCATCTTTCCACCCGGTTCTGGTCATTTCACTCCTTCTTATTTTACTTTTGTCATTTTTCCTTTCACATTTAGAACGCCATTTTATTACATTCTTGATATTGCCAGACGATTTTACTCAGCTTGGGAGAGCACCCTAGTAGGGAATGGATTAATGAAGGTTATACTTAATTCCTCCATTTGAAAAATAAAAGAAATTATTTAGTCTGGATTTCTTCTCCCCTTGGTATCGTTGCTATATTCTTCGTAGTCGCCACATGGTCTTACATTAGCAACCAGTCGTGCCGCCGTATTCTGTCATGTTTGTTCAGTACGAGAACGACTTTTAATATATATTCTCGCCACCACAAGGCGATTGCAGTCACGTTTGGAAAGACCTCTCGTAAAGAAGGGTTTATAGATATTACCCATTAGTCCCCTCACTAGAGTTTCGCCTCATGAAAGTAATTGTCACAACTACCAGACGACATCAATAACATATTCACTAAGACGAGTATATTCATGTTATCTTGAGACGATTTTATGAAACTTAGAATGGATAAATATTAATCATGCAGTTCGAAACTAACTGAAACCTAAATAAAATGGCTTGGATATAGCTGGAATATAATATACACCAGTGAAGTGCGCTTTGTGAGCGCGTGACGAGCAAGCTAGTGTTTATACATACGCTTATCACCATAATTTCATCTTGGTGTAAACTTCCAACGTTTCTGATAAGGTAGTTGAACATTGACAGAGGATTATTAAGCTAAATTATTTACTCTCTCTCTCTCTCACACACACACACACACACACACACACACACACACACACACACACACACACACACACACACACACACACGTACACACGCGCGCATTCTCGTGCAGTCAATATATGACAGTGAAAAACAACTCATACCTCTCATTTGTCACTTTCATAATGCTTTAAGTCAATTTCATAGTGAAGCATGTCAGTTGAATCCCTCACTACATTCCCTTGGAAAGCTGGGATTCCAAGTGATTTCTTTCGTTTTATGAGCAATATATAACAAAAAATAATTTACTAAATGTGTCTACTGCCAGCTGAAAGAATCGTTTCTCTATTTCACATATTTGAATAGTTATTAGCCTCTGAAACCCATCGCGGTCAGGCAGTGTTCTGTCTGGCCGGGCCGTGTGTCGGGTCGGGCCTGTTCGTGTCGGGCCGCTCATTTTCCAGCTGAACGTTAACATCGCTTCGTTATGCTTGCTTGCTTCGCCCTATGCACTCGATCGCTCGTAATAATATTCTTTGGTTGAACGAGTTAATTGCGAGAAGAATCTCTCTTAGTGACTGTGTTATGCAGTGTATGACAGCAGCAAAATCTATAATTCCTGTTTACTCCATGCTAGATCAATGGGGCTTCGCCGTACAGTATGTATTATGTTTTCACAACGTGACAGTTCCTATAAAATTAAAACCATTTTTTAACAGATTAGGTTGCACAGATCTGGTGGAGGATATTTTGACTTTATTGCTATTTTTGCGCTCACACACTCAGTTGATCTGCTTTGGCTAAAATCAGCCGAAGGAAATGCTAGCAGTCACTTGGTTAATATATACTGTTATGTCTATTAACCCGTTCCTTGTCAAGGAAGCTCTCTATTTACTGTGTTTTGGGCAACTCTAGGTAATTTTATGCTACTGAGCGAAATCAGAGGGTTATACGTACTATAATTTTGGCCATCACGAAACGATTTCAGTTGAGGAAAACAATAAAAGTTTGATTGTAAAATAACTTCAATAACCACATGTTAACTATTTTCTAGCGATCAATAAATGATTTTGTTTAGGTAAGGGAAATCTTGGCAATTAGTGTGCGTAAGCAATCTCGATTACATCGTTTCTTTGGGCACATAAGCTGTTCAATACTGGCAAACACCAGATGGCTTCGTTCAGCTGAGCAAAACCCTATCATGGAAAGGATCACGGGATTAGGGATATATGGATGACGTAGATATTTGTATATAGTATCGCTGAAAATGACAGGTTACGGAAGGTTGCGAATAGCTGCACATACACGGAAGTAATGTTCTGTGTGTGTGTGTGTGTGTGTGTGTGTGTGTGTGTGTGTGTGTGTGTGTGTGTGTGTGTGTGTGTGTGGCTTGCATAGATCTGTGAATGGAGAAACAAGTGTGAATGGTGAGTGTGTAGTTGTGGTTGTGTGAAAGAGCTAAGTGTGAGGGAGAAAAGGGGTGAGGTGTAAGAGGTGCGGACGAGAAGCGCAGATGGTGGAGATTTGTAAATAATGATGATATTTGTCTATGTTCGACTAAAAGGTGTCCATATGACAAATGTTAGTCTGAAGTGCAAGTTAGGTGTGTGTGTGTGTGTGTGTGTGTGTGTGTGTGTGTGTGTGTGTGTGTGTGAGAGAGAGAGAGTGAGAGAGAGAGACAGACAGACAGACAGACAGACAGAGACAGACAGAGAGGGGGGGGAGGTGTTGAGTACAAAATACAAGTGACAACCTATCTTAAGAACAGTGAATAATGATCTGCGCTGCAGGGATATTAGTGAATGGAGCAAGCAATGGACGTGCTAGTGTGGGTGTGTGAATGAGAGGAGTGAGTAAGAGTTCATCAGAGAAGCAGGTGGAAAGCATGAAAGAGACTGTAATAATTTTGAATAATGATGTAAGTTGTGAAAGTGTGAATGAGAAATGAGTCAATGGAATGAGTCAAAAGTGTGAGTGGAGACTATTAGTAAAGTGTGAGAATGAGAGATATGGTCAGTAAGTATGAGTGTGAGATATTTGAGAAGGATGAGTTTAAAGACAAGACCGAAGATTGTGGGAAGAATGAGGAAAGTGTATGAGTGATAAATATACGAGTTAGATGTGTGTTTTAGGGGCATAGATAGATGTCATTAAGAGATGTGAATGGCAGGAAGTTAGAAAGTGCAAGTTGGAGTTGTGAAAAATGGGGGTAAAAACTATGAGTAATATAAGAAGACCGAGTACGAGGAACGAGTATCGAGTGCACGTAAGAGATACAGATGAGGGATATGAGTTAGTAAAATCTTATTAAGAAATGTTAGCGAGAGAGGTGTGCGAGCGCGAGAGGCAACACAAGCGCACGAGAGACTTGGCGTCCTACGCTCCTTCACTCACCACACCTCCACACACACTGCCCGCCGCACCACCACCACAGTCTCACCTAACCCACCCACCCCCCACCCAGACCCCCGCCCAGCTGCTACTGCGCCTATCCCGCCTCCTCTACTTCTTCCTCTTCTTTTTTTCTCTTTTGTTGTTGTTGTACCTAACCCCTCCATTATATCCCCATCACTTCTCCTTCTCCATGTCCCCACCCACTTCAGTTCCCTTCATAAACCCCCATCTCACACCCTTCATATCACCTTATAAAACCTACTCAGTTCCTTTCATGTCCCTCCATACACTTGTACCTTACACTTTTCATATGCTCACACATCCTTACCTAACCCCCTCATGTCTCCAGACACTCTTACCTCACTCCCACACACCCCGACCTAACCCCTTCCATACACCCCCACCTCATCCTTTTACATCCCCCCACACCCCAACTTCACGCACCCATACCTAACGCCCTCCTTTTTCCCCTATACATCCCTACCTCACCTCTTCATACGCTTCCACACACCCTACCTCACCTTTCCACTC
This sequence comes from Coenobita brevimanus, assembly GCF_032717465.1. Lineage (NCBI taxonomy): Eukaryota > Metazoa > Arthropoda > Malacostraca > Decapoda > Coenobitidae > Coenobita > Coenobita brevimanus. The sequence goes on from NC_136958.1 coordinate 9,712,158, forward strand.
AACTGGTGGAACAGAATGTCCTTCAGTAAAAATAAACTCTTCAAAATTTCAAGTCCACAATGAATCCAGGGGGAAAAAAAATGTCTACGTGCGAGAAATAAAAATAATGGAATAAGTCCAAGAGATATTGAGCACAAACTGCCAGTGTCAAATGAATTTTCAGCTACATCCGAAACAAAACACTAGTAACCCCCAAACAGGCCGACTGGCTTTAAACAGTAAAGAATATCTCAGCAGTGAAACTGACATGGCCAAAACTTAATTTTTACTTTGCATCTGTGGACTATGTACATTCGTAGTCAAAAATAGTCACCTATCCTCCTGTACCCCGTGCCTCAGGCTGGCTCTTTTATGCGCGGCAAGTCACACAGGAGTAAGAGGGGCTGAGAGGGAGGGGCCAGAAAGAGAAGGGAAGGTGGGTGGGAAGATGGGTGATGGTGCAGGGGTGTGGTGAGGGAGGGGAGAGAGGGTAGGGAGGGGAGGGAGAATGATATGCGAAGTGATTGTCACAGTATTTGTCTATTGTCTTTCTTTCTGGGCATCATAATTATAAAGGAGTTAATATTCGGCAGTTAACGCTGTCTTACACCTTGTACGAGTATAGCGGCGTCAGATTACAAGCTTTAGATAGGTGGTGATATCAAGGGCTGGCTCATGAGAGAAATATATTGACGTGACAGAGCAAACATCAGTGCAAAGTCATCGAAACTTTGTGGGCCCAGATTGTCAAAGCGTGGGAGTCAGAGAACGAGAGGACACGGGCCCTCCTCCTCCAGCACACCAAGGACTAGTGGGAGCTGTTCAGACGAAACCAGGAAACCATCAATAACACTGTTTCCTCCGTGTCGAGAAAGCCTGCAAGAGATTATTAAGGCAGGAGGTCACTAGACTCTTTACAAAGGCATTCCTGGTTGCTTTGGCTTGGCCAATGTCGGTTACCATTGACATAGATATATTTTGGGAGTATGGGTAGAATTTTGTTTCATTTTCCCTCTAACAGATTATGAGGAATATTGTTATTATATCCACCCATGAGCACAGGCATCAAATTTGTTTGCCTTATACGCACAATTGTTTTAAAGGTTTTTCATATACTGATGCCATAAAATAGTTGACATGAATGTGACTGTAAAGAGAGGGTACATAGCAAGAGGATGATCAGATTTACAGTGGACACAGTCGTGTCAGAGGTTGGATATGATATTTCGTTTCAAATTTTAATTACATGTAATGGTAGAGGACGTTTCTTATATAAACATTACGAAAGTCAAAGCCATCCAGATTTCATTCTGAGTCCGAAGTCAAAATACACTGATAAACACAAAAATCTGTCTCCGCACTAATGTTTGATCTGTCACGTTAGTATATTTCTCTCATGACCCAGCCCTTGATATCACCACCCATCTAAAGCTTGTTATCTGACGCCGCTATACAAGGTGTAATGCAGCATTAACTACTGAATATTAACTCTTGTATATCATGCCGTGAATTAAAGAAAATAGACATGTAAAGTGACCACCACTTTGCATATCATTCTCCCTCCTCAACCTCCCCTTCCTCCCCTCCCTCACTCCATCCTCGCACCATCGTTCGTCCCCCCACCCATCTTCCTGCATTCTCTGGTCCCTACCTCACAGCACCTCTTAGTACAGAGTGACTTACCGCGCATAAAGGAGCCAGCCTGAGGCACGGGGTATCGGAGGATAGGTAATTACTTTTATGACCACGACTGTACCATTGAGAATACATGTATATTTCTACAAAAAGTTTCCTTGACATGTACAAAACCTAGGCTTATCGTTGGGATCGGGGGTTGGGTTTTTTCAAGAATACTCCCCCAGTATCCATGCTTGTCGTACAAAGCGACTAAAAGGGTTGGCAGAGGGTTAGTGCCCCTCCCCGGAAAACAACTAACTAAAAAGACAAACAAGAAGCCTCGGACAAGGACTGACCAGGATATGAAGACCAAGGACCGGACAAATGACATGGTAATTGCAACATGGCATGTAAGAGGTGCGAATGATGAGGTGAAAGAGAGAGAGAGAGAGATTGTCCAGGTGCTTGAGGCTGCGAAAGTTCATGTATGTGGAGCAACTGAAACTAAATGGGAAGGTGAGAGTGAGAGAATGGGAGTATGGATAGGGTATATGTGCAGGAGTAGGTGTGAATGAGAGGGCAAAAGGAGTGTGTATAGTTGTGAGTAAAAGATGGAAGAAGAACATAAGAGAGTATGGATCAGTTGGGTCAAGGTTTGTGTGGGTAAGATTAAAAGTTGGAATACAAATGTGGGCGATTGTGTGCATGTATGCGCCAACGCAAGATCGTGCAAGCAGAGTGAGAGAAGAGTTCTGGACAAATGTGGAAGTGTGTATGGAAAAGTTTGGAAGGAATGAGAGAGTGTTTTTGATCGGTGATATGAATGGTAAAGTAGGGAATGTGAAGGTGGATGGGATAGTTGGTGAGTAGGGTGTGCCTGCTGAGATAGATGAGAACGGCAGTGCATTAGTGGACATTTGTGCCGGGAGGGGGTTGGTGATAGCCATACCCTCTTCAGGCATAAAATGATCCACAGGTATACATGGCGAGTGATGAGAAGGGTGGATGGTGAACTGAATAAAAGGAAGGCAATGATTGATTATGTGTGTGTGTGGATGAAAGAATGCGAAGATGTGTAATGGATGCAAGAGCTTATAGAGGTTGGGGGAGTGGACTTTCTGACCATTACTTGGTGGTGGTCAGAATCAAGATACAAAATTAAGATGGAGAAATAGAAGAAGGGAAGGACGGGAAGAAGGAGTATTTGCAAGGAGAGTGGAAAGGTTATAAGAGGATGAGAAAAAGGCAGAATATAAGAGAGAAGTGGAGGAATGATTGGGCAATTATGAAATGGAGCAGATGTTGGACCTGGAAGGTGTGTGCAGGATATTCACAGAAGAAATATGTGCAGAATATGATGTGGTGTGTGGGATGAAGAGAAGACGGAGGGGGGTGCAATGAACAGCGTGGTGGAATGAAGAGGTGAGACAGGCTGTGGCACAAAAGAAGAAAGCATACAATGAATGGATGAGAAATAGGGGCGTGGAAGAAGTTGAGAGGCGGGAGAGAGAGTTATATGTAGAAAGAAAGAGAGAGGTGAAAAGATTAGTAAGAAGAGTAAGAAGAGAGTGGATGAGGAATTTGGAAGGAATTTGAGTGTAAAGTGAAGGGACTGTAAGAAAATGTTCTGGAAAGAGGTGAAGAGAGTAAGACAGAGTGGAATTGAAGTTAGCAGGGGAGTGAAAGATAAAAATGGTAGATTACTAGAGGAGAAGGTAGAAAAAGTGAGCAGATGGAGAGTACACTTTAAGGAATTGTTGAACATAAAGGATGGAAGTAATGCGAGTATAAGTGGCTGGGGAATGGCTGGGAGAAGGAGGGAGGTGACAAGACAGGAAGAAATCAGTAGGATAGAAGTTGTGGAAGCAATGAAGAAAGTTAAATTGGGGAAAGCCCCAGGAATTGATGGAGTGTGTGGTGAAATGCTAAAGCATGGGGGAGAGATAGTAGTAGAATGGATGTGGAAGATGTGCAGATTGGCCATGGAGGAAGGTAGAGTCCCGGAGGATTGGAAGTCAGGTATAATTATTCCCTTGTACAAAGGAATAGGGGAAAAAGAAGTGTGTGGTAATCATTGGGGTATTTGTCTTCTTAGTATAATAGGAAAAGTATATGGTAGGATACTTATTGACAGAGTTAGAGAAAGAACAGAGGAATTAGTTGAAGAAGAACAGGGAGGCTTTAGGAAGGGAAGATCTTTAGTGGAAAATTTTCTAGAGAGGGGAAAGAAGTTGTATGCGGCTTTCGTGAATTTGGAGAAAGCAAATGACAGGGTGGATAGACAAGGATTGTGGAAAGTGTTAAGAATATATGGAGTAGATGGAAAGTTGCTGAATGCCGTGACGAGTATGTATGATGGTGCTAAGGCTGCAGTGCGTGTGGATGGTGAACTGAGTGAATTTTTCTCTTTGAAGGTTGGGTTGAAACAGGGATGTGTCATGTCTCCATGGTTGTTCAATCTGTACATGGATGGGGTAATAAAAGAGGTACAAGGTAGGGTAGTGGATGGTGCAGTGGCCCTGGTGAGAGAGGGTAGTGTTTGGAAAGTCCCTGTGCTGTTGTTTGAAGATGATACTGTGTTGTTGAGTGAAGATGAAGGGGAGTTGAAGGGCATGGTGGATGAGTTTGGGAGAGTGTGTAAGAAATGGAATCTAAAGGTGAATGTAGGGAAGAGTAAAGTGATGGTCTTTGAGAGAGATGAAGGCAGTAAATGTACAGTGAGGTTGGGTGGTGAGGGAATGGAAAATGTGAGTGCATTTAAGGACTTGGGTAGTGTGATGAGTAAGGATGGAAGAGTGGAGGGTGAAGTGTATGAAAGGGTACAACAAGGAAGAAAGGTTGCTGGTTCCTTGAAAGCAGTGATAAGAAACAGAGACTTGAGCATGGAAGTGAGAAAGTTACTACATGACAGTTTTGTGATACCAACTCTAACGTATGGAAGTGAAGCTTGGACATTGTTGGAAGGACACAAGTCAAGAGTGAGAGCAGTGGAAATGAGTTATTTAAGAGGAGCCTGTGGAGTCACATGGAGAGACAGGCTGACTAATGAGGATATAAAGGAGCGTTGTGGTGTGGATGCGGATGTGATAGGAAGCGTTAGGAGGAACACACTGAGGTGGTTTGGCCGTGTGGAGAGGATGGAGGGTGAAAGAGTGACGAAAAGAGTTTATGTGAGTGAGGTGGAGGGGGGGGGACAGGGAGGGGGAGGCCGAGGATGAGATGGAGGGATGGGGTGGAGAGGTATATGAGAGAGAAAGGTGTGAAATGGGAGCAGGGCAGTGAAATGGCGAGGGACAGGGCGACGTGGAGGCGATTTGTTTGTGGTCACCCCAAACGGGATTGAGGCGTCTGGCAATAGATAGATAGATAGAAAAAAGAATGATCACAGCCTTTAGCTCAGTCTCAAAAAAAAAAAAAAAAGAGGTGAGAAAGACTACATAGTCATTATCATCACCATCAGCATGTGATAATCCACTGCAGACAATCTTTCCCATTCTTCATAATCCACATACTTACGGTTCAATCCAAACCCATGAAAGTGGAAGGGGGTTATGAGCTTCGCCCGGTTTATCTGGCTTTCTGTTAGCAAGATTATGGAAGAACTATTGGGTGGAAATGCATAAAATTTGACAAAATGTTTGAGAACCATCAGAGAAACCGGTGATTAATATTTGGCCGATATATGTAATAGGGCATAGAGGAAGGGCATGATCTACTCAGTTTTTATCTTCTTTTGATCATTTCTGGTAGAAATTTTGAATCACCCTCCGACTTCACCCACGCAGGTTCCTCTGTGCAACCCTCTAGGTAGCGACTCTTTCGCCTCTAAATATCTCTCGACAGGAGTGATCGACCTACCCCAATCATGAGTTATTTAGCCTTCCCCTTGGCCTCTTCCACCCTGGGTTAACTCGTTCACAGATTGTCCTGTGAGCAGGATCAGCCTCAGGAAAGTGGGCCTCATGCCCATATAGTGGGAGTTGGCGTTGACGTATTATGTGGGTAATAGGCCTTGATTAAGTCTCACGGAGTAGTCGCTCGTTAAGTACCCGGTTGTACCAGCGACATCCCTTGATCCCACAAAAACAGTACCAAAGGAGACAATTCGTTTTTTCAAGTCACTGTTTAGCGTCCATACCTCGCAACCATAAAGTAAGACAGGGAGCATCAGTGCCTTGAAGATGCGAACTTTCATCTTTCAACACAAATAATGACTTTGTCAAATACCTGAATTGAGTGAATCCATAATATCATAGGCTGGACCAGTGCGACAATAGATCTCACTCTACCTTTGTTATGGGCCACAGTACCAAGATAAGTGAATCTTTCCAAGACTTCTATATCCTCACCACATGCATGGACAGACTGAACTGTTTCATCCAATATGCCACCAAATGCCTAGACCTTGGTCTTGGCTCAAGAGACCTTTAATCCCAATGTTTTCGCATTCTTATGAAATTCCACGAGGGCACTCAGTAGTGCCTCCAGTGACTCTACTAGGATCACTGCACCATCAGCAAAGCAAAGGTTGGTAACCCTGAAATTGTCAATTGATAACCCACAGTGACTTTGACTCACAGCCAGATCCAGTCAAAGGCTTTTTGTCTCATTAACTCTTCTCCTCTTACTGGCTCCCTTCAACCTCTCTTTTTGTCACAATGTTCCATCTTTATCTCTTTTCTGTCGCTACTTCAATGGTCAGTGCTCCTCTGAACTGTCTGCTTGCATTCCTCCACTACTACGGCAGGCATGTAGCACCCATCTAGCAACAAACTCTCATCCATTTTCTGTTCAACTCTCTAATGCAAGAGTTAACCGCTACTCCCAGTCCTTCACGTATGCAACAGGTCAACTGTGGAACTACTGTATCTCCCTCTGTCTGTTTTTCCTACTGCCTACGATCTCCAGTCTTTCAAACGCAGTGTGTCCAGACATCTTGAAAAGAATGGATCTTGAATTAGGCTCTCTGTTATCTTGTCTTTTTTTTTTTTTTTCTTGGAGGGAGCAATTTGCAGGCCCCTGGCCTTTGGTTTCCTCTCCCTTGTATTAAAAAAAAATAATTACCCCAATCAATTCATGAACTGAAAAGTGTGGTGGCAAGGACACATCCCTGTCGTACACCAGAACTTACTAGGAAGAAGTCTGATGTCCCCCCCCCCCCACGTTGACAGCACTCTCAGTGTTTGAGTGCAAGCCAGCAGTCAATTGGATTATCCCTGCAGGGATCCCACTGAGTTGCAGGAGTTCCTATAGTACCTCCCGATTTGGTGAGTCAAATGCCTTCTTGAGATCCACATAGGCTGCTAGCAGACCTAGTCGAAACTCAAGATGGCGTTCCACAAGAACTTGAAGAGCTAGGGAGGGGAAGGCCGAGGATGAGATGGATGGATGGAGTGGAGAGGCATATGAGGAAGGGGGTTGTAGGTTGGGAGCAGGGCAGTGAAATGGTGGGGGACACGGCGACGTGGAGGCGATTTGTTTGTGACCACCCCGTACGGGATTGAGGCGTCTGACTTTAGATAGACAGTGTATGATCGCGTCAGGCAAACCTTAAGGGCATCTGGCAGTGTCGAAGATTTATCGTGTCAGAGGACGCTGCTCAACGGTTTTGAAGCATCAGCCCCAGTCACATTTTACACAATAGATGAGAAGCTGAGGAGGTGCTCCAGTTCATTTCGTCTACACAGATATTTATGATTTTTTTTTTTCATACTACAAAACCACAGGTGCCCACTGAGCATGTGAACGGGTATTCACACATATAAGGATCGGTTGTTGGCTGCCCTCAAGTGACTTTTTCTTTCACTCTCTTTCCCTTGATTGTCATTCAGATGTTATGATACCCTGTTATTCTTGTTATTATAGTGTTTATACGAGTATATTCCCCTTCTATCTTTCTCTTATCCAAGTAATTTTGAATTAATGCTTTCATGTGATCCTTTCCATTCTTTTCTGAACACTCTGAAGTTCACGTATTCGGGATATCGTAAGAGTCCAGGTTTCCGATCCATAGGTTAGAATATGAAAAACTAACTAATTATAACCCTTAGCTTTGGACACGGAGTCATACCGGTAATCCTATTCCTCGCAGTGGAAGTTTACTTCCTTGAAACTTTCAATTTTATTTCCATTTCTTTCTCTTCACCTTTCTGTAATCAATCTCTCTCTCTCTCTCTCTCTCTCTCTCTCTCTCTCTCTCTCTCTCTCTCTCCACACACACAGACACACACACACACACACACACACACACATATTTCTTGTACACCGTAAGAGATTAACAGACCTATAAATATGAAACACCTCTAATTTACGACGAAGTGCCCAGTGTTTTTTCTCCATTATTCAGTGTTTCCATCGCACTCCAGCGTCTTACCCCCTGAAGTACGATGACGTCTTCTATTTTCAGCTTATTGTCTGCTGCCTCAAGATGACTTTATTCTCTGGAGATGACTGGAACGATTATAAACAACCTCCATTAGTTCATACACCACGATGATGTGTTATTTTTGTTTATTCTTCTCTACTTCCAGACGAATGGAATGATGCCTAGCAGTGAAGGGTAAATGAAGGGTATATGTTACCTCTCCAATTCAGCAAGATACCTCTGGCCATTAAAAAGTGTGGGGGGAGGATGTCCGATAGCCGTAAGAATAGAGTACAAAATACGTTATCTGACTGAAGATTAACCCAGTTACTGGTGACTTTCATTTTCTTGCTGTCATAACGCGGATTTATTCAGCTGGAATTTACCCTCTTTGCAGTTAAGGTGTCAACGCATGTTTCTTATCAACACGTTATTAACACCTGACGATGTAATAGCTGAAGACGCAAGAGTGACTGTCTTGGGCCCTTGCCTTGCGTGCATCTGTTGGAAACTCTTAGACGTGGCAGCAAGTTTTCTACCACATAATGCCACCAGATGTCTATGGTGATCGCCTACTCATAAATGTTCTGGATTATGGTATGCATGCCATGAATCCTTACACCAATTGCTTGTCGGTGTGTGTGTGTGTGTGTGTGTGTGTGTGTGTGTGTGTGTGTGTGTGTGTGTGTGTGTGTGTGTGTGTGTGTGTGTGTGTGTGTGTGTGTGTGTGTGTGTGTGTGTGTGTGAGAGAGAGAGAGAGAGAGAGAAGAAACGTGGATTGCTATACATAACACTACCACAATACCTCACCTCACATTACTACACTTTATCCAGGCACCCTTCACACTACCACAGAACTTAACACTTCACTATGATATTCGTACACTCCAAACTACCACACCTCACAGTGAAGCATCACACCCTACCACACCTCAAACTCAAGCATCTCACCTACAACACCTCACACTAAAGCATCTCACCTACCACACCTCACATTATCACACTGCACTGTGTCACGTCAAGCACACACGACACACACACCTCACATTCATACTCAGACTACCTCGCTTACCGCCAATTATAGCGTGGAGACTTCAAACAGAATGTATGATAAGTAGGGTAGCAACACTCACAACCTCAAAAAGTACTGTGAGAGCTAATGTTTTGGGAGAGAGAGAGAGAGAGAGAGAGAGAGAGAGAGAGAGAGAGAGGGGTCACTAGATTCAACTTTGGTCATTTGAGGACGAAAGGCTTCTGCTCAGAACAGGTCAATTAAATCCAACAGCATAATACTTAACTCAGCACATTTCGTAATTACTGGGAGGATCAAACGCCACGTAGGTAATTTGTTGTAGTCGTCTCTTTGTTGCAGGCTACAAACAGAAACTTTGTAATCATTTCACCGTAACTTGACCTTATTGCCCCTGTTTATCTTGAGCGCTGAGTTATTCCATCAGATTAACACTGGAGTATGCTATGAAATAGATGTAAAACCGTTGCATTGTCCTTTTCTGCCACCAAGCTAAGTGAAATGCTGCGAAAGACGAAAATATGAGCTAAACTAAGACTAAAAAGTGTAGATCGTATATTTGCTGATTTTGGATAGTCATTAAGACCTCTTCCTATGCCATATATTTTGTTATTGGACTTTCGTGTCCTTTTTTATACAGGTATATGTCTTTAACCGTTTCAGTAGACCTTCCCAAAGTTAAGAAAAAAATAAAATCGCCTTGTGATAACTAGAACGCGATGCGTTGTACCAGCGTCCCTACAAGTGTGGATTATTTCCTGCTGACAAATTGTGTTGGTTAATATCGATGTGTTCTAAAGATCGAGCCGACGGACCCAAAGGGAGGGGATTTACTTTCGATCATGCCAAAATGTTTGTGATTTCATATTTAAGGTCATATGCAAAGAGCAGCCAGTCCTGTATCACCCTTCGAAGCTTAGCGTTCTGAGGCTAGGCTGCCGGAGTCGCTGCATCAGAGGATACCGTAGAAGGCCAGCCTACAGCCTTAGATGGCATTGCATAATCAAAAGCCTCCAATCACCTCTTATGATTCGGAAGTATTTGCATGACTAGGCCATCACTCCGACTGAGGTGTTTACGCCACTAAACCACAACAGACACCATGACCGTGGAAAGAGAAAACTGGGTTCCCCTGTAGGTGAAGTCACTTGGACGACGCACATGCTCAGCCTCTGAATCATAATGTTCTGAAAATAATTTTAGACAAGAAAGAGCACTCTGACAGTGCAACACCCTTTCCCGCCACCTGGTCGAACGGCCGAATATTCAACTTTGCCCTGTAACCTTGACCTTCCACTAATTACTCCCCAAATCGAATTACTTCATTTTTGTCTAATCCTTAACCCTTCTACCAAGTTTGGTTCAAAGAAAAAAAATAATAATAAATGTCTGAGTTGACTTTGCCCACTGAGTTTCACTTCTGATATTTTCCTTTGACCCTGATTTTAGACTGATCTTTCTCAATATTGACTTTCCATACCGTTTTTTTTTTTTTTTCCCAAACCTCCTACAGAACCTGTCTTCATAGCATAAAAACAGTTTAAATTGAGCCTGCCATGTGACCCTGACCTCTGCCCAATTATTCTCAAAACAGTAGTTCAACTGTTTTGGTTATTCTCAACCCGTTCATAAGTTCGGATAAAACTAGATCAAAACAGTTTAGTTATTTTGTTTACACACAGATACACTGGTCGAGCTTTAACTTTTGCTTTGTGACCTTGACCTTTATTCTCAAAATTGAACCCTTTTGCCATTGCTTGACTCTTAACCTTCTATCATGTTTGGTTCGAATCAGATCAAAACTGTTTGAGTTGACTTTACTCTGTGAATTAGGCCTTTCTCCTTTCCACGTAACCGTAACCTTTGCCTGATTGTTCTCAAACTCGAATTCTTTTGTTCTTACTTCATCAGCATCCAAAAATTTGGTCCAATTCGAGCCTTAAGGTGATCTTGTCTGCGACCTTGACTTTTTACATGTTAATTTTAGGGACAAACTCCTTGACTGACTCTCAACCCACCAACTAGATTTGGCTAAAAGCGAATGCAGACTCTTACACTCATCCTTTCTCTCAAGGTTGCCATAATAAAAGAAGGATGAAGTTGATTTTGCTTCGTCAGCGTTTAACCTTCCCTTGTGGCTTGACACTTGACCAATTGTTCACAAAAACATAGATTTACTAGTTGTTATTACCTTAAATCTTCCACAAATTTGGTTTAAATCGTACAAACATAGGCAACGCTATGCTGTTGCAACTCTCCATCTGACCAAGTACCTATCCCCCACCTCTCAGCACACTTAATCAAGCGCATAAATGAACTCAACCCTACCCACATCTTTTCTTTAAAAGGTGGTCGATAGGAGAACGCCCTGAGGACACATAACTTGAGTATTTCAGATTCCCTGTTCAGGTCGTATTGAAATCTCTTGTTTGTTTTTTTGAAAAAAAAAAAAAAAAAAAAAATGCTTAAGATACAGCATTCTACCTATCAAAAGGCACCAGTTCACTATCAAACACATAACCATATGAAAATTCATGACTTTATAGTGAATACTTTCTAAGTTCTGGCCCGGAAATGATATCTCTATGCCGGGTCAGCTGCCGTGCCGCCCAACTCTACAGACTTACATCTGTTATCTCAATGATAATAGAACCCTTCTCTGACTTCGTCAAGTGGAGGAAAAAAATTGTATTTGCCGAAAGTTCTTGGGATATATTAAAACACTGGATTAGCAATATGCTATCACGATGAAGAACTCAGAACATGTACTCTCTCTCTCTCTCTCTCTCTCTCTCTCTCTCTCTCTCTCTCTCTCTCTCTCTCTCTCATATTTCGGCTGACTTAGGCTCAGAGTTTATATCAAATAGATTTAAGGCTCGATAATGAGACCTCTAGTAATGTTTTTGGTGGGTTGCCCTGTCAAACGCACCGAACACAGTAACCTTCACCTCATCTCCCCTGTCCGAGTGAGGTTAGCGCAGTGCAGTGAAGGGTTTAAAAACTCAGCTATGTAATTTTCCATCGTATTTAAAACTTCAATGACTGTTTCATATTTCACCTGCTTCGGTCCGTGGTGTTTCATCTGATTCTAGGTGGTGGTTAGGTGATCGTCCTTGTACAGTATTTCAGACCAGATAAACACTTCTAATACTAGCCTGTAGTTAGACTGGTGGCCGTCCTTGTTTAATATGTCTTGTTTAACTTAACAATACTTCAGATGAATTAAGCACCCCTCAGTATGGTTACTCGATACTGACTGACTGGATGTCATCTTCCCCCTTAATACGATATGTTTCAATGTAATCAGTCTCAGAACATAAATATTCAAATTGAACACTTTCGAGTCTGTCCAGAAGGTAACCGTCGTGTCTGCTTATTTAACTCCTTCATTACAAGACTAAATATGGTCGTGTGGAGGTCGGAAGAGCAAGATAAAATCACGTAATAATGAAAAAAAAAAAAAAAAATTGGCGAAAGCAGAAACAAAACACGAAGAAGCACTTACAGGGTACAACACTCGTTCCCATAAACTGACCTAAGGGTCGTATATTTGACTGTCCCCTGTGACCTTGACCTTCGACTTGTTACTCTCAAAATCGAAGCACTTTACCCTTTCCTGACCTTTAATCCTTCCACCACTTTTGGTCACAATCGGATAAAAACTGAACTGACTTTGTCCTGTGGGCTTCATCTCTGATCTATTTGTTCTCAAAATCAAACATCTTCATGCCTGGCTGCCCGTCAGCCCTTCCATCAAGCTGGTTCAAATGAAATCAAAACTTTTTGTGTAATAAAGTAGAAAACTTGACCTTACCCAGTGACCTAGACCTGTTCAGATTTTCTCAAAATCGAATCCCTTCAATCTTGCATTACACCAATCCGTCCCATAGTTTAATCTAAATCGTATCGAAATTGTTTCAGTTAACTTTGACTTGTGACCTTAAAATCTGACCTATCCCTGTGACCTTAGCATTAGCTGTCGATTCTCAATATCTAATTCCTCTGTTCTGGCCATACCTTGAGCCTATTCATCTAAGTTTGACCAAATCTGGATACAAAATATATCAGTTGACCTTACCATGTAAGTTTGACAGCTTACCCATTGTTCTCAAAAACTATGGATCAACCCCTTTGGTTGACCCTTTACACTTCCAGTAATTTTGATCGAAACAGATCAAACCTGTTTTATTATTTTATTTTTTTCACACAGACACATTGAAAATTGGTATGACTGTTAGTGCTTGTTTTGAAAATTGACCCACTTCGTTCAATCATTAACATCAACCTTTCCAACAAGTTTGGTCAAAATTGGACCAAAAAAAAAAAAAAAATGTTATAGCTAATCTAGCTACAGTAGGTTATACTTCGACCAAGTCTAGTGACCTAAGCCTCTGATCTCTTGTTAAAAAAAACAAACAATAGTTTTGCTTCTTATTTTTTTTTTTTCTTTTATGCGAGGAAGAAGGAACCAAAGGCCATGAGCCTGCAGTAACAGTTCCCTCCAAGAGAAAAACAAAATACAATATAGAGCCAAATTCAAGATCCGATCATTTTGAGATGCCTGGACACACTGCGTTTGAAAGATTGGAGATCATAGGCAGCAGGAAATACAGACAGAGGGAGACAGTTCCAGAGCTGACCTGTTGCATAAATGAAAGACTGGGAGTAACGGTTAACTCTTGCATTAGAGAGTTGGACAGAAAAAGGATGAGAGTTTGCTGCCAGACGGGTGCTACGCGCCCGTCGTAGAGGTGGAGGAATGCAAGCAGACAGTTCAGAGGAGCAGTGACCATTAAAGTAGCGATAGAAAAGAGATAAAGATGCAACAGTGCGGCGAAGAGACAGAGGTTGAAGGGAGTCAGTAAGAGGAGGAGAGTTAATGAGACGAAAAGCCTTTGACTCCACCCTATTGAGAAGAGCTGTATGTGGGGAGCCACCCCACACATGAGAGTTGTACTCCACACAGGGGCGGATAAAACCCCTGTATAGAGTCAACAATTGCGCAGGGGTAAAGAAAGAGCGGAGTCGGCTTAGCACACCCAATCTCTTGGAAGCAGATTTTACAAGAGATGTAATATGATCTTTCCAAGATAAGTCCCGAGTAAATGAAACCCCAAGCATGTTCAAGGATGATGCAGGATTAAGCTGAATATTATTAAACATTAGTGGGTATACCTGTGGAAGATTTTGTCGGGTTGATAGGTGTAAGAACTGAGTCTTAGATGCATTAAAGACAACCATATTATTTTTACCCCAGTCAGAGATACGAGCCAAGTCAGGCATTAGGTGTGCCATAGCCTCATCCCTTGTTTGTTGAAGTAACTGTCGAGATGGGCGTTGCGGGAACCGAATGGAAAGGTGAAGGGTGGAGTCATCAGCGTATGAGTGGATATGGTTAGATGTACAGCTTAGATCATTGATGAATAAAAGGAAGAGAGTTGGTGATAGGACAGAGCCCTGAGGAACACCACTGTTGATAGATCTAGGAGAAGAACGATGGCCGTCTACAACAGCGGCTATAGAACGACCAGAAAGGAAGCTAGCGATGAAGGCACAGATAGAAGGATAGAAACCGTAGGAGGGCAGTTTGGAAATTAAAGATTTATGCCAGACTCGATCGAAAGCCTTTGAGATGTCAAGTGCAATGGCAAAGCTTTCGCCAAAGTCCCGAAAGGAGGATGACCAGGAGTCTGAAAGGTAGGTGAGAAGATCGCCAGTGGAGCGTCCCTGACGGAACCCATACTGACGATCGGAAAGAAGGTTGTGATAGGAAAGATGCCTTAAAATTTTTCTATTAAGAATTGACTCGAAAACTTTTGAAATACAGGACGTTAAAGCAATTGGACGATAGTTGGAGGGTTGGGAGTGGTCACCCTTCTTTGGGACTGGCTGAATGAGAGCAAACTTCCAGCAAGAAGGAAAGGTACAAGTTGACAGACAAAGACGAAAGAGTTTGCCTAGGCAGGGTGTAAGCACAGAAGCACAGTTCTTGAGAACAACAGGAGGGACCCCATCAGGCCCATATGCCTTGTTAGTACTGAGGCCAGTGATGGCAGAAAATACATCAACTGAAGAAATTTTAATGTCAGCCATGAGGAAGTCAGAGGGGGAAGTGATGGAGGAACAGCACCGGAATCGTCTAAGGTAGAATTGGAGGAGAAAGTCTGAGTGAAGAGATCTGCTTTATCAGTAGAAGAAATAGCTACAGAACCATCAGAGTAGAAAAGAGGAGGGAAGGATGATGAGGTAAAGTTGTTAGAAAGATTTTTGGCAAGATGCCAGAAGGAGTGGGAAGAATTCGAGTTGGAGAGTTGAGAGCATTTAGTATGGATGAAATTATTTTTAGTAGAGCGAAGAACAGACTTAGCACGATTCCGGGCAGAAACGTAAAGATTATGTGATTCAGGGGTGGGTTGGCTCCGGTACCTTTTGTAGGCCCTCTCCTTGTTGCGGACAGCATTAGAACAAGCGTGATTAAACCAAGGCTTTCTTGCGTTAGTCAAAGGATATGAGAAAGGAATGTATGCTTCCATGCCCGAGAGAATAACCTCCGTAATGCGCAAGGCACACTCAGATGGCTCACGGCCATGGAAGCAATAATCATTCCAGGGAAAATGAAAGAAGTACTGCCTGAGGGCCTCCCAGTCTGCGGCTCCAAAATGCCACAGACGACGTTTCCCTGGAGGGTCCACAGGCCGTACCGGAGTGATAGGACAGGTTAAGGTAATAAGGTTGTGATCGGAGGAGCCCAACAGAGAGAAAAGATTAACAGAGTAAGCAGAAGGATTAGTTGTGAGGAAGAGGTCAAGTATGTTGGAGCTCTCTCCAAGGCGGTCAGGGATACGGGAAGGGTGCTGTACAAGCTGCTCTAGGTCATTAAGGATAGAAAAGATGTAGGCTTGTTCACCAGGTGGATCCGTGAAAGGAGAGGAGAGCCAAAGGTGGTGGTGAACATTGAAATCTCCAAGAATGGAGATTTCAGAGAAAGGAGAAATGGATAGAATGTGTTCCATCGTAGAAGTAAGAGAGTCGAAGAATTTTTGAGAGTCAGTAGAATTAGGGGATAAGTAAACAGCACAGATATATTTAGTCAGAGAATGACAGGAAAGCCGAAGCCAGAGTGTGGAGAATTCAGAAGAATCAAGTTCAGGAACACGAGAGCAAGATAAGTCGTTGCGTATATATACACAACAGCCGCCTTTGGCTTTGAAATGAGTATAGAGAAAGTAGGAGGATACAGAAAAGGGTTTGCTGTCAGTTGCCTCAGACAGCTGAGTCTCCGTTAGAAAAAGAAAGTGAGGTTTAGAGGAGGAGAGGTGGTGCTCAACAGAGCGAAAGTTAGAGGAAAGGCCGCGAATGTTGCAGAAATGAAGAAGAAGAGAGTCAGACAGTGGTTCCAGGCACCTTGAGTCGTCATCGGGAGAGGGGCAGATGGTGGGGGCATTTATGGTCCCCCCCCCTGGGGACTCCGAGGCTTGATATAACGACGCCATTTTAGGTAAATTTTGAATAGGAAGTGTAGTGTGTACTGTGCATGTAGTTTGGTGAAGATAGTTAGAGATATTTGTACTGGAGAGCATGCTGGCCTACTCTCTGTGTAACTGAGACACTGAAAAAGTTCAGCAAAGGGGGATGGTCAGGAACTAGTCCTAAGGGCTGATGAAACGGGAGCTCCAGCACTCCCTGTCATCAGCTTTCCATCCACCTCGGGAGTACTGCCCTGCTCGACTGGTGCTACAGTCTACTCCACTTACAGTACTTCCAAGTTTGACTAATGATTGTTCAAAGCCGAGATAATTAGTTCACACACACACACACACACACACACACACTGAAAAGCAGACACGGTGAGCAAAATAGTATCCCACTCTTGCTTCAGGAGCACGGGTGTAAAAAAACCCGCTAGAGGTCACGATAATGAAGGCATTAATGAGTCTTCATGAGGTAATGAGGTAACTTTATAACACATTCTGGGTTTAGATCCACGCCACTCCAGCCAGGTAATGTTAAGAGCCAACCAGCAGGTGATGATTTGGCGTAAAGATAAAACCACACTCACTCCTACTCTCATTCTGGTTTTGCACACTCACTCCTACTCTCATTCTGGTTTTGCACACTCACTCCCACATTGATTTTGGCTTTCCACACTTACTCCTATACTCATTCTGGCTTTGCACACTCACTCCAACACTCACTCTCCCTTTGGACACTCCTACACTCACGTTGGCTTCGCACACTCACTCCTTCACTCTGGCTTTGCACACTCACTCCTACACCCACTCTAGCTTCGCACCATTCCTACACTCACTTTGGCTTTGCACATCCGCTTTTTTGCCATTCACTCTGTCCTTACATTCACAAGAGACAACAGGACACTTACTCTAGTTTCTCGCTCAAATAATACTGTCATTCAATGTCTTTATACTCACAAATTCATTTAAATGTTCACTCTGGATGCCACGTACATGTTGGCTTTACATTCATCTTTACCAGGGCGTTACATACGTACACTCACCTTTACTATTTACTCTGACTCCGTATTCATACCCTATCCCTTCTGATCTCGTTTTACACTCGCAGTCACTGTGATTTAATGAATTACTCTGCCTTTACATTCACATATACAACCTCACGTTCAAACTGGCTTTACTCTCATGTTCACTCTGGCTTTACACTACTTTATTGTGGCTTTTACATACATATTCTTTCTCACATCACTCTGGCTTTACACTTCATTTACTCTGGATTTCCACTTCAGTAATTACCATCTTCTTCACTTTGGCTATACAGTCTTATACACTTACCATCACTTGCTTTACATAAACCTTTATGTCAAAAACCAACTCACTCTTACTCTGAACACATTTCAGACTGACTCTCATTTCTACCTCACATTCACTCATCTCGCAGACTCACGCTCTCTCATTATTGTTTTGCACACTTGTTACTCTAATTTCATGCCATTTCACACTCACTTGGGTCTCTCACTCACTTTCATCTTCTAGTTTCACACGCTCATTAACTATTACCTCACATACTCTTTAATCGCAAATTCACACAATTTTACTTTTACGTCATGCACTCTCATGTCACACACGTTCGCACTAACAATAATCTCATGCTGTCTATCACTGTCATCCTCCACCCTCACACACCCACACTCACCTTTACATACTTACTCAGCCTCGTACATCAAACACATACGCTCCCACGTTTATGGCACACACACTTTTTTCTCTTAGCACACACTCTCACACTCACTCTGTCCAAGCACTCTCGCACACCCATTTTCACTCTTACTCGGCCTACTCTCATTCTCACCAGCGATAACGTAATGAGGTTGGAGAGTGATAATGAAAGTTATATTAATACAGTTATTGCTTGAGAGTGATGGTAACTTTAACTGCAAATGTTCCTAAAGGCCAATGCAGTCCCGCACTTACATCTCGGAGGGAGAGTGATGGCCAGAAAAATCCATCCCCCATGCGAACGAAGTACGAATGGGGAAGTGATGTCTACAGTATAGTGATAACGATACATGAAGCGGAGGTGTAGTTATGGCTGTGTCAGAATCTGTGTGTGTCATCGGTGGAAGAGACTGATTGCAAACATGCAGACATATGAAACGACATTATTACAAGCGCCCACTGAATGTCTGCATATAATAATGGTGATGATGATAAAAATAGTAATTATAATAATAGTAATAGTAATAATAATAATAATAATAATAATAATAAAAATAAAAATAAAATAATAATAATAATAATAATAATAATAATAATAATAATAATAATAATAATAATAACAGAGTGAAAGCAAGATGCTGGAGGTCATTGTAAAGGCGGTATGAGATCAGGAGGGTTTAGCCTAAAAGTCGTCCCAAGTTTGATGGTGGCAAACATATCTTCTCAAGCTCCCCACCCAAATACTCTCTCTCTCTCTCTCTCTCTCTCTCTCTCTCTCTCTCTCTCTCTCTCTCTCTCTCTCTCTCTCATATCGGTGATCTTGAGAGGTAATTAAGCGATAAAGTTATTGGACCATTTCTCAAGTATCGTGGCTCGTTATTTTCGTTACTGTTGTTGATGTGATTGTTGTTCTTGTTTTCATTGTGGCCGTGCTGGTTTTGTTTGCATTGCTTTGATTTGTATTTGTGGTTTCATTGTATTGTTATTGCTTTGTTATTGTTTTTGTTGTGGTTGTGGTTGCTTTGTTTGTATTGCTTTGATTTGTGTTTGTGGTTGCTTTGTATTGTTATTGTTTTGGTCTTGTTCTTTGCTGTGGATGTGGTGGTTTTGTTTGTATTGCTTTGATTTGTGTTTGTGGTTAAATTGCATCGATATTACTAAGTTCTTCTTTTTTTTTTATGCCCAAAGAAAAAATGTATTCTTTTTCTCTTTGTGCTCGTTTTGACGTTGATGTTCATGTTCACATTCTTCCTTCCAACACTCTTTGTAAGGATCTCGCGCATATATTTCTGGGCCAAAGGACCTAAAAATTATTATGCATGTACTGTACAGTCACGAGCCCTAGTTTCGCCAACCCCCAACCCTCTGGCGAGAGGTGAAAAACAAAATTGATACAAGGTCAGGCGAATGCATTTTAGCGGCTCAGTAGTGTTTGTTTATGTGAATGATGAGACGTCTAGTCTAGGCGTTGACGGAGGTATGCGCTCTCAGAGTGCTGCCTGCTTGTTGCTACTGTATTCTCCATTGTTTTCGTTACACTTACTTCTTGTGTAGCTTTCAGTACCGTAACTTTTTTGTCTTTAATAAGCTTTACTCTGGTCATTGTTCGTTTTGGTGTTTTTGTGGTTCTGTATATATGGCATTGGTGTATCTGTTATTGTACTACAATTTTGCCTTGACAGTAATATCATAATTATTAAATCAATTATTTCAGTAACATGCATTTCTACCTTCAGGTGATTCTACACTAAGTGTTGTGACAAACAGTTACCTGTAACCCAGGAAATCATTAGCTGCGTTGGATAGGAGCAATATATCCAACATACAGATGTTTGATGGCTTAGTGAGTTCAGCTACTCCAGCCACATGTGGCATAGAAGGAGGTAAAATCCACTATTTTATTAAGATTTATTGCACATATAATGCCACTCATGGACGAACAAATGGTTATTCTTGCCTCATATGTCTGGACGGGACGGAGTAGCTTAGTCCTCGGCCCTTACGCTCATCTTGTCAGTAAAATTTTAAGTTCAGCGTCACCATATTATCGTATTACAGAAGTGTACAATAGATTGGGTACGAGTTCTTGTTTTCCTCATACGTAATTTTTATTAATATTGATTTGTTACTTTATTGCTTTATGTTTAAATTGCTTACCATTAAAGGCGTTAGGAAAGTCAGTGTGTGGCAGAAAAATCAAACACACTTCACAACACCACACACTGACACAAATCTCACACTAACTCACACTGCCGCACCACACACCACCATTCCACACTCCACCACTCCACACACCACCACTCCAAGCACCACTACCCTACTCGCTATCACACCACTCACTGCCACACCACGCACTACCACATTACACGCTACAGCACTAAATTCCGTTCTATCACACACTACCACATTACACAGTGCAGCATTACATTCCGTTGCATCACACACTACCACATTAAACACTGCTTCTGCCGCACCACACCCTACCACACTAATCACTGCAACACCATCCACTGCCACATCAATCATTACCACAGTACACACTATCACGCCACATATTACCATTTTACACTCTACTGTATAACACACACACACACACACACACACACACACACACACACACACACACACACACACACACACACACACACACACGCACGCACGCGCGCGCGCGCGCTATGGTGCGCTATCACACCATAACTAGAGGTCTCCCCAAGGGGGGAATCACACAAGCCGTGAGTCGATACATATCTAGCACGGCTAGGAATATGACCTTGACCTTCTTTTACCAAAACTCCTCCGAGATTTTCATCTCTACTACACACCTGTAAAATTTTGAGATGGTATCTTGAGCGGTTGCGAAGTTATCGTGCTAACACACACACACACACACACACACACACACACACACACACACACACACACAAACTGAAAACATATACACACACTACAACACCACACACCGCTACACCGTACACTATCACAACACACACCACCACATCGCACACTGCTACAGTACACACTACCATACAGATACACCATACATAGTCACACCACATACAACCACATCACACACTACCTCAGCACACACTGCCCTACCCACACTGCCAAACCACACACTACCATGCTACACACTGCCACATGAGACCCTGCCTTATCATTCACTACTACCAATCTATGCCACAGCTACACCTCACACTCTACCATTTTCCCATCTCCTACTGCACAGATATTTTTCAACCAGAGACTCGGTAAGCAGGTGTGTAAAGAATAACAGCGTCACTGTGTCTCGAGGTCGTATTCTCGTTGACCTAGAAGAATTTCTAGCACCTCTTCTTTAACCCTTTTAACCAGAGGAAGTAGTTTTCATTATGTTTTTACTCAAGTAATGAAAGGTATCTAGCACCGAGGAGGTTAATTTAGGCTATCCGTAACCCTTTCAACATTAAAAATCCCCCCTACTCAAACAAAAAAAAAAAAAAAAAAAAAAAAAAAAAACTGAAATTGGCGTGAATGAAAAGTAAAAGACGTCATAGAAATATTTTATTATACACTCTTATTCTGCCCGTATACTATTTGCCGTAAAATATATATATATATATATATATATATATATATATATATATATATATATATATATATATATATATATATTATGAGTGTGTCTGCTTAAACCTGTACTCGTGATATTAGTTCATGTTCCTTAAGCAAGAAAAGTTATAACTACTGGATTTATATTTATGACTATATTAATTTTACTCTTAAGTTGACCTAAACTTGTTGCCTCTCCATTTTGAATGCTGAATTGTAACAGTACATTAACAATATGATACTAGTCACGAAGAACGGCTGTGGAAAGGATACATAGCTATAACATTGTCTTTTTCTGCCACTTATCTTCTTGATACAGGCTACAAAAAGAAATAAAAATCTGGCCCAATTTGAGGTGAAAGAACTATAGAGGATTCTGATATTATGCCTTTACGCCTTTTCATGCTATAGACATGGTTGTATGGTTATTTATTAAAGCACCTGACTATTCCCTTCATCCCAGAGAAATCCTCACGGCCAAGAAATAGCAAACTTCCTCAGTTGACGTTTTTCCTGCAGCGAATGCACAAAGCAATTAAACACATTTAGTCCGATACCGTAGTTCTCATTTAATTCTTGCTATTTCACATACATGTATTCTGCCCAGGAGACACTTCGTATAGGAGGAGTTACACATTGCTCTCATTAATCCCTTCATTAGTAGTGTGCTCTAATGCTGAATAAAACCGTTGTAAGTACAAAAAACAAAATATGATATTCTCAGGTTGAAGTGGTTGGCACAAGACAATATTCTTTACGACTTAGATGAACACTATCAGTAAAAGAATCATTATTATCATCATCATCATCATCATCATCATCATCAGCAGCAGCAGCAGCAGCAGCAGCAGCGTGAGTTTGTCCACTACGAGTCAAGGCATCTTCTGTCTTTTTCCGCTCTTATTTATTGATTATTAGCCAGTTACATATAATCCCAGCAAATCTTCAAATCTTATCTCACCAGCTCTGTCTCCCACTTTCTGTTACCCCATCTTGCGTTGTCACCATGATCTGAGATGTTAGGAGGATGGTGGGGGATAGTCCCTCCATCCCTCGACCACTGGGATGGAGCAGAATAGAGACCCATTAGAAAGAGAGACTGGACAGCCATTATTTTCAGCTGCTCGCTGATTGGTCTGCCGACATGGCACCATTTCGGTTCAAGTGGCTCACAGCCCGGGTGCTGACTGACTGCAGATTCTTCTAAACATACATCTCATCACATGCAGTGATACATGATTGGTTGATCACTAATGTCACAATAATTGTGGTGTATTTTGCTAATTTGAGCTACTGAAGATTTCAGTTTCAATCTTAATCTCTACATATGGATTTTACTTCAAGGTACAAGAAAACTCCGCGATAATCTCTGAATTATAATTTTGACAACCCATACTGTTGGTAGCTGCAAAATGGGTGGTGATGTATTCTTTAACTGATGCTTTTTTGCCCTGATTTATGGTTTGATTGCACTATATTTGGGTGCATTAACATCCATGGATCTTCACTGCTACTCCTCCGACTCCCTTATGATCCACCAAGAAAAAAATTATGAGATATTAAGGTGAAGACAGCAAGCTGGTCTGCGAGTGAGCATCGCCTGCTTTGCTAGGCAAGTTTTACTTATTTTATATGTATTTGGCCCACATCCACATAGGGAGGTAAGCCTTGATACTATCCCGATGGAAACCACAATTATGGATATCAAGAAGAACAAAATCTTAACTTCAACCAAAACTTCATCAAACTTAAAAACCGCCTGCAAAATAAGTAAACACTGCTGGTGTTAATAGATCTAGCGTCGTCTTGCAACTGATCCCAGATCTTTGTATGCTTCGATATTAGCCCAGCTGATACACATAGGAAAATCTCATTTTTATACAGCATTACTTATTAAGAAAGCACCACTTGTGCAAACATAGCATAGCAGATGTTCAAAACGAGCCACGAAATACGAAATATGAAAAGCGATAAAGTGGCCTGGTGTTATCTAGCAGTGATCACTGATCCTTATACGAACTTGAGTGTTGCCCAGCAAACATCCATTCGCTGAACCAACATGACGGCTGTCCAGTCTCTCTTTCTATAGAGTCTTTAGGGCAGAATAGCCTATGTAATCACCTTCCCCCTCCCCACTAAAAAAAAAAAAAATCCTGAAACAAGTGGTGCCAGGCACAACAAACCCTGCCCGGAAGCAATTAATTTATTTACAACAGTTTTCAAGTTATAGCCCTCTGAAAATCCGTGCTCTTACATCTGACCTTTCAAGGTCACTTAAGGTCAAAGGTCATGGTGCCAAATGAAAGCCCATATGAGACATCCTATATCTTGATAACAGTAAATATACATTCAACCAGTATCGAGTTATAGCCCCCTGAATATCCGTGACTTTGAGTTTGACATTTCAAAGTTACTTAAGGTCAAAGGTCATGGTACCAATGAAAAACCTATATGGGACTTCCCATATGTTGATAATGGTAAATATCTGTCGATCTTCGTCCAATCGTGACCTTGAGTTTGATATTTCAAGGTCACTTAATATCAAACGTTATGGTACCAATTAAAAGCTCATCTGGGACATCCTATATGTTGATTATAGTAAATATCTATCTGCAACCAGTTTCGAGTTATAGCCTCCTAAACATCCGTGACCTTGAGACAAGGTCACTGAAGGTCAAAGGTTTTGGTGCCAAAAGGAAGCCCATACGGGAGTTCCTTTATGTTGATGATGGCAAATATCCCTATCTTCAACCAGTTTCAAGTTATAGCCCTTTGAAAATTCGTGACCTTGATTTTGACTTTTCAGGGTCACTCGATTGCCTGCAAATTTAATCACTTTCTTTTGGGACCAGTGCCCACATATCCTTAAAGTTTCATGTAATTTCATTCTGCCGATTTTCCGTAATGTTGCTAACAAACAAAGAAATAAAGAAATAAACAAACTTGACCAAAACAATATCTCGCCGGACTCCGTCCGGGCGAGGTAATAATACAAAATAAAACATACAAAAATCTCAAAATATTAACAGTCTTTATACTGAAAATGGATTCATCCCAGAGACATGAAAAAACTAAACTGCAGAAATCAGTATAGCATCAGAAAATTTAAGTTGGCCTGATGTATCACTCTAAACTTTTAAAATGTACGCCAGGGTAACAATGCAATGGTGTCACATTTGACTACAAGTAACGAATAATGCCGCTCTTGTCCCCGTGCTCCCTACTTTGATATTTTGTCTTAAAGTTTATATACAAGCAGCTCTATCAGCTACCATTCCTTGCTGGTGGCTCTCTCTTTTCTGTGAATCTATTCTACTCTTGGTCTCAGAACTCATCCCCTCAGTAATCAGAACAAACCTACGTCAGTGGTTACCACCCAGTTACCTGGTTTTCCACTGTTATTCCATATTACGTTAGACAACATATTCACAACATTTATGCTTTTTAAATGTAGTGATCATATTGTTTACTTTGGTCCGTTCGGTAATCGAGGAACCATTCATTTCAACTCCTCGTGTGAAACTTAACACAGTCCTTTCCATTCATCTTTGAGCACTCGTATATTTACATTCCGAGGACTTTGGTAGCCTCCACTTTTCCACTCCGTAAGTTAGAAGAGTATTCAACCGTCTCACTAAACATAACGGCCTGTTCATGTACTTATGTAGCTTATCAGTATCCCCCATCCCATGACTTCACTGACAAGAACTGGGGTTGTCTGGACTGCATTTTCAATTCATTTCTGTTCTTAACCTCCTGTTTTTACTGCACTGGATTAAGTGGTAGGTGGCGGCAACCATCATTCACTTACTCGATGTAGTGTTGTCTACTCCCATAGGTGACTCTACACTGAATGACATGCTTAATGGTTTCCTGTAACTCAGAAAACCATTTACAACGTCGGGTGGGAGCCACATAACCAAATAACGGGATGATGTGAAGACTACTATGGTGCCCCTGTTAACTAGGTAGAGAGACGCAAATGCGGCGTCCATCTGGGAACCAAATCTCTACATTCTTCCACAGAATTCGCAGAGGAAAGGCACTGTCCACCACAGGGAAACATCGGTTCATTGCACGGGACAGCCCTGCAGTTGATTAGTCTGCCCGACCAGAGAGATCGGGGTTAACAACAATACTCGTAACTGCATGGGATTGAAAATGTCTGTTAAACGTCATTTTTCTTATGTTCTCCATATTCGTTTTCATGCCTACTTTCCCTGTTCAGATCAGCTGTCATTTCTTGTAGTTTCTCTCCGTGACTTACTGGAAAAAACTACCGGGCATGTCGTCTATAATCCTAAGACCGTTCTATCACGTCTCTCATTGTTAATTCTATTGTCAATCGAATCTGAATTTCTGAAAACATCCTTTAGGCATGTACTGAATAATTTTGACGAGATTGTGTCTCTTTCCTAACACCTTTTCCACTTTAGTATCTTACAGCTTTCTTTAAAAAGTTTATGGAGTTGGTACTATTTCTAATATCTTCAAGTAATTTAATGTGTTTCTTGAACACAATGTCCTCGAATTGCTGTCATCTTTAAAACGGTTTCCTTTGATTCAGATATTTTCTCCAAATTCATAAATGTGATGCGCAGAGATTTATAATATTGTAAAAATTCATTAATCATTGATTAAAAACATTTCATTACCCACTGATCATTAACATGTCTGTAGTTGCCCGATCAGTAACATACCGGTACTATTTGTGTGCTGAGTCAAAGATCCGAATCTAATACATGGTGGACATTAAAAGTGTGTGCTGGTAGTATGTTCTTTCAAATGATTACATATTATTGCACCTGTCTACCGATGGCATATGTAACTTTAATACACACAAATATAGCCACTTCATCACATCGACTTTCATGGATATCAATTTTCCTGCAAGCACAACTTCATTCTTTGCCATTCATACTTCGCCAGTACGGGAAAGAATTAAGCAAGGCTGGCACACTCCATCCTAGGAGAAGGTCCGGTCTGCTCTGGATTTAATCTGGATTAACATAGATACAGACTGAAAGGTAAAAGTGTATTGCTGAGTAAACATTACGAACATGACTTGTTTTCCTTGTTGATTTGCATTTACACTGTAGCGTAGGAATAAGTCGTTTATAATTATTTATTTATTTTTCTTTTTTAGTCATCAGCAGGGAGAAGGTAATGGTCGGTAGTTCTTTAGGGCTTTAATAATGTCCATCATTGTGAAGCAAAATAATAGACGTATTTCCTTGATGTTTGAACTGCATTGACGTCTACACATTTTGTAAATAGCGTTATTTTATCTAATACAATGTCATCTCCATTTAATGAGAGAGTATTATTCAGAATAACAGAAAATAAAAACAACCATTCCCTATTAAAGTTGCAAAGGTGTAGGGCCTCAAGGCTGTCTTTTTATTCTATTCTGGCTGCCAGCAGACGACCATATTTTGTTTTTGGAGATACTTCTCGACCTAAGAGTATTACAGGTAGATGACCAACGTACATCAAGCTGGAAAGACATGATGGAGAGACCTCGACCTGCCTTTTTGAGAGCGAATCTATGAGCACGGGATGTTGTCTACCGTTTGAAAGGACATGAGTTCAGTCACAGGCTAGAGCAGGGAACTGATTGATCATATAGATCCCACTAAAACAGATTTTGCTGATTTTTCTCAAGACCCATCCGCCTATCATAAAAAATACCTTTGATAATACCATTACACCGATCCCGAATAAGGCAGACGTGGTACGTATTGCGTAGGGAACTGGTGACGTGAAGATATGTGACAGAAGAGGACTGCTGGGTTACAGAGACCGAATTCACAAAGTCTGCCTTGAGCCAGATTAAAAAAAATAATAATAATGTAATCTCGACCGACCTCTTGTACAACTAAACCACCTTGATAACTGTTACCGATAGCCTTCCTATTTGCGGCTGAAGAAAGAGATGTGCCACAGTCTACTTAACATTTTATTCCCTTGGAGTAATACACTATCAATAAAGCCACGTTTATATGTTTTTATCAAAGTGCCCCTCCTATCAGTGTCTGTAAAACAAATATTATATGAAATAATTGCGATGAGTTGTGTGGGAGTCATTTATGGGTCATGCACACACATTCATCACCCTCACATCTGCCCGCCCTCTTACCCACTCCCTCACCCAACGGCTCTCACACATTCACATCATTCGTTATCCCCTCACCCCCACCACCACTTCCTCACACCCATACACCCTCGTTCCCTCAACCTCTCTGATGCACCCTCACCACCCTTTCCCTTCACACTCTCATACTCTCATCCCCTTACACCTTCATCCTTTCCTTCTTATACACCTTAATTCACATCAACCCCGTATTCTCTTATCCACCTACATATAACGTCATCCACCACAGAATCCTCACCCTCTTGCCCACATCGTTACACCCACATCCACACACTCATTCTCACACCCACACTCTCTCACATCTACACCCGCACTCATACCCTCACCCACTTCCACAACTCTTTGATACCCACAGCCTACTTACATTCACACTCACATACACCAACACCCACATACACTCACAACACTCACATACACCAACACCCACATACACTCACAACACTCACATACACCAACACCCACATACACTCACAACACTCGCATACACCCACACCCACATACACCCACAACCACGCTCACATACATCCACACCTACATACACTCACAACAACACTCACATACACCCACACCCACATACACTCACAACAACACTCACATACACCAACACCCACGTACACCCACAACCACACTCACATACATCCACAGCCACACTCACATACACCCACGGCCACACTCAGATACACCCACAACCACATTCACATACACCCATAACCACACCCCTGCACATCCACAGCAACACTCCTGACACCCTACTTCACACACTGACCTTTATTCACATCCTATCAGCTTCCGTCGTCTTCACAGTAAGCTCCCTCAGCCATTACCCAGTATCTAATACCCATTTCTTCGTAACATCCACTCCTAGCTCACTTACACATCCCCACACTCGCGCACTCACACTCTCACACCCACACACGTGCACTCACACCATCGCATCAATACACACATCAACATTATTTCACACCTACATTCATACTCGCATACTCACACTCACGCCCACACTTACCCTCGAACACTCACACTCACACCCATACCCACACACTCACACTATCGCACAACTACATGCACACTCACACTAGCTCACACCTACACCCACAATCACACACCTGCATACATTTGCGCTCGCGCGCGCATTTACGCACACAATCTCTCTCTCTCTCTCTCTCTCTCTCTCTTTCCAATACCCAAATTCCCACCGAACTCCACACTCAACAGACGAACATTTTTACGTTACTACTCCTATTCAATCAAGCACTCGTATTCTCCTGCAGGCATATCCTCATTCCATTCCATTCCATTCCCTGCCCACCCTTCCACCTCCCTCTCCTCTTCGGCCGGGACAAAACTCGTGGCATCTCTCATGAAATTCAATTACTGGAGGTGTCAGGTGGTTCAGAAGGAGAGTTTCACAGTAATCCTCCTCCCACACGTAGCATTATTTCAGCGATACTTGTTTCATGGATTCCCGTCATGCGAGACTCGGTGCATGGTGGCGGTGACGGTGTTCTGGATTTAACCGTGGTGTACTGTATGAGTGTTACACGCAGTTACACAGAGCTGCACACATTCTTACATACAGCTGCACAGTTACATGTTGTTACAAAAACTTAAATATGGTTACACAGAAATACGCAGAGCTGTGCAGACGTAAACAGAGTGGCGCAAGTTACAAAGGCATGGAAATATAGTATGCAAATATTTCAAATTTCAGATTACACTTAGTTACATATAGAAGGTGGTAGGCAGTGAGGATCATGATCCACCCACTTGATGTGTTTCCTACTTCTTCCAAAACCTTTACTGGTATCTTTCTTTTTCTGTGTCTGCCCTCCCCTCTTCCTATTCCTCCCATATTTCCTATCACTTTTTTTGTTACTCTCTTTACTTTTTAGGTGGCTTTACGCTGAGTGACAAGCTTAATAGTTTCCTGTAAACCAGGAAACCATTTACAACGCTGAGCGGTAACCATATAGCCAACCCATACGTATTCCCTACATGTCAACAAATGGGTTGGTGGAGGGTAAGTGTCCCTCCCTGTAAAACAACTAAATCAGAGACAAACGACCACCCCTTACGGGATTATAGGAAACAACTTGTAGTGAAGGGATCAATACATATCCCAGAAGCATAAGGAAAAGGATTGGCAAGAAAAAAACAGTTATTTCCACCCTCGAAACCCTTTGCCAATATTCCCTACAGGAAAGGAGTGAGAAGCAGGACCCTATAGGAAGAGAAACTTTTCAAGATTTTTTTTTTTTAATAAGATGGAAAGGGCGCCTGGTGGTTTAGTGGGTAATTATTGCTCTCCAATCGGATTGAGCCCGTGAAGGTTTATATCCAAGGAATGGTTGGGGTTGATTGCTCATGTAATGCCACTAAGGGATGAGTGAGACTGATCACTCTCATCTTAAATGTCGGGACCAACTGCCTAGCCCCGGGCTCCTACGCTCCTCATGGGGCAATGTAGGATTGGATGATGAATGGATGGATGGTTGGAAAGTTATAATTTCTAAGTGAGTGTGTGTGTGTGTGTGTGTGTGTGTGTGTGTGTGTGTGTGTGTGTGTGTGTGAGAGAGAGAGAGAGAGAGAGAGAGAGAGAGAGAGAGAGATTGTGTGTGTGTGTGTGTGTGTGTGTGTGTGTGTGTGTGTGTACGTTTATGTGTGTCTGTGTGTGTGTGTGTGTGTGTGTGTGTGTGTGTGTGTGTGTGTGTGTGTGTGTGTGTGTGTGTGTGTGTGTGTGTGTGTGTGTGTGTGTGTGAGAGAGAGAGAGAGAGAGAGAGAACCTAGTAAAAGTTACATGAGACCCCATTAGTCCGACGACGTTATTCGTATTTTTGTTTTCTTGTCATCTCCACACCATTTTATTCAACCTACAACGGACCTCTAGTAATTTTTTTTTCCAAAGATGAACAGAGGAAAGAAAAACAAATGGAGAACAAAATAATCCATAGGCTAGATTACAGGTGTCCTCCATTCATTAAAAAAGAAAAAAAAAATTGTAACAATTGCACTTGAACAGCTGTAGGTTGAAGTTTGGGGGAAAACCACACTGAGGAAGCGAGTTCCAAAGAAACGCAGTTCGGGGAACAAAAGGATTCTGATAGGCAAAAGTTCTGCAATATTGCAGTAAGACAGTCCAGCCATGAGTGCAACCAGATGCTTGTGTAGTGCGGGGTTAGGCATGGAGAGGTGGCACAATGGATGCAACGTTGCCTGAGCATTTGCCATAAAAGTACCTGTAAAACTATGCAAGTGAGGCAACATTCCTTCTTACTCGTACTTGTAGGGGAAGTAGTCCATTTGTAATTATTAACAATTCTTACAGTTTGTTCTGAATTTTGTCCAGTTGTTTTAGTGCAACCTCTCCACATCCACTCCACGAAGATGAGCAATATTCCAGTTTAGAGTGCACATGATTCTTAATTATAGTTTATTGCTCGTCAGAGAAGAAGTTAAGTTACGGATTCTGTACAGTAATCCAAGTTTCTTTGAAGCGGTTATAGCAAATAATCTAACAGCAGCGGTCCAGCTGAGGGCACTAAATGAAACATCGAGAATTTCAATACTTTTGGTGATAGGCATATTGGTAGCATTGAAGGTACTATAGGAATAAGGCAATAGCTGTCTATTAGTAAATTGTAAAATGAAACATGTTACTTTGTCCCCACTCAGTGATCTTAGATAAGTCTTGATTTATGGATGTTGCTGTACTGAGTCTTGAGTTGGAGATATTTAACTTTGTGAATGGGTGTTTAAGTGTGAATGAACTGTGAACTGTTGAGTCATCTGCATATGAGTGAAAGGGATTATGTGTGACAGATAAGAGAGCATTAACATGAATCAGGAGTATGGTTGGAGCCAGGACTGATCCTTGTGGCATGCCTGCATTAACCGAGCGCAAATTGGAGTATGTGAGGTGCTACCCAAAAGTTCCCCAAAATTGGAAGCAAGGTGGAAACTGCATGACGTACTGTGTGGATGCTAGGTGGTGGTGCATGAACGCAGCACCCTTTGTTTGTTAGTGTATCAGATGGTGTGCAGGAAGGATACATTTGCTGCATGTGTGTGTTATTTTATCATTGTGTTTAGGTTATTTTGCGAATTTTGTGACCTAAAAAATAGAGGATGTGAGAGAGCAATGTGTGTGCATCGAGTTTTGTGTGAAACTTCGGAAGAACACTACAAAAACTCATAAAATGCTAAAACAAGCATTAGGTGACAATGCTTTGGGGGTTACACAAACCTACGACTAGTTTAAAAACTAATGAACACCAACAGATGACGATGCATGTTCTGGTCTCACTTCCACCAGTTCAACTCTGGACAATGTGGCCAAAGTTTGTGCAACCATCCTCAAGGATCCCAGGAGGACAATCCACGATGTTTGTCACATTGTTAGCCTATCTTACGGAACTTGCCAATACATTTTGTCTGGAGACCTTGACATGAGACAAACCACCACCAAGTTTGTCCTGAGGCTCCTGACTGATGAGCAAAAGCAGCATCGCGTGGAGGTCTCCATGGAGCTCAAGGAAATGGCCAGAAATGACCCTAACTTCCCCTCACATGTCATTACTGGTGATTAATGTTCTGCCACGTTCTTCCCGAGTTTCACACAAAACTTGATACACACATGTTCCTCTTTTGCATATTCCATTTTTGAGATCACAAGACTTGTAAACTAACCTAAACACAATGATAAAAAAAGCACTCACACACACATGCAGCGAATCCATCCACCCTGCACAACGCCACTTGACACTCTAACAAAGGGCAAGTGCACTGCCACCTAGCACCCACACTCTGTACAACAAGCAGTTTCCGTCCTACTTTCAAATTTCAGGATCTTTTAGGTAGCACCTCGTACATCATCTACTTTTATCTTTCTGTTACTAAGATATGAGGAAATCAGAGGAACAAAAGATGATAGGCCATAGCAAAGGAGTTTGGATAGCAGAGAAGGGTGCCACACTGTCAAAAAGGTTTAGAAATATCAAAAGTTACTGCATGAGCTTCCCCATGTTGGCCAATTGACTAGTGGATGGTAAGAGCCATGAAATTTAGTACATCAAAAGTGGATCTTTCATGCCGAAAACCATAATGTCTGTCAATAATTAAGTTGTTCATTTCATGATGTTTAACAATGTGCTTATGAATTACAATCTCAGATACTTTCCCAAGAGAAGATGTGAGAGCTATTGGTCTGCAATCAAATGAGTCAAAGGAACTTCTTTTCTTCCGAATGGTGGATACTGGCTCCCTTCCAAGAATTAGGGAATGAAAAAGTAAGCATGAATAGTCTGAATAATTTAACCAGAACCAGGACAAGTTCTTGAGAATGCATTTCAAAACAGTTGGAGGAATTCCATCTGGACCAGGAGCAATGTTGTCTGGTAAGTTGTCTAGGATGGATTTTGCTTATCTAGCCTGCATCTTAAGTGGACCAATTTCGGAAGAGACAAGTTCTAGCACAGGGACACTCTGACTGACTTCCGCTAAGGCAGAATTCCAGGCAAATGTACTGGCAGGGATGTTCACTTTTCCAGGTGGGTCATTCACAGTGTTACCATTTGAAGATTTTAGTGGGGGAATGGGTGGTGACTTGTTAAAGTTACTTCCGTACTAAAAGAACTGAGAGTTGACCAAAATATTCTATTGTCATTACAACTGTTTAATAATTTGGGCTTGAATGTGAAGAAAATTTGATTTAGAGAGATTTATTACTGTTTTTGCATGGTTTCTAGGAATTTAAATTGACTTAGGGATTCAGATGCTTTTGATTTTAAATAATAGTTATATGCTGAGGGCTGTGGGGTTGTTGCTCGGGCACAATTCCAGTCAAACCATTTTGGTTAGTTAAATCTTTTGTAAACTTTTGGCTGGATATGTTCAGTTACATATCAGTTTGTATTATGAGTAAGTCATTAACCCTTCCACTTTTTTTTTTTTTTTTTTTTTTTGGTGGATGTTCCACACATGGAGGTTTTGAGATATATAAAGGTAATTGTTTTGATAAAATATTCCATGCCAATAAATAGACCACAATTTCGTGAGTCAAATTATATCTAACATAATGTAAAAAAAGAAAAAAAAAAGAAGAATTACCTGTGTGGCGACCTGTCAACCTGTGGTGTTGGAGCTCCCCCATTGCCAGATGTATGTCATTCAGTATTGTGATAAACTCAATGCCATTCTTTTTTTTTTATAGTAGCACTTTCATTTTCACTCTCACTTTAATCTGACAACATAATCTAAGTCATCAGACATTGCATCCACCAGATCCAAGGAAGCTGCTGCGGCAGCAAAACATCTCATGTTGCATGCCTAGACATACTTCTGGTACGTGACAAAAATAACAGAAAATGAAATAGCCCTCCCATGATGGCAAGTACTTAGTTCTCCACCTCCTGATACTGAACCATTATTGGACCCCCAGAACTTGTGCACAAATATAAAAAGTCCAGAACATGTATACATGCCACGTAATGGCTACAGATATTTCCTTAGTGGCACGTTGACGTGCTACCCGATGTGAAAGGGTTAATGTGGGGCTTGGTAGATTTGATGCCAGTGGAGAGGAAAGACTGCCATGGAATATCAGCAAAATAATTTCCAAATCCATCCCAGTCTGTCTTGTCAAAGTGCTGTCTGGTCGCCCTAACAAATTCTGAAAGGGGAGGTTTGGAGCAACAGACTGATGAGGCTTTGATGAGGTTGTTGTCAAAGGATCCAAGTGGTGACAGTACTTCTATCCTGTACTGATCTGGGTTATTTGTCAGGAATAGGTTCAAGAGATAGGCCTTATGGTCAGGATCATCTGGTATTCTGGTTGGTTGTTTTACCATTTGCATGAGATTAAACAATTTTGGAAACAGTTCACTTTCTAAACCTGTATCGGCAGTGCTGGCAGAATGCAAAAACCGTTCTACGTTATGGATATAAAAATAACCCAAAATGGTAATTTCAGTGGTAAGGGTGTGGTTAAGGTTGGTCAACTCTGTGAATATGGAGTCATTGGATATAAAGACAAATACGCTGGGTTCTGAAGAAGTACTGGAGAAGCAATAAACTATACAGATATATTTGGTAATACCCTTTTTCCTTTAAACTGGCCTAGACTTACGTCCGTTGCAGCTTATTTTATGCACCTTGGTGGAAGAATGCGACAATACTATGACTACATCCTTTACCTGGTACTTTTTTGTGACTAGCGTCATATTCTAATGTTCATTTTTTGGTACAACTCAGTATTGAAGATGGAATGACAGCAATTTTAGGTCAAGTATTAATAAAAAAAGGTATCGTAAGGAGGTTAAAGATTAATAAATTTAACCTACCCAGCATGATAAATAATCTCTGAGTTTAATAATACTTGCTTAACTGCTGACGAAGGCAGCCTTGAGCGAAGGCCGCCTTCAGCAGCCTCTGCTCAGTGTCAAGCAACAAACCAACAAACATGCAAAAACTGGATCACTATAATATACATTAGTTGGAGAAGAACAGGGAGGCTTTAGGAAGGGAAGAGGTTGTGTGGATCAGATATTCATTCCCAGATCTTTAGTGGAAAAGTTTCTAGAGAAGGGAAAGAAGTTGTATGCGGCTTTCATGGATTTGGAGAAAGCATATGACAGGGTGGATAGACAAGGATTGTGGAAAGTGTTAAGAATATATGGAGTAGATGGGAAGTTGTTGAATGCTGTGAAGAGTATGTACGATGGTGCGAAGGCTGCAGTGCGTGTGGATGGTGAACTACGTGAATTTTTCTTTTTGAAAGTTGGGTTGAAACAAGGATGTGTCATGTCTCCATGGTTGTTCAATCTGTACATGGATGGGGTAATAAAAGAGGTACAAGGTAGGGTAGTGGATGTTGGAGTGGCCTTGGTGAGAGAGGATAGTGTTTGGAAACTCCCTGTACTGTTGTTTGCAGATGATACTGTGTTGTTGAGTGAAGACGAAGGGGAGCTGCAATGCTTGGTGGATGAATTTGGGAGAGTGTGTAAGAAACGGAAACTAAAGGTGAATGTAGAGAAGAGCAAAGTGATGGTCTTTGAGAGAGGTGAAGTCAGTGAATGTACAACGAGGTTGGATGGTGAGGAATTGGAAAATGTGAGTATGTTTAAGTACTTGGGTAGTGTGATGAGTAAGGATGGAGGTTTGGAGGGTGAAGTGCTTGAAAGGGTACAGCAGAGAAGAAAGGTTGCTGGTTCTTTGAAAGCAGTGATAAGAAACAGGGAAGTGAGCATGGAAGTGAAAAAGTTACTTCATGACAGTATTGTGATACCAACTCTAACGTATGGAAGTGAAGCTTGGACGTTGTTGGAAGGACACAAGTCAAGAGTGAGAGCAGTAGAAATGAGTTATTTAAGAGGAGCCTGTGGAGTCACATGGAGAGACAGGCTGACGAATGAGAATATAAAGGAGCGTTGTGGTGTGGATGTGGATGTGATAGGAAGATTTATGAGGAACACACTGAGGTGGTTTGGCCATGTGGAGAGGATGGAGGGTGAAAGACTGATGAAGAGAGTGTATGTGAGTGAGGTGGAGGGGGGAAGAGGGAGGGGGAGGCCGAGGATGAGATGGAGGGATGGGATGGAGAGGTATATGAGAGAGGAGGGTGTGAGTTGGGAGCAGGGCAGTGAAATGGCGGGGGACAGGGCGACTTGGAGGCGATTTGTTTGTGGCCACCCCAAACGGGATTGAGGCGTCTGGCAATAGATAGATAGATAGATAGACTATCTATATCTCTATAATATAGGTTATACTGTACCATTATACTATACAATTTTAGGAGCATAAGGAGTGAGGATGGAGAGGCAAAAGAGTGATAATAGAAGAAACACGTCACTCTTCTCTCTTGTGTCATGCTGATAATTTCAACGCTGGGCCAAGGACGAATCCATCCCTCCAATCTAAACACAAAGCCAGTAATGAGTCATATCTCTGGAACCTGTGGCCTGATTGGCCTAGAAATTGTTTTAATCTTCAAGTTAGTGCGTTTTAATGGTACCTTGCTGTAACAAAAATTTGCTTTAAAAGCGCCGTTTTTGCTGTGTTATGGTGACAAACCAACACACCAACAAACATATAGAAATTGGATCATTATAATATAGAGTCTGGTATTAGGAAAGAAAAAAAAAAAACAGAAAAATTATCGGTTTTAAGGAGTTTAATCTGGAGAGTGAAATGAGTCAAAGGGTCTCTGTCTGTCTGTCTGTCTGTCTGTCTCTCTCTCTCTCTCTCTCTCTCTCTCTCTCTCTCTCTCTATCTATCTATCTATCTATCTCCATATGGATAGATAGACAGACAGACAAATAGATGTAGATATCAATCTACCCACCATCTATCCTTCTATCTATTATCCATCTATCACCAACCTATCTACATTTATCTTTATCCATCTATTTGTCTGTCTATCTATCTATCCATCTATCTATCTATCCATCCATCTATGTATCTATCTAGCTATCCATTTTATATATATATCTACATCTATCTATCTCCTATCTATATATCCATCTGTCTATGTATATCTATCTATGTCTATCTGTTTATCTGTCTATTTATCCGTCTATCGGTCGATCTTTCTATCTGTCTATCTGTCTCTGTTTATATGTCATTCTGTCTGTATATCTGTCTTTAAATATATGGTTACTATATCCACCTGTTTATCTATTTACCTTTCTATCAGTCTGTTTTCTGTTCATCTGTCCATTTCTCGATCTTTCTGTCTATCTATATATCTGTTTATCTATCTACCTCTGTCTGTCTTTCTGTCTGTATCCCTGGAGGTGACTGGAAGGGAACTGCAATACATGTCATGCAAATTGACGATTCAGAACCGAAGCTGCCTCCCATGTACCTTGAAGCGTGAAGGAGAGTGAGGAAAGTGAGCAAGAGTGATGGAGCAGAGTGAGTATAGAGTAAGAGTGATGGAACAAGAGTGGTGGAGCAGAGTGAGTGTAGAGTAAGAGTGATGGAACAAGAGTGATGGAGCAGAGTGAGTACAGAATAAAAGTGATGGAACAAGAGTGATGGAGCAGAATGAAGGAGAGTGAGTATAGAGTGAGTGAGAGTGACGGAGCAGAGTGTGAGAGTAAAGATAGTGCGAGTAAGAGTGAAGGAGTAGAGGGAGAAAAAGAAGTCTGAGTGAATGTAGTGTGTGAGTGCAAGTGAATGTTGAGTGAGTGAGACTGAGGGAGAGGCGTGACGTGTTTAGTGCATATAGACTGAGCGAAAAGGGATGCAGAATGAGCGCATAGGAAGGAACAGAGTGAGTGAGAGTAGAGTCCGACAGAATGAATGTACTATAACTACCGCAGTGTGAGCGTGATTGGAGTGTTAATATACTGTAGTGTGAGTGAGTGAATGAGCAGGGAATGCCAGAATGTGATTGAAAGTGAACATGACATGAATGACTACATGTCGGGTTGGTGAGAATAGATAGTGTGAGAGAGAGTGTGTAAGGTGAGCAATTGCTGTAGTGAGAGTGAATGGTACGTTAGAGTGAATGGAGGGCGAATAAGGATGGAAGGAATAATGAAGACAGTACCAAGCTATAATATGGCTACATGGCACTGTATGAGTAGAGGGAAAATAAAGGCCAGAAGGAACACGGAAGTATCAAGAAGAGAGGTAGGACAGAAGAGTTGAAAAGGTCATTAAGGAAAGACTGGAAACAAAAAGGCCCCTTTTAGTTGCCTCTTACGACAAGCAAGAATACTGGGGAAGTATTTCTTTACCTCCCTCTCCAGGGGGAAGGAGGGAACAACGGCAGAGTTAAATAAAGTAAATGAACTAACAGAGTGTGAGCGAAGGTAGAGAAACAGTGATGGAGAGTACATAATGTGAGGATGATTGTGGGAGTCAACAGAGAGTAAATGAGAGTACATTGTGCGAATGCAGTGTAGAGTGAATGTAATATAAATGTAAATTTTTAATGAGTGTGATTGTAGTGAGCGATGATAAATATTGTATGCATGAGAGGTAATGTGTTGTGGGAATAAATGCAGTGCAAAAAAGAAAGAGTGAATGGAATGACAAAGAACATAGAATGTGAGGGAGAGTGTAATGCAATGCTGTAGTGTAAATGAGAGAATATATTGTGTGGCTGAATGAGAATGGATAAAATGTCGATAACACTTAACATACAGTACCGTATATAATGTCTGAGCAAAGCAGACTAAACACGAAAGAACGAATTTAGATGAATACAGTGAATGGAGGGAGAGAGAGAGAGAGAGAGAGAGAGAGAGAGAGAGAGAGAGAGAGAGATTTGATGATTTAATGAAAGGGTGTGAGGTGAGAGAAATGAGAGTGTTATTGGAAAGACGATGGTGTAAGAGGACAGCGAAAAAGTGAGGATGAAGAGAAGGTGAGGGAGCAAGGGAGAGATGACTGTGATGGCGAGGTAGGTGAAAGTGATAGAAAGTGACAACAGAGAAGTATTGGCCTGCAGTTGGTGAGAGGTAAGAGTGAGGGGGCGGTGAGAACGAAAAGGGGAAGGAGGAAGAGAGGGCTGAAGGTGATAATGAGGGTAAGGTGTAGGAGTTAGAAAGTGACCACGAGCAGAAGTGATGGACTGAAGTGAATGTGAGATGAATTTAAAAGGTGGGGGCGAGGAAAAAATAATTTTAAATAGTTATTGTTAACTACTACATTACGATTATGACTTTTTGTTGTATTCGTGCCACCGTCAAGCGATATTATTCAACGATTTTATTGGATTCGAGCAATGATAGATGCAAATGAGAGGTAAGAGGCGCAATTAAGTGAGAGGCGAGAAATGCAATTAAGTGAGAGGTGAGAGGTGATATTGAGAGGTGAGAGGTGCAATGAAGTGAGGGGAGGTGAGAGGTGCAATGAAGTGAAAGAAAAGAGATGCAGTTAAGTGAGAGATGAGAGGTGAAGTTGATAAGTGAGAAGTGCAATTTAACTCTATCATAAGCCAAATAAACTCGCCTGTAAAGCGAGGAATATCACAATATCCTCGTGTTCAAAGCTGTAATGATTGGTATGAGAGGTGAGGATAAGAGAAATATGATGGTTAACGCTTATAATATGGTGACGTGTTTCCGTAGCTTGTTCTAGTTGTTACCAGACGATTTTTTCATCCTGTTGAAGTGGATTCTGAGGCTTTTTCTAACCCCTCTTCAAAACTTAAAGAAATCGACCCATGGTTGCCAAGAGAGAATACAAAAAAGTTATCAGATTAAATGGGTTCATACATGGTGTGAGATGATGTGACTGTGAGGGGTGAGTGTACGATGTGATGAGAATATGAGAATGTGATGAGGGTGAGTATTGATACGAAGGATGTAATGATGAGTTAGCGTAAGAAGTGTGTGTGTGTGTGTAGAAAGCAGACAAGAAAAAGCCAAATTCAATTTTTATTCATAGCGTGAAATCCAGACACACTGCGTCACAAAGCCTTGCGGTCGTGGGCAGAAGGAAAATAACATAAGGTCACGGTTTCAGAAATAACCTTTTTTTTTTATAATGGAATAAGAATTCTTTCAACCTATGTGTTAGAGAACTGAACGTATAAGGTGCATTAGTGAGCACCCTGATGACTGTTGCTTGCATGCCGGAAAGGGCCTGCATTACAAAAGCGTGCACCAGAAACTGTCT
Organism: Coenobita brevimanus; assembly: GCF_032717465.1. Lineage (NCBI taxonomy): Eukaryota > Metazoa > Arthropoda > Malacostraca > Decapoda > Coenobitidae > Coenobita > Coenobita brevimanus. Next base: position 9,752,705 of record NC_136958.1, read on the forward strand.
TCTTGAGCGTAACGGCGAGAGATGAAAGTGACTGACTAAACATTATGGCACACACGAGAGAGAGAGAGAGAGAGAGAGAGAGAGAGAGAGAGAGTCAAGAAGCGACGATGCGTAGGATCTGATGGTTGGTGTGTATGAATGACAGAACCACTCATATCTAACTTACCCTCCTTCACGTCACCCCAGCACTCCACAAACACACTTACCTTGACATGACGCTTCCCAAACATCTGAATTGACGTGACGCAAGCAAGCACTCTCCTCTGCCAGCATTACTGAAACGGGGTACGAGAACGGTGACGGAGCGTTCATGCTTGTTGTTAATGCTGGGGCTATGTTCATGCTTCCTTTGATGTTGTTGGGATTGTGTTCATGTTTCTTGTTGATGTTATTGAGATTGTGTTCATGCTTCTTGTTGATGTTGAGGTTGTGTTCCTGCTTCTTGTTGATGTTGTTGGGGTTCAAGTTGTGTGCGGTCTTCATGGAGTTGGAGAAAGCATATGACATGGTGGATAGGCAAGGATTGTGGAAAGTATTAAGAATATATGGAGTTGATGGGAAATTGCTAAATGCTGTGAAAATTATGTATGAGGGTGCTAAGGCTGCAGTGCGTGTGGATAGTGAACTGAGTGAATTTTTCTACTTGAAGGTTGGATTGAAACAGGGATGTGTCATGTCTCCATAGTTGTTCAATCTGTATATGGATGGGGTTATAAAAGAGATACAAAGTAGGGCAGTGGATGTTGGAGTGGCCCTAATGAGAGAGGGCAGTGTTTGGAAACTCCCTGTACTGTTGTTTGCAGATGATACTGTGTTGTTAAATGAAGACGATGGGGAACTGCAAGGCATGGTGCATGAGTTTGAGAGAGTAAGAAACGGAATCTAAAGGTAAAAACAGAGAAGAGCAAGGTTGTGGTCTTCGAGAGAGGTGGAGTCAGTGAATGTATAGTGAGGATGGATGAGGAGGAAATGGAAAATGTGAGTACGTTTAAGTACTTGGGTAGTGTGATGAGTAAGGATGGAAGTCTGGAGGGTGAAGTGCTTGATAAGATACAACAAGGAAGAAAGGTTGTTGGTTCCTTGATAGCAGTGATAAGAAACAGTGAAGTGAGCATAGTAGTGAAAAAGTTACTGCATGACAGTATTGTTATACCAACTCTAACGTAGGGAAGTGAAGCTTGGACCGTGTTGGAAGGACACAAGTCGAGACTGAGGGCAGTGGAAAGGAGTTACTTGAGAGGAGCCTGTGGAGTCATAGATAGACAGCCTGACAAATAAGGATGTGAAGGAATGTTTGGTGTGGATGTGGATGTGATAGGAAGCGTTAGGAGAAACACACTGAGATGGTTTGGCCATCTAGAGAGGTTGCAGAGTGAGAAACTGACGATGAGAGTGTATGTGAGTTGGAGGGGGGAGGAGAGGGAGGGGGAGGCCAAGGATGAGACTGAGGGATGGAGTGGAGAGGTATACTCGTAAGAGAGATGGGGTGTGAGCTGGGAGCTGGGCATTGAAATGTCGGGGGACAGGGCGACATGGAGGGGATTTGTTTATGGTCATCCCTTACGGGATTAAGACGTCTGGCAATAGAAAGATAGATGGATAGCTAAACATCCCACGTGAGCTTAAAAGTAATTGGAGACAACACAATGTTTTTCTTATACATTTTTTTTTTTTATTCATTAAATATATCATTTAGTATTATCACTTATTACAAACTTACATTTGTGTGTGTGTGTGTGTGTGTGTGTGTGTGTGTGTGTGTGTGTGTTAATCTTTGTATGATGAAATACATCAATGAAAAAATTATGCTATAATGACTTCATAGCAAGTAATTGGGCCTGACAAGGTAAGCGGTGAAGGACGCGAGTGTATAGGCAAATATATATTCTGATGTATAGGCTGCTGGCCTTCATTACGATGATCCTACTTATTATATTGTTGTTACTTACAGGCGAATTTCATCCAGGTCTACGTCAGTTCAGCTCACCGAACCTCTGAATTGCCGATTTTGCATGTGAAAACATGTGATTTGCCCAAGGTATAGGATATTCTGAAGTGGTTAAAACTGACGTGTTTTGTTCATGATTTGGGAATAGTGGTGTAGAAAACTGCACTCTAGAGAATATATATATATATATATATATATATATATATATATATATATATATATATATATATAGACACATATATATATAGATAGATAGATAGATAGATAGATAGATAGATAGATATAGATATAGATATAGATATGTAAATGGAGAGAGAGAGAGAGAGAGAGAGAGAGAGAGGTGATATCCACGTGGAAAAGGAAACACGATATAGCCCAAGCACATAGGGTATTTCGTGTTTCCTTTTTCACTGTGAGTGTTAGCATATTTATGAACCGCATGTTATTAAGTGATTTATTCGCAGTGAGACAGATATAGAGATAGATAGATTCAAAAATAAACAGACATAGATGACGGATAGAGAGATAGGCATATAGATAGGTAGGTAACACTGTACAGTAGAGTTATGTATGTATTTATTAATATACACATGTATTCCATTACGTGCATTATAACAGAAATTGATCTTACTCAAACTCTTTGGTTCCCTTTATGGTACATTAAGGTTGACAAACCAACATATTTAAACATGTCTTATGTGACCATTAGCTTACACACTTTTTTATATTCGTCTTCCAATGTAAATGTCATTACCCTTTCCATGCACAATGGTATGATAAAAACTGCCCTTTATGTCACACACTTGGTAATTACCCTGCATGTTTGTATCGTAACAGCTTAGGCATATTCAAATTGTGTTAGTGTTTGTAGGCTATATAGGGTAATGGTTACGAACCAGATAAAAGCTTTGCCACTTGTTGCTTGTTTTCATGACATATTCTAGAAAGTATTATGTAACAAGACATTCATTTATCTCCAGCTTCAGAAACATGTAAGCAACATTTAACTTTTTATTGTCAAATGGTATGTTTCACACAGTTTGAAAGGAATGAGAGAGTGTTTTTGATTGGAGATATGAATGGAAAGAATGTGAAGGAGGATAGAGTACTTGGTGAGTGGGGTGTGCATGTAGAGACTGATGAGAATGGCAGTGCTTTAGAGGACATTTGTGCCAGGAGGGGGTTGGTGATAGACAATTCCCTCTTCAGCCGCAAAATGATCCATAGGTATATGTGGCGAGTGATGAGAAGGGTGGATGGTGAACTGAATGAACGGAGGGCAATGATTAATTATGTGTGTGGATGACAGGATGAGAAGGTGTGTCATGGATGCAAGAATATACAGAGGTTTGGGGGAGTGGACATTCTGACCACCACTTGGTGGTGGTGAGAATCAAGGTTCAAATGAAATGGAGAAATAGAAGGGAAGGACAGAAGGACAGTAGTTCATACAATAAAGGTGGAAAAGATACAAGAGTATGGAGAAAAGGCAGAATATAAGAGGGAAGTGGAGGAGTGACTGGGTAAATATGGACTGGCGCAGGTGGGGGACGTGGAAGGTGTGTGCAAGATATTTTCAGAAGAAATCTGTGCAGCGAGGTGGTATGTAGGGTGAACAGAAGACGAAAGGGGATGCAGCGAACAGCATGGTGGAATGAAGAGGTGATACTGGCTGTGGCACAAAAGAAGAAAGCATATAGTGTGTCAGGGGTGTGGAAGAAGTTGAGAGGCGGAAGAGAGAATTATATGTAGAGAGGAAGAGAGGTGAAAAGATTGGTAAGAGAGAGTAAGAAGAGAATGGATGAGGAATTTGGAATTTGAGTGTAAAGTGGAGGGAATGTAAGAAAATGTACTGGAAAAAGGTAAACAGAGTTAGACAGGGTTCCAAAGAAGTTACTTGGGGAGTGAATGATCAAAATGGTAGATTACTAGTGGAGAAGGGAGAAAAAGTGAGCAGATGGAGAGAACACTTTAAGGAATTGTTGAACATACAGAATGAAAGTAATGCGAGCGTAAGTGGCTGGGGAATGGCTGGGAGACGGAGGAATGTGAGAAGAGAGGAAGAAATCAGGAGGATGGAAGTTGTGGAAGCAATGAAGAAAGTTACAATGGGGAAAGCCTCAGGAATTAATGGAGTGTGTGGTGAAATGCTGAAGCATGGGGGAGAGATTGTAGTGGAATAGATGTGGAAGATGTGCAGATTGGCCTGGGAGGAAGGTAGAGTCCCGGGAGATCGGAAGTCAGTATAAGTATTCCCCTGCATGAAGGAAAAGGGGAAAATTAAGTGTGTGGTAATCATAGGGGCATTTGTCTTCTTAGTGTAATAGGGAAAAAATATGGCACGATACTTATTGGCAGAGTTAGGGAAATAACAGAGGAATTAGTTGGAGAAGAACAGGGGGGTTTTAGGAGGGGAAGAAGTTGTGTAGATCAGATATTCATTCTTAGACCTTTAGTGGAAAAGTTTCTAGAGAAGGGAAAGAAGTTGTATATGGCCTTCATGGATTTGGAGAAAGCATATGACAGGGTGGATAGACAAGGAATGTGGAAAGTATGAAGAATATATGGAGTAGATGAGAAGTTGTTGAATGCCGTGAAGACTATCTACTTCGTATAAGGGTGAGGGTGCTAAGGCTGCAGTGCTTGTGGATAGTGAACTGAGTGAATATTTCCATCTGAAGGTTGGACTGAAATAGGGATGTGTCATGTCTCCATGGTTGTTCAGTCTGTATATGGATGATATATGGATGGGGTTATAAAAGACATACAAGGTAGGAGAGTGAATGGTGGAGTGGCCCTAATGAGAGAGGGCAGTGTTTGGAAACTCCCTGTACTGTGTTTGCAGATGATACTGTGTCGTTAAGTGAAAACGAAGGGGAGCTGCAAAGATTGGTTGGATGAGTTTGGGAGAGTGTGTAAGAAACGGAATCTAAAGGTGAATGTAGGGAGGAGTAAAGTTATGGTCTTCGAGAGAAGTGAAATCAGTGAATGTACAGTGAGGTTGGATGAGGGAGGAAATGGAAAATGTGAGTGCGTTTAAGTTCTTGGTTAGTGTGATGAGTAAGGATAGGAGTTTAGAGGGTGAAGTTCTTGAAAGAGTACAACAAGGAAGAAAGGCTGCTGGTTCCTTGAAAGCAGTGATAAGAAACAGGGAAGTGAGCATGGGAGTGAAAAAGTTACATGGCAGTGTTGTGACACCATCTCAATCGTATGGATGTGAAGCTTGGACCTTGTTGGAGGGACAGAAGTCAAGAGTGAGAGCAGTGGAAATGAGTTATTTGAGAGGAGCCTGTGGAATCACATGGAGAGACAGACGAATAAATGAGGAAGTCAAGGAGTGTTGTGGTGTGGATGTGGATGTGACAGGAAGCGTTAGAAGAAACACAGTGAGGTGGTTTGGCCATGTGGAGAGGATGGGGAGTGAGAGACTGACGAGGAGTGTGTATGTTAGTGAGGTGGAGGGGAGGGAGAGGGAGGGGGAGCCCATTGATCAGATGGAGGGATGGAGTGGAGAGGTATACTCGTAAGAGAGAGGGGGGTGTGAGCTGGGAGCAGGACAGTGAAATTTCGAGGGACAGGGTGACATGGAAGCGATTTTTTTGTGGCCACCCCTTACGGGATTAAGGCGTCTGGCAATAAATAGATAGATGTTTCACACAGGAGGGGGTATTTATTGTTCTGTTGTTTCGCCAATGTATCCACAGGTATGTGGTAGATATGCGTCTGAAAACAAAGGAAGGCTTTTTTTTTTTTTTTTTAAGTTAAATCAACATGATACTTATGATTAACAGAGCTTTAACAACAAACCACTATGGGTTTCCGTTTCCCATCTGAATGTTTTTGGGATGATAATTTATGTGGCAAGCTGTCTTACCCATTATCCAATAAATATACTATAACATTCTTGACTGTATTAGTAATACATTCATTATATTCTGAGTCGCAGACATTTATCATAGATATGAATCTTGTCGTCAAACTACAATATATGGGACACTACTCACCTTCCATATGGCATCAAAGGTGGAGGATGCTCATGCACCATATAATTATCTATTGATAAAATTACCTTAGTTTCACGTGGTGGCCTTATATATTCCCAATTCATAATCTAACCATAGTCCACCCTATAACTGTTTTCTTTTATTCCCATTCTCCCTTACTAGCTGATGCAGAAGATGGCGTGAAGGTAAGAGTCTCGCAATTATAGATCTTTTCCACGTGACGTCACGAGCAATATGACTTTTTTCCGGCGCCACATTGGACGGCAAATTGTCGGACGTGTAGAGAGAGAGAATTGCAGAATCCATAATGATATTCCACTGTTGTGCCTTCAGCTGTAAGACAAGGCAGAAAACTGGAAGTGGGGTACACTTCTACCTGTTTCTAGCCAATGAGGAATGGCGACAGAAGTGAATAGCTGCAGTGATGAGGGAGAATTGGCAGCCGGCGGCCTACACCCAGCTTTCTAGCAAGCATTTCATATCAGGTGAGCCAATGATTGGTGAGTAGATACGAGCATATTTACCATTCTTAGCAGCTGTAGGTGTCATGGGATATCCTAATTATGTTAATGTCACAGAGCATAAGACCCACACGGCCATGTGTGTGCGTGGCAAAAGAGGGGGAGGGTCTATGTTACAGGCCTTGTTATTAATCCAGAGTTTCACCCAAACCAAATCCGACATAGCAGTCATGATCAAGAATGTTAGATGTGTAAATAAAAGCAATTAATTACAGGTTAGGTCATACTTAAAGTTAGGTTAGGTTAGGTAAGGAGGTTAGGTTGGCCTATGTCAGATTAAAGCTGATATTTTTATTATTTCAATGTTTTTCAGTGCTATTCATTTGAAACTGATATTTGTGTCATGGTGGATGATTTTAATAATAGTGCAGTAGAGAACATTGTTGAACACTTTAGTATGAAACTGTTATATACCACTGTGAGCCTGTGTGCTAATCAGTGTTTCAATTACAACTGAAGGATAATTACTAGTACTACTCTTTATATTTTTCTATTTTATTTAGAAATGAATGTTGCTCCACAGAAAGAAAATCTGTCAATACATGCTCCAATTAAATATACAATTTTCACTTAGTACAAAAATTCTTTAATTACAAGTAAGAGGATAAATAATGTACTTATATCAACAGCCCTTTGTATTTATCTTTTACCAGGTAGGTACCAGTAGCTATTAAGATTTTTTTGTTAATATAAAATGTAAAATCATTAAAACCATATTGCTGAAGTCTTTTAGTTTTATGTTGTGGCACTCATCATCAGGAAATATATGACCTTAATTTAAATTTGTGCCTAGGTTATGTTTCAGTTATGTTTCAGGAGTAATTTTGACAGTTTTGGCATATACTATCAATTATGCATTTTATGTAAAACTAAACATATAATATATAGGCCGTGTGTATGTATTTAGGCCTATAATTACTGATATTCCCAAAATAAATAATTTTTTTGGTAAATTTCCAGAATTACATCCAACTCACACTAAAGCTTAAAATTTCATTTTTTAATGTTTTATAGTGTGATTAATTTGAATCTGATATTCATTTCTGTCGGAAATTACTTTTTTTTTTTATTCCAAACCAAGCTAACCCAACCAACCTAACCTAACCTAACCTAACTTAGGACCTAACTTGAAGATTAAGAAGAGAGGATAACTGCAGTGTGCCAATAGCCCCATGCTAGACAGCTCCCACAATAGTGTGACTAATTTACCCTGCCTACAATAGCCCATGCAGGCCCATGCTAGGCAACTCTCACAGGAGAGTGACTACAAGAATGAAAAATTTTGTATGCAACCCATGCCTGTCATATGCTTACCTAGCTAATGCTTGAAACTTTCTAAATAGGGGGCAGCAGCTAGGGTACATCACTTGGAAACCTTCTGCATTCATTAACTACTCCATTCTCAGTCAGTATATACAATCCCTCCCCCCTTGGCTCCACGTCAATAATGTACTGATTGCCAAGATTATTTACAAGTACCATATGTCAATTCTAGCTATCTACATTGCGCATATACAATATGACATATTTGTTTGCCTTGAAGGATGCCCTGGTGAACTTTGATGGAGTGTTTACCTCATAGTGATAGAGATAGCCATATCTGAGATCTGGTTTCGGTCCCCAGTGCTTGATAATGGTGAATTTCTCCCTAGATATGGTATAAAGAACTAGCCCCAAACACTTTTATCTTGTTCCTTTGCAGATCTTGGTCGCGTTGATTCAGATTTCTGCATGTATCTGACAGTCCCGTCTCTGACAGCCCTGTCTGGACAGCCATTACTGCGAGGAGTTTGCCGTCCAATATGGAGTCGTAAACAAAACCACGTGAATTCTGTGACGTCACTGGAAAAGGTCTATAACGTTGAGTCGTTACTCCGTATCTTTTCTCCTCCGTGCTGAAAAGCCTCCAATCACTTCTCAGAGCTCTGAAACAATGCGCGATTATGTCTCAGTTACTTAGCTCTTTCAGTTCGCTAACGTCATTACACCAACACTCGCCATAACGAGAGCGGGACATTTTGTGTGTGTGTGTGTATATGTATGTATGTGTGTGTGTGCGTGCTAACAAAGTAACTCTGTTTTATTTGAGTTTGACCAAGTCTGGTGCAAGGACTGAGAAAACTTGGGAATTAACCTATTGTTTTTTTATAAGTAGGCCAAAGGCCAAGTTAACATCGCAAGGTCAACCTAAATAGTTTGATCTGATTCAAAACAAACTTGGTGAAGGAGCTAAGGGTATGGCTTGGATAAAGAAGTGCTACTTTGAAAACAAACTCAAAATGTAGGTCGTGTCAAAGGTTCGACCCTTTACCTCAAACAGTTTCAGTTCGATCTGGGATAAACTTGGTGCAAGGGATGAAGGTCAAGTAAGGATGAAAAGCTCAGATTTTGAAAACACTAAGTAAAAGGCCAAGGTCAAATGAGAAGGTTAAGCCAGAGAGTTTTTGTTCAGTTTATCCAATTTGGTACTTGATATAAGTATTGAGGGTCGAGGAAGGATGAAGTAATTAGATTTTGAGAACATCCAGTTGAAAGCCAAGGTCACATAACAAAGTTAAATGTTTGGCTTTTTTAGACGAACTGCTTGGCACTGGTGCTGCACCGAATGTTTTGTTATGTTATTATTGCATTTTTCCTCTCACTAGACAATATCATTCAACCTGGAGGGATATTTCGAACTGGAGGAGCTAGGTTTAGTCCTAATAAGTACCTTCAGTACGAGGTCATTCCTGGGAAAAATAATATAGTATGGTAGTAGTAAGAAGTTAAAACGTCACCTGATTTAAGGGATTAATGATAACATGTGCTGGTTTTTGTAGACCACAGATAGGTAAAATCCCTAACATGATACAAATAGTGAGATTTGGACATCCAGCGTTCCATGTGTTGTTATTTCTAGGGATGACAGAAAAGGGAATATCTTGTTTTCTCCATTGCGTACCTGGGATGAGAGAAAAAGAAATGAGAGAATAAACTGCATCATACTTCCCCTGGTCTTGTGAAAAAAAATGTATGTATCCAGAGATGGTAGCATCGGTACTGGGAAGATACATTTTTCCGTGTGTGCGGTGAGAGAAAAAGTCATCTTGCCGCGGGATAAAAACAGTACGAACTCTGAAACAGTAGAAAAGGTATAGCTCCTGTTGCCCTTTGAGCCTGTGTGGTGTAGGTGGTGGTGGTGGTGCAATGAGCAGGCATTACCGTGGCTTAGTGAGGGTCGTCTCCATTACCTCCCTCCACACTACCACTACTGATGGTTTCTCCGATACGAGGGTGGGGGGAGAAATGGGTAAGGGAGAAGGCAGGGGGGTATGGAGGTGGAGGTGGAGGGGGAAAGAGATCAGGAAGGAGGAGGGAGGAATGTAGAGAAGGAAGGGGGAAGAGACAAAGAAGGAGGATGAGTAGTGCGGAGGTCGACGGCCAGGTGAAGGAAGAGATAAGGAAATTATACTCGTACTGTATATATATATATATATATATATATATATATATATATATATATATATATATATATATATATATATGAGAGAGAGAGTAGAGAGAGAGAGAGAGAGAGAGAGAGAGAGAGAGAGGAAGAAGACGAAGGAAGAAGCCTAGGGCAAAGGATAAATAGGGGAAATTAGAGAATGGGGAAGGGAGAAGAGAGAAAAGGGAAGAAGAAGAAGAGAGATATGAGGGAGGAAGAATGAGGACAAAAAAATATTGAAGGAGTAAGAGAGAGGACAAAGAGGAGAAAGAAATAAGGAAGAGCAATAGAGAGAAAAGAGAAACGAAAGTTGAGAGAAGGGAAAGAACAAGGCTCTTACCCTCCATCCTCATAGCCTTCATCCTGAGAATAATTTTGTGGCCAGCTACCAGGCTTGCAGCCAAACCTTACTCTTAGGGTAGCCTTGGATACTCGGTAGTCATCGTTGCCGCTTGCTGTTGGAAACGTGTTGCCAGAGTGGCACATCGAACGCAGACTTGTCGTCCTGTGTGAAGATGGCAGTTAGAAGCTTTGCTTGGCTATATAATGTATTCTTCCACTCATTTTTTCCATGTGTTGTCTAGCAAAGCAAAATTATATATATATATATATATATATATATATATATATATATATATATATATATATATATATATATATATATATACCAAGGCTACTTCCCCCAAAGAAAGGGAGGTAGCCGAGACAGGACGATGCATTTCCAATTTACTCATCCACACACACACACACATTCATTCACATCTTAGCCCCAAGGGAGAAGGGACAGATCCTCACCGCACCACTCTGCACGAGGGTCAACTGTGCAGTGCAATCAGCTACATCCGCAGCAGGGCCCGACAGCAGAGCTGCTTTACCCCTGCCACATCATAATGGACCTAACCTGATCAGGTGATCAGAGCAAATGCGGGAGAATATCCCCTCAGGGTTGTGTTATCATTTACTCATTCACAATTTCTCTCGAATCATTCCTATCATGCAGCCAGTTTTCCCTGCTCAACGGACATCCCTCTCGCATCCAACGCTCCCTTCACACTGTCCATCCATCCTATTCGTGGTCTTCCTCTCAGCCTTATACCTCTCACATCCGATCCAGTTACGTTTTTTCCATCCATTCTCTCCATGTACCCAGATCGTAGCAACACCTACTTAACTCAATCAGCCATCTCCCGCACAATTCCAGTTCTCCTTCGCACGTCATGATTTCTCACTCGATCCATACGTGTCGCTCCACACTTACTCCTCAGACACCCCATTTTCATTACATTCAAACCTTTCCTCCCTTCTACACCCATATTCCACGTTTCGGCCTCACATAACGCAGTCGGTACCACAACACCCTCATACAGCCTTCTCTTTACATCCATTCAAAGGAAATGACATCTAAACACTTTTTTCATTCCTCCCAGCACCTTTCGTACTTCATTCATTCTAAACTTCACCTCTGCATGCATTCTTCCATCCACAGCAACATGTGACCCTAAGTACTTAAAACACTACCTCCTCAAACAGCTCACCATTAAAAACTATATTCATCCTCCTACCATCTACCAACCTCGTACACTTCATCACTTTACTCTTATTCTCATTTACTTTCAATTTCCTCCTTTCACACACCCTTCCACACTCCTCTACCAACTGTTTCAGTTTCACCTCTGAATCATCAACCAGTGATGTATATCCGCAAACAGCAACTGATTCAGATTCCGCTCTATACCATCAGCATTCACCAGACTCACCTAATGCTCCTGCATTCACCTCCCTTACAACACCATCCATATAATTATTAAACAAAGAAGGTGACATCACACATCCTTGCCGCAGCCCCACTCTCAGGGGAAACCAATCACTCACAGTATTTTCTACTCTTCCACATGTTGTACAATTTACATAAAAACTTTTCACTCCTTTTAGCAACCTACCATCAGGTCCATACAATCTCAAAACAGTCCACAAAGCCTCCCTATCAGTTCTATCATATGCTTTCTCCAAATCCATGAATGCCCAAAGCACATCTTTACCATTCGCTAAATACTTTTCACACACCTGTCTCACAGCAAACACCTGATCCACGCATCCCCTCCCTCTCCTAAAGCCACACTGTTCATCACCAATCACTTCCTCTGTACCCTCTCTAACTCTTTTAATTAGCACCCTTCCATACACCTTACATACAACACTCAACAGTCTTATACCCCTAAAGCTAGTACATTCATATTTATCACCCTTACCTTATACAACGGGACCACACAAGCTCTTGCCCAGTCAATTGGCAACATACCTCTCACAAGACACACATTCAACAATCTTACTAACCACACAACAATAGTCGCTCCACCACTTTTCATGCATTCTTCAGCACACCCATCCATACCTGCAGTATTCTCTGTTTTCATCTTTATTACCTCCTGCACTTCCTCCATTGTGATAAAAGAACCATTCAACACTCCAAACACATTTATTCCTTGCACTCTTGTATCTGCCACAATCTCAGCCTCCCTTTCCTCCTGTGCATTTAACAACATTTCAAAATACTCCGCCCATCACCTCCTTACTGCATCCATCTCAACTAACATCCTTCCATCCTCTGCTTTTACTCGCTCTTCCTTCCCAGACTCTCCATTTCGCATTCTTTTCACCTCCTTCCAAAACATTTTCTTATTCTGTTGAAAATTCTCAGTCAACCGCCTACCCCACCTCTCATCTGCTGCCACTTTATCAACACACACGGCCCTTCTCGCCCTATTCCTCTTTTCCTTTTACCTCTCATATGACACCTCATCCTTCCTGTGCAGCCACACTTCATATGCACGTCTCTTCTCAGCCACAGCCATACTTCATTCCTCGCACCACCATTCACTTCACTTTCTTACACCACCACCCACTCGTCTCACACCATACACCTTTACCGCATCCCCCCACACAACATTCTTAAACACAGCCATTCCCCTGATCTTTCACTGCATTCCACTCATCTCTCAATTATTCCTGATACTCTATCATTTTCTCTCTTTTATCCAACTCACTCACATTCAAAACCTCCCTGCCATACCTAGCTCTCCTAGCTCTCATGCAACTCTTACCTACTCTCAACTTTCCCTCCACCAGGTAGTGGTCAGACCAGGGAGGTTTAAAGGGTGGAGGTGGCACGAGTCGCTCGCTCCGTGCTGTCAGGTAAAGCCAGCCGCTGGCGCGTCCGCCATATTGTTATAGGCTTACTTGTTCCAGGCAGCTACCTGCCCCGTACTATTATTACTAGTTATACTGCCTACACTCATTTATATTATTCATTTAGCTGTTTAAATGAAACGATGACCTTACAGCGATCCCTTTACTGCATGCTATGACTACATTAACATGAACATTTCACTGACCTTAGCTCTACAACCCACTGAATAATAGTAGCTTATTCATTGCAGTTCTGCTCTTGATACCTTTAAGAGATGATTGTCGTGCAATGAACTGTTTACCAGCATAGTTGTATCATACCTGGAGATATGTCTCCGTTACTGCTTAGATTAACAACACAAGATGATTCTTTAAAGGGTCACTGTCTGACATATGTACTGCCAAGCTTGGATATACAGATTTGTCTAAGCACTCTGATAAGACATAAGTTACAATTCTGTGATAATTTTTCCTTGAAAGCTCTGCATAGGGGTGTATTTGTTTAGCAAGCAATGCTTTTTCTCTGAATATCTTCTCACTTAAGCAACATATATCTATGACATCTTTTGAGGGGAATGACAGGCTTCCTTTGTTTTTCTTAATAATCAGTACATGAGAATTATCACAGTTTTCGGTAAACAGTGCACTGCAGCAACGTTCACACTTCAAAGTTCTGTTAAGTTTCATTGATACAAATCATGCTGTGTATGCAACAATTTTTTCAGACTATGGTGATAGCATAGAAGAAACAATGTCACCATTTTTCATTCCTAATACATCATAATTATTTCTCTATGTAAGACACTCATCATCATCATCATCTAGAAGTCTGCTTTTGTCCACAGAGGTATTAATCACTCTGCTTGAAGGAACATCGGCATTTATATCACTTAGATAATTACTAGAAGCCGTCAAAATTGGTATATCCTCTAAGGCTAAGCAGTTTCCTCGTGACACTTCCTCAGTGTCATTGTGAAGCATTACCTTCTTATAGGCTGCTGTGAACTGGCGAGCTGAAGGATTATTGCTCCATCCTCCCATACTTCTGATTTTGCCAAAAAAAAAATAAATAAATAAATAAATAAAACCTTCAATGTGATCCTGGCTCATTTTATAAGTTTAGAAATAGTTCAGAACTGGCTTTGGGGAAATTATTAGCATCTCATTAATCTTCTGAAGACTCTCGCAACAAACTAGAAATCCCACAGATCCAGTCTTTCTTTGGATTTAATCATTGCCATGTTATCAGGAGATACTGCTAAAGATCTAAGATACTGTTTTTGCACTTTCAGTGAACCCCATTATCTCTGAATTATTATCTGCTTGTAAAGGACGCTTCCAGCCATAACTACACAGACTCCGAGAATTCTTTATATCAAACAGTGCATAAAGGGTATGAATGAATTTTATTTTTCCCTTTAAATCAAGGTATATTCTCATCCACATGCCCTGACGCGCCTTAAGCCTACAACAATATGGCGGCCGGTCAGGTCACTCGGCTTCATTCATCCCACCTGACGCTGCCTCCACCCTTTAAACCTCCTTGGATCAGACATACCTTCACCGTCTCCTTTCAAAACTCTCACATCCAACAATCTTCCTATTACATTCCTGAACACAACCACATAGTCCATTAAAATGTTATATAAACAACCCTTCCACCCTTCTGTCTCACCCATACTTATAAACAACTTTCTTCTCAAACAAGGTAAAGGTATTTCCAATCACCATCTCTCGCTCAACACACATTCCTGTCATTCATTCCCCATTTTCATTTCTTCCAGGTACGCCATGCATATCAACAACACCTTCAACTGCTACATTTCCCACTCTAGCATTCATATTTCCCATCATTACCTCATTCACATTTGCTCCAAAACTCTGCAGACACTCATCAGTATCATTCCAGAAAGACTCCCTCTCTTCTGCATCCCTTTCACTACCAGGCCCATATGCACCCACAAATACCCACAACTCACGTTCAAATATCGCTTCACCTACATCAGTCTCGGTGACACCTCCTTCCATTCAATCACACACTGCTGTAATTCCGGGTTCACTAACAAGGCCACACTGTCTCTCGCCCTTCCTCTATCAACATCTGACAATCTTCCATTTATACTTCCAAATTTAGACTCACCTTTCCCTTTCATCTTTGTTTCACTTAAAGCTAACACATACCTTCCTCTCACATTCTCCCAGTCTCCTCCTCTTTAGCCTCAATTATACTACATCCACGTACCTGTACATAGATCCAATCTTCAGGGTACGGGGATAATTCAATCCCCCATCCCTTTCTATTCCTTGTCTCGTTGTAGGAACTAAAAAAAACAGAGGAGGGGGTCCCTAGTCCCCTCACCCCGCCCCTTTTGGTCGCCTTTTACGACACGCAGGGAATACGGTGGCAGAATTCTTCCTAACGCAACCTGGCCGCAGAGTAGTATTACTACGTCATAGTGCGGCCAGACTGTCCCCTCCCGCCACAGGGGGAACATGAGATAATGGGGAAGGAAATATATATATATATATATATATATATATATATATATACATGGAGCCTCTGTGGTACAGTGGTAAAGTGTGTGTTTGCGTACACTGAAGAACGAGGGTTCACGCGCCGCCAGGGTAATAAACTTTGGGAGCGTTCTTCAGGCCATGTGCTGCATTGGCGGACACAAGGGGTGCTGTGGACGAACCAGTGTCGCATACTGTAAAGTATGCTTGCACCCAGTCGGCTGGCACGGGCCGATTACACTTGGTTCACAGACTACACGCACATCCAAAGCCACCCCAGCACAACAGTTACACTTACAAGCACTTCTCACCCTACATACAATCTCTACCAGACAGCCTAAGCCACGTGGTAGAGATACATTGGCTGTATCGTCCCCACTTCGGTCGTCGGTCGGGATAGGCCGGCCCTGCAGTGGACACTCAAAAGGCTGATGAGATGAGATATATATATATATATATATATATATATATATATATATATATATATATATATATATATATATATATATATATATATATATATTTTATAAATAACAGAACGGAGGAAGGAAAAACAAATGAGTAAAAAAAAAAATCCATACACCAGATTACTGGCATCCTCCGTTCATAAAATATCTGTAACAGTTAGACTTGAACAGATGTGGGTTGAAATTTGGAGGGAAACAACTCTGGGGAAGCGAATTCCAGAGGGATGCAGTTCGGGGAATGAAAGAATTCTGATAGGCAGAAGTTCTGCAATATGGCTGAGTGACATTCCAGTCATGAGCGCTACCAGATGCCCATGTAGCACGAGGGAAGGCATGGAGAGGTGGCACCATGGACGCAACTTCGTCTGAGCATTTGCCAAAAAAATATCTGTAAAACAATGCAAGAGAGGCAACATTCCTTTTTACTTGCAGGGGAGGTAGTTTATACGTAATGAGAGGGTTGTTAATGATTCTAACAGCTTTGTTCTGAATTTTGTCTAGTTGTCTTAATGCAACCTCTCCACAACCATTCCACAAGGGTGAGCAATATTCAAGCTGAGAGCGCACATGACTCTTATAAATTATAGCTAACTGCTCATCGGCGAAGAAGTTACGGACTCTGTACAATAATCCAAGTTTCTTTGAGGCTGTTTTAGCAAGTGATCTAACATGAGAGGTCCAGCTGAGGGCATTGTTAAGTGAGTCGCCAAGAATTTCAATACTTTTGGAGATGGGAATATTAGTAGTACTGAAGATAATGTACGAATCTGGCAATATCTGTCTATTAGTAAACTGTATATATTTAGTTTTACTAGCATTAAAAGAGACAAGGTTGTTTTGTCCCCAGTCACTGATCGTAGATAGATCTTGATTTATGGAGATGGCTGTACTGAGTTGAGAGGTAGAGATATTAGACTTTGTAAATGGGTGTCTGAGTGTGAATGAACTATGTAGTGTTGAGTCATCTGCATATGAGTGAATGGGATTGTGGGTGACAGATAAGAGATCATCAATATGAACCAGAAATAGGGTTTGCACCAGACCTGATCCCTGCGGCACGCCGGCGTTAATTGAGTGGAAATTGGAATATACATCATCTACTTTTACTCTTATTTTCTGTCACTAAGATATGAAGAAATCAAAGGAAGAAAAGAAGTTAGTCCGTAGCAAGGGAGTTTGGACAACAGGGAACGGTGCCATACTCTGTCGAAAGCTTTAGAGATATCAAGAGCTACTGCATGAGTTTCTCCAATAAGATCAATTGATTGATGGATGGTATGAGTTAAGAGATTGAGTATGTCAATGGTGGATCTTTCGTGGCGAAAACCATATTGTCTATCACTAATTAAGTTGTTGGATTCAAGATGTTTAACAATGTGCTTATTAATTAAAGTTTCAAATACCTTACCAAGAGAAGATGTGACAGCTATTGGTCTGTAATTGGAGGGGTCAGACGAACTTCCCTTCTTTGGAATTGGGTGGATATTGGTTCTTTCCATGAATTTGGGAATAAAGAAGTACGTATGCATAGTCTGAATAATTTAGCTTGGACAGAGGCAAGTTCAGGGGAACACTTTTTCAAAACAATTGGCGGAATTCCATCTGGGCCTGGAGCTTTGTCGGTAGATAAATTGTCTAGGATGGATTTTACGTATCTTGTATGCATTTTAAGTGGGTCAATTTCGGGAGAATCAAGTTCCAGTACTGGGACATTCTGGCTGGTAACATCTATGGTAGAGTTTCTGGCAAAGGTACTGGCAAAGATATCTGCTTTCCCAAGTGGGTCATTTGTAATGTTGCAATCTGATGATTTTAGTGGGGGAATGGAAGATGACTTGTTAAAGTTATTATTGAAAGAATTAAGAGTTGACCAGATCATTCTATTGTCATTAGGGTTGTTAAGTAGTTTTGATGCTTGCTTTTGAAGAAAGTTTTATTTAGATAGATTTAATACAGCTTTTGCATGATTTCTAGCAATTTTAAATTGGGAGAGTGATTCAGATGTTTTTGATTATAAGTAAGGGTTATATGCTAATGACTTTTGGGCTGTTGCTCTGGCACAGTTGCCATCAAACCATTTTGGAGAGTTCGATTTTTTAGTGAACTGTTGACTTGGTATGAATAAATCCATACCAGCTAGTATGAAGTCCCAAATGTGGGACTGGGTAGAATTGGGATCACTAGAGAAGAAAGAATGCCATGGAATGTCAGCAAGATAATTTCTAAATCCATCCCAGTCTGCCCTATCAAAGTGCCATTGGGTCACCCTGACAGGTTCAGAAGGGGGAGGTTTGGGAGGGTTAACTAATGAGGCTTTGATGAGATTGTGGTCAGAGGATCCAAGTGGTGACAGTACCTCTATCCTGTATTGATCTGGATTATTTGTCAAGAATAAATCCAAGAGATGGGCATTATGGTCAGGGTTATCAGGTACTCTGGTTGGTTGCTAAACTGGGTGAGATTAAACGATTCCGCAAACAGCTCACACTCTAGACCAGCGTCGTCAGTCCGGGCAGAATGCAATAACCAGTCAACATTATGTATGTTAAAATCACCCAAAATAGTAATTTCGGTGCCAAGGGCAAGGTTAAGGTTACTCAACTGAGTGGATATGGAATCAAATACACTGGGTTCCGAAGAAGCATTGGGGGAACGATAAACTACACAAATATATTTGGTAATGTTTTGACAATTTAGTTTAGATAATGAGTAATCAAAACTGGATGAAGTGAAGTTTAAAATAGTGTCAACTGCATATTGGGATTTGATATAAGAACAGGTGCCACCCTTGTTACGGAAGTTTGTAAGGAGATGGTAACCGGGAAAACAAAATGGAGATATATCGGTAGAGGGTGCGATTTGTGGTTCTGTGAGGAGAAGGGCCAAAAGGGATATGGACTGAAGGAAAAAATGAACTGAGTTTAAATTTGTGGTAAGGTTGCTGATGTTGGTAAAGAATAAGGCCGCACTGTCACTTCTTAGCTGACGAGCATTCCCGGAGATAGCAACAGTCGCTGCCGGCACAGTCGCTTGATGGCGACCGGGAGGACCCTGTGCCACCAGCCCTACCCTGCCGGTGGTGGCAATCCGAGGTACCACCTCATTCGATAGTAAGATTGCAGCGGCCATTACTAAAGACGTGAATAGAAGGTGTAATATGTTATGCGCATTTAGTGTGATGTAGACAGTTGAAGGTAGAGGTATTATGAGAGCATATATATATATATATATATATATATATATATATATATATATACACTCAACCTCCTGCTATCACGCCTAATTGGTCACAGGAAACGCGCGTGATAGCTGAATACGTGATAGCTGAACCGAACAATGAATGGGAATATTTCTAATTGGTTTTTTGGTGGCCCATTTTTCTAACTTTTAACCACTTTATGCCTATGATTTCCTGCCAATCTCTCCTCTAACATGAAATAAAGCATTATTATATTAATTATAACAGTATAATGAATAAATAAACAATATAAAAGGCCCTCAAACAATCATAAGGATTACGGCTTGGGTGGTTTGATGGGTTCTGAGGCTTGGGAGTGGCTTAGTTGCCGCCAGATCTCTTTGGCTGTCTCCATTTCTTTAGTGTCCACAGCTAAAGGGGGTATCACATGGTACCTTATATCAGGAATGGCTGAGGAACATTTAAGTGGAACAAAACATGGACGCTATCACACACATTCCTCACACTGTCGTCAGAGCCCCGTCTCAGTTGTAAACACGTGATTGCTTTATCAACATCACAGTTTTTTCGGCATAAGAAATATTAACTCTTTATAAGGGTTTCAAAACGATTGATATTTATTCTAAAATACATTATTAATAAGTGTTCAGTGTTGGGCTAAATTTCAATGCTGTAGTACGATATATTCTTTCAAGCCGAATGGGTTTTGGTCACTGTTTTGCCCATTGTGTCCTCAGCAGAAATCCGTTCAGATGCATTCCAAATGGCCGTGAAATAATCGGGAATTTTACCACGTTACCGTTCCGATTAACCATCGTATCCTCTGCAAACCTCGTATGAAGTGCCATGTGAATAAGTTTCGCTTAGCCTGTCTTCAAACTCGACGCGTGATAGCGGTCTTGGGGTGCATGATAGCATGTATGGTTGTCCATTTGATGTGTGCGTGATAGCAGATAAACGTGATAGCTGAACGCGCAATAGCAGAGGGTTGAGTTTATATATATATATATATATATATATATATATATATATATATATATATATATATATATATATATACATATATACATATATATATATATATATATATATATATATATATATATATATATAAATATATATATGTATATATATATATATATATATATATATATATATATATATATATATATATATATATATATATATATATATATATATATATATATATATATATATATATATATATATATATATATATATATATATATATATATATATATATATATATATATATATATATATATATATATATATATATATATATATATATATATATATATATATATATATATATATATATATATATATATATATATATATATATATATATATATATATATATATATATATATATGGAGCCTCTGTGGTACAGTGGTTCATTGTGCGTTTTGCACGCAAGTGGACGCGGGTTCGCCTCCCTTCAGAGTTGTAAAAACTTTGGGAAGCATTCACCGAGCCACTCAACACTGTGGCCGTTTTAGTGTCCACTGCCGGACCGGCCTGTCCCCACCGAAGTGGGGACAATACAGCCAATGTATCTCTACCGAGTGGCTTAGGCTGTCTAGTAGAGATTTTATGTAGGGTGAGAAGTGCTTGTAAGTTTAATTGTAGTGTTTGAGTGGCTTTGGATGTGTGTGTAGTCTGTGAACCAAGTGTAATCGGCCTGCGCAAGCCGACTGGGTGCAAGCATACTTCACAGTATGCGACACTGGTTCAACCACAGCACCCCTTATGTCTTCAGTGTATGAAAACGCACACTTTGCCACTGTACCACAGAGGCTCATATATATATATATATATATATATATATATATATATATATATATATATATATATATATATATATATATATATATATATATATATATTGATATATATATATATATATATATATATATATATATATATATATATTGATATATATATATGTATATATATATATATATATATATATATATATATATATATATATATATATATATATATATATACATACAGTATATATCGTTTTGTTTTTCTGCAGTAGATGTTTTCTGTGGAGTGAGAGCAATGAAAACGCTATGAGAACTCTCTCTTTCATCGCATCTTACAATCTCTCCACAAAAACGTACCCCACCTCTGTAATAACCTTGCACACTAACTTGTTAGTTTTACCTTTAGAAACTGTGCCACACTTTTTCATTCTTATGTTGACTGTAGATCTGACGGCATGATGCTGGCCATAGGACTCGCCTTACATAGGTTGGTCTGTATCATATTTAGTTCAGGTTGTCTCTCCTTGCCTGCAAAATTGTTGTTCTGGCTGTAGCAAGAATATGATAAATAAAACACCACTGTAGTGATGTGCTTAGTACAGAGTCTTTCTAATCCCCTGAGTCAAAGGCCTGTATTCCCGTGTGGATTAGGAAACTCTCCACCACCTTTTCCTTACCAACTAGATTTTGCGTCTAGTTCATTAATAATCCTTTTTTTTTTTAAGACATAAATAACATACTGTAGAACAAGAATTCATAGTATTGAAAGCATATCATTAACCCATTAACTGCAGGGTGTCACTTTTGTGATGCTCGGGCACAATGGATCATACCGCAGGAGGTCACTTTTGTGATTCTGTGTTATTTTGAATTCTCCCGGGCTTACAAGTGGTGGCTTGTATCATCTATCAGTACTGCCAATGTCCAACAATAGTCAGCTCTCCTAATGTCATCTGTACTCCCATCCATTGTTGATAATTTGGCCATTTTTCCCCGTTCTTGACTCCCCTCCCTACCTCCCCTCCATTACCCTCTCCTCTCACCTGCCCGGCCGCACTGCACTAAGCAAATCTTCCCCACTGATTTCATCCATTGAAATAAGCCCTATGATTTCTTCTTATACAAAATAATATATACAAAAAAGAAATAAGGTAAGTGATAGTGCCATACACCTGGAGTTGGCTAATTATCACCTGACAACACCTCACGTGCACTCGTTCACTAATTTTCCCCGGTAATTTCCCCTTGAAATATGCCATATAATCTATTCTCATAATAGAAATATATATATATAAGAAAGGAAGGGAGAAGCCTAAGTGATATTTACATTCACATGGGACTACCTATTTTTTTATGTATTGTCGAGATTTCCTACCAGTCATTTCATAGCATATAAATTAGCAGCTGTCATCCTACTGACATTGTCAACCCTTCCCTCCCCATATACGCCACGTCATTCAGTTCCTTGTTGTCCTCTGAGGTGAAACTATGTCACACTCGCGCCCCGCCATTTCTGCCGCTTCTGTGCCCATTGCAAAGGGCCCTGTGACCTCTACCCCTGGAAAAACTCGTGTGGGAAGCAGTAAAGGACTAAGTGACTCAGCAGTGGAATGTGAACTGGCAGAATGATCTATGATAATGATGGATAGTGACTTTGATCCTTAGGGTGAATTGTGTGATGAGCCTGGGGAGGAAGTCATGACAGAAACTCAAAGTACGAGTGCTTCAGTGTCCAAAGTTATCCCTAACTCCAAGGGAAAGGAGCCCTTAGTGCAGCAAGGGAAGGAATTTGGGAAAGGAGCGGAAAGGCAGCTGGTTAGCCTTTGAACAATGGCCCCGCGTGACCCAGTCCGCCATGAGTCCTGAGGTGAATCACCTCCCTGCTCCCCCAGCCCCACTTCACTAATTTCTTCCTCATCTTCAGTGGAATTTTCTTCTGAGTCTTCGTCGTCAGAGTCTCCACCGGCACCTATAGTGAAGGCAGGCCGTAGGGGAAGAGGTAAATCCCTGACTCGTAAAAGTTGAGTAGCAAGTAGAGTAAGGGCTGCTAGTGCTACATGGCAACCTAGGGTCAGTGAGAGTGACCTTGAAACAGCCCAGTCTGCCTCACAGCCATCCTCCACCCTCACCCACCCTACACCGCCATGACAGAGAATCCTGGATGCCTTTGTGTGGATGGAAGGTTCTGATTTCGTCCCTGAACAACTCCATTTTGATGAGAGTTCCTCAGGGATACAGCCTGCCTTCACTTCTGACGAGGATGCTGAGTGTGTGGACTTCCTTTTGGCCTTCCTCAATGATGAAGTCATGCAGCACATATGCGATGAGACAAACAGGTACAAGTCACAATGTGCTGCAAGTGGTGCACGTGCAGCAAAGATGCAACAGTGGACCATGCTGGGGGTGCAGGAGCTGTACTCGTATGTGTTCTCTGCCCTCATGCTTCTCATGCCACATTCAAAGAAGTATGAGTTGGAAGAATACTGATCCATGGACCCCTTACTACCCTCACCCACCTTCAATAAGTGCAGGGCCAGAGATCGCTTCTGGAACATCTTGGGAAACCTGCACTTCGCCAACAACGATGTACCTTCCCAGACTGACCCACTCTGGAAGATCCGGGAGATTCTGACCAGAATGAAGGATAAGTTTATGTCATTCTTCCACCCATTTCAGAAGGCTGTCATAGACGAATCCTTGGTTTTGTTCAGAGGACATCTTAGGTGTGTGCAGTACATTCCAAGCAAACGCCATCGCTTTGGAATCAAGTTCTTTGTACTTTGCGACTGTAAGACGGGATACATCCTTGACTTCATCATCTATTCAGCCAGCACTGTCAATCTGGACAGAACACACCCCCTTGGCTTCTCAGGCTGTGTAGTGAAAGTGCTCCTTGAAAGGTATTTTGGTGGGAATCATGTGCTTTATACTGACAACTACTATACAGCACCAAAACTTGCTAAATACCTTTCAGAGCACGGCATCAGCTCCTGCGGCACTGTGAAGAGCAATCGTGCCAACTTCCCCAAATTCCCTGAGGCAGTAAACTCGCAGCGAGGAGACGTGCACCTACGCAAGTCTGAGAAGATGCTGGCAATATGGTGGCATGATAAGAAGGTCGTGCACATGCTCACCACTGTACACAAGGGGGAACTAAAAGACAGTGGGAAGGTCGACCGTAGGACAGGCGAACCTGTGAGGAAACCTGATGCTGTCATCGACTATAGTATCAACATGCGACTGGTGGACAAGTCCGACATGATGATTGAAGAGATCGACTGCCTCAGGAAGAATACTAGGAGGTACAGGAAAGTTTTTCTGCATCTCATTGACATGACGATGCTGAACGCCTTCATCCTGTACAAGATGAAGGTAAAGCCACCCAAGTCCTTCTCCCTGAGGTTGTTCGCCAGGACCTGTGTTCAGCAGCAGCTTGAGAGATATGGTAGGCAGCTCCAAGGCGCCATTATGTTAGACTTCCTGACAGACTTGAGCAAAGGGCGTAAATGGATCGGCACAGACTGGTGCAAATGCCTGGCACAATGAAGAGGAAGGCTGCGATCCGCAGGTGCCAGGTGTGTGCACGTACCACCAGATGCACACGTGAGCACTAACGCACCTCTTGGCAGTGTACTGAGTGTTCCCCTCTGTGTTACCTGTTTCTTTGATTACCACAGCCTGAAGCAGTTCTAAAAGTGCAAGTGGAAAATGTAAATAATGTGTAAATAATGTGTTAATAATGTGTAAAAAATGTGTAAATAGCAAGTGAAAGCAATGGATGTAAATATGATTGAATAGTGTAATATAGTTTTATAAGTTACTACAAGTGACAGTGCATAACATAGTGTAACTAAAACAGAAGTGTAAATATTGAAAATACAATAGAAAATGTAAATAGAAATGTAAATAATTAGTAATATAAGAATATGAGTACAAATACTGGGAGTTATGACAGTGAAAGTGAAACCTTGGCTCTCTACATATTTTACTAAAAGAGATTTTGAATGCCTACAGTGGCAATAAACTACTATTACTGAAGGAAACTTATGGATAAATACTGCAGATATATGTAAGTGTTATAAAGTAATAGGAATATAAAATGTGAGTGTTTTTATGAATAACAAATGACAGAATACCAGCGGGGAACGAGCGCAAGTGGGAAGCTCGTACGCGCTCGTATTTTTCATTGCTTTCACAGTGTTTTTTTTTGGAGTATGGATTCCAAACTATTTGAAAATCATAGAATAGTGTTTCTAGTGATAATATCAGGCTGTGGTAATCATATTACGGGGTGTCGGGAAGTGTAAAGTGGAGACTTAATTACCCAACTTCAGAAGGCTCCACAAGTCCTACGGTACTCAAAGAAGGCTCAACAAACATCCCAGGAGAAAGCTGAAGGTAGGTTCCATGTGCAAATTTAATTATAATATTCTAGGACTAATAACTGATTTTTGGAAAATATTTTTAAAAAGTCAGTCGGAGCGCGAATATCCTCGTGGGACGCGCAAGGAGCACAAAAACAACCCTGCGGTGTAGGGGTTAAGGAAAAGGTTTAAGGGAGGCTCATTAATAGACAAGAATGCGGCGTAAGAGTCCCTCCCGAAGAGACTACATGTCTTGGCCTAGTAAGAAAGCAATAAAATGAAGTCACCGAACTAAAACTTTTCATATAATTTATTTCTAACCTATTCAGTGCAAGGGATATCTTCAATGCAGGTAGAAGTCATCTGTTGGTCATCATCAGCCCTAGACAATCCACTGAGGGATAAATGCATATCTTAAATTCTGTTTTGACCTATTGGCGCAAAATTTTAATTCTCAGTTTTGTTCTCAAGCTTCTTCATGCTCTCACGCCAACGTTTGATTGCCGCTCACTTATCTTGGTTGTCCATTTGGTAGCTATTCCACGAGTGGCTGAATTACATCTAGTTCTATTTTTGCCTGTGGTCTCCTCACTCCATACTTTAGTAGAAAAAAGGTTGGACTGATGATTATGATGATGATGATAATGGTGGTATGATCATGAGGACTGTATCCTTTTATTTTCGTCTTATCCTTTATCCAAGAAGCTCTCTTTTTATCTTTTTCATGTGGGCTTGGGTCTTCCATTCAGCTCTCGTATTCCTTGCCTTATGGAATGTGATCCTCTGGTTGCTTTCAGTTTATTACCCCTAACAACATGGACTCTATGGCATACGTTCTGGACGGATTGTGTTAAATGCGTCTTAGGGACGTTTCTATTCTGTGCTTTAAGTTTTGACAGCCGCAAAACTAGTTTTTTTTATCATCTTTATACAAGGGTTGCGTGTTGCAGCCGCTACAATTTTTTTTATTTTTTGTGCTTTAAGATTAGGGAGCCTAAAATCAAGGTTTTTAGCAATGAGAGTTGTGTTCTTTATCCATCGCAAGATATATATATATATATATATATATATATATATATATATATATTTTTTTTTTTTTTTAAGATTACCGCAAACAGTATCATTTTATCGTAGTATAGTTTTGCCCGTACATAGGAGCTGCCTGGTATGGATTAACAACTCCACTACATCCGTCACCTTCATTTATATGATGGAAAGTGAGAAAACTAAATACGGACTTCAGTTTTGCGTCAGATGTTATCTAACTCTATCGCAATCATATCAGTCATAAAAGTAAACTCTACGTTTACTTTTAGCAACATTTACGTTTTGATTTTGTGTCATACACGCACATCCGGACTCATTCACTGTACCTTGCAACACCCATTCATCGTCATTTAACAATACACTATCATCATCAAACAACAGTACAAACCATTTCCAAATCCTAACCTACCTTAGGAAGGACATTCCAACACCCACAGTCCTGACTTAAATATCTTAAACACCATTCATACGTGCATTAAATAATCATGGAGACATAATATAGCTAAGTAGCTTTCATTATCACAGCAATCTTTATTCCTTCATTTAAATTCAGTTACAGGAGTATATTTTACCTTAACCTTCATTTATGCTTTATTTAAGCAAAGGGGAGTCTCTCCTTACAGTAGCTAAGAAAAATGTTTCAAGATAGCTGGATATCAGTATGAGAGAGAGAGAGAGAGAGAGAGAGAGTGTACCACTAAACTGTAAAATAGCTGAAATACGAATGTTACTGGCAAAAAAAAAAAAGTAAGCTGCTTAAACTTTATTCTGGCGGTGGCAGTGGGAGCTTTTAATGTCTGCATTAATAGTATGGGAGTGAGATTTGTGAGAAATAAAAACGAGAAGTCAAGAGTAACAGCGGTGTAAGTGGGGTTGTTGAGGAATGTGTATGGAATGCAGTGAGCAGACAGGAAAAGAACTAATGCAGTTCCTGAAAGATGTGGAGTAAGGAAGTATGTGAACACCAAAGAAGAAAAGATAGTGCGTAGCTAGGATGACCATGTGGAAAGAATAGGTATGAATGGAATGGAGTAAGAGGTACATCTGAGCAAGTTTGGAGGTGAATTTGGCGTGGTAAGCTAGGGTAGATAGATATGGTAAATGAATGTGTGAGAATGTGAGGTATGGAGGTTGATTAGGCCAGGGAGTTTACTGTGTATCGAGCTGGTTGGAAAATTTTGTAGGGAGGAATGTATGACAAGATTTTGGCACCCTTGTCTTTCCCGGTGAAATGATAATCGTTGGACTGGCTCTTGCTGAAAGGTGACATGAAGGAGTTAAATGTCATTGTTAATGCTTGTTGGGTGGTGTCACGTTTCCGGGACATGAATGGTAAGCCAATGAGTGTAGCCCGTTTCATTTTGCAAAGCAATGGTTAGTTTTTTTTTCCCATCAAGTTTGTCTTGCTTTCTGGACTCTTCCTTACCACATACATTGGCGAGATAAGTGATCTGGATGATGATGATGATGATGATGATGATGAAAGGACCTGAAGAGTGAAAAAGGTTTTGAAGGCTATACCATCCCCTCCAGTTCTAAAAGCATGCCATAAACTGTATTTAGTTGTCGAAAGGCAGCAAGAAGATAGTGTATAATACGTCATCATAGTGAAGTGGCTAAATCTCAGGCTCCTGTGACTCACTCAGTTGAATAAAGTAGTTTGCTGTTAGCTATAATATAAGATCGCACGCCCGTGTGCTTGTGTGTGTGTGTGTGTGTGTGTGTGTGTGTGTGTGTGTGTGTGTAGCGCAGTCAAAACTGGAAAGAGGATTTTGATGAGACTTGACAGGATGGTTGGAATTACACTGCAGATGGCCCATTTTCAATTTGATGTTGATTAACATTTTCTAAGAGGGTGTCTTGGCACCTGACATTTGTCCCCGTTTTTTTTTTTTTAATGCGTCACTCTGGGCAAAGGCTTCAGGGCCTATATCTCGGGGGCAGTAGCCTATCCCAAGGCCCAGTAGTCCTCCTTCACCTCCACATGTCACCACTCAGGCGCTAACATCCACCGTCCATACTGAATACATGCTAGGGCTGTCTCATACAGGACTGGTGTATTGGTATTAGCAGGGGTACTTTTATGACATGTCGGCGGGACTTCTGGTAGATCAGGAAAGTCTGCTTTTTTTATTAAATTCAAATCCT
The DNA here is from genome assembly GCF_032717465.1 of Coenobita brevimanus. Classification (NCBI taxonomy): domain Eukaryota; kingdom Metazoa; phylum Arthropoda; class Malacostraca; order Decapoda; family Coenobitidae; genus Coenobita; species Coenobita brevimanus. Next base: position 9,781,365 of record NC_136958.1, read on the forward strand.
TAACCTGCCCTGTCCCATCGACGTATGGGTACGTTGCAACATTTTGCATTTGCCAGTCCAGACGACGTACTGGTACGTCGTGCAATTGCAAGGTCCCTAATTTGCACAATTTTCAATTTTCGCGTGTGATTTTTCGTACTTATACATGGGACACCTTCCTCTATTCCTCTACAAGATGCCAAGCAGGGACAATGCCTTACACTGCATAACCTCCCCCTACTGCCCCGCATGCCATTGTCTTGGCAATTGACCTGTTACCAGTGACCTGGCCAATAAAGACATTCAGGGCCAGAGTGATTCCCCAATCGATGACAATGTGGAGGACAAAGTTTACATAGCATTAGAGGAAGAAATAGTCAGAAATGATGATCAGGTAATGTCACCAAAAAAGGTCAGGTATGTTGATGAGTTAGTGAGTGAAACAATGCTTATAATGCCTATATTACTGTTTGAAAACCAATATACTCTCATACTACATGTAAATTCGTACCAAATAAATAAATAAATACCGTTTATGAGTGGTGTGGAATAATTACCCTCCCATAGAACTCGTTTTCTTTGGAGCCAGCCTGATAGAAAACCCAGTCAGGTAAGGAGGTACTGCTACCTGTATCGAGTATTTTAAACCTCAGGTGAGCGATTTCTCTATGAATTTTCGATGTTTCTCACCAAAAGTGGAGGTTTTAGCCAAAAAAAAAAAAAAATCCAAAATACCTCGGGATTGGGGGGTGTCGGAGGTGTGAAATAGCTCGAGACGTGATGGGTTAATTGCTTCAGAATTAATGGCCATCGAGTAATATAGCAGTAATTCAGATGACACTTAAAATGTGATGGACAAAGGTCATCACTGGCTGTATCACCCATACGAGTATGGTGCCACTCATAATTCGCAATAATGGTATAGAAAATAGAATCTGGATATAATAATGAGTTCAGCTGTGCATTAATAAGTCACTGAAAGTGTAAATCATCCTGTGAGGTGTGAGTACAGTGAAAACTGGTCAAAATTAATGCTCCCGGTTGGTGCGCTAGCGAATTTTGAAATGAAATGTTTCAGATGTTTTTACTTTGTAACAAAATCATTTATTTTCCTTTATGCTGATAATACTTGTTTGTATCAGAAGCATTGAACATTTCGTGGGTGATACTGTAATTTAAATAATTACGAAACTTAGTTGCTAAAAGAAGTAACGTACAGCTTACCTCAAATATGGTTACCCCACATTAAAAATGTGAAACATTTGTCTTAAAATAGGGGTGAACTGCCAAGATAACGATTAACTGGAATACCTCAGATTAATGCAAGCTGCCTTAAACTATCCATCACCAACTTTAGTCTAAGTAGCTCAACTTCTGAGAGCCAGATATGAATCATTCATACAATGAAAATTTACGTTGAAATTTTCTAATAGCTTCACAGAAAACTCCCGACACCTTACTTCATTATCTCCCAACTTCGTTTCACAGCCTCTTACCATTTATTTCCCCATTTCTCTCGCTCCTTTCCTTCTCACACTCCTTTTTCCCACCTCTGCATCGCTTACTCTTGCTTTTCTTGCAGCCCTTCACTCTCTTGCCCTTTCCTTCCTGATTTTTCTCTTTTTTCTTTCGTTGCCCGTCCCCGCCCCGAAGAGGCTCGGGGACGGGTATTGTTTTCACTTGATTTGTCTCTTTGTTTGTCTGTCTGTTCCTCTGTTAACAACTTTATGCGAAAACTACTGGTACGATTTTGACTAAAATTACACGGATGATGGGCTATGACCTTCTGATCACCTGACTAAAGTTTGGGCCAATTTGGGTCCCCCCAAAAGGCTGTAGGCCCAATTTTTTCAATGCTAAAAAATTGTTTTTCGCCATAACTCATTTCAACTTCGTCATATCGTCATGAAACGGAAACCTAAAGGTGTCTCTTTCCAGTCTGCATCCTATAACATGCCTCATTACATCAGGGTGAGTCACCCATCAGTTAGCGGTTGGGGGATCTACGTAAGGTGGGTTGGGCCTAAAATATCAAATGGACATAAAAATCGTCAGATTTCACCCGATTTACTCCAAATATGACATGCGACACCTTTGACTAGACATCATATTGTGTTTATACTTCAGAATTAAAATGATTGCAGGGAAAGGGACACTTCTTTTTTAGTTTTGTTTTCCCCTTTTGAGACTCATTTCCCTTTACACCATTTCCGCTGGCATCGTTCTTTCCTCCTATTGTCTCCTATTCCTTCCCCGTTTTTCCTTTTCCTTCTGTTGTTTTTGTCTTTACTTCCTCCTCCTCTTCTTTATTTTCTCTCCTTCACCTATTATTTCTTCTCACCTTGCCCTTCCATTAATATCCGTTACTTCTTTCTTTTCATCTCTCTCTCTCTCTCTCTCTCTCTCTCTCTCTCTCTCTCTCTCTCTCTCTCTCTCTCTATCTATCTATCTATCTATCTATCTCCTTTCCTTTTCTGTCATCTGATGTTTTTCCTCTACTCTCCTCTTCCCCTGTCTTCACTTCTCATCTCTTCTCTTCTATTCTTCCTTACACATTTCATTTTTTTTTCGTTCTCTCATCTCTTTCCTCTTCTTTCTTTTCCTCTACAGTTCTCTTTCTTCCTCCTTTCTCCTCTCCTACTCTCTTCTCTTCTCTTCTCTCCTCTTCCCTCTCTGTTAATCTCGTCTCATGTCCTCATTTTTCTCTTCTCGTATGATCTCATCTCTTCTTTCTGTCTCCCTCTTCCTTCCCTTTGTTCTCAAATTACCTTCTTTTCCTCTCCTTGTCTCCCTTCTTTTCCTCTTCTCTCTCCTCCTATCCTTCCTCTCTCATTTTCCATCTTTTCCCCAGCATTATCTTCTCCCCTTTTCGTTCTCACCTCTTCACTTTCTTCTCATTTCCTCTCGCGTCTCTCCTCTCGTCTCCATTCCTCTTCTCACTTCCCTCCCTTCATTATTCACTCTCCCCTCTCCCTTCACTTCATCCATTACTTCCCTCATTTGTCTCTATCTTCCTCCTCACCTCATATTCTCTCTCTCTCTCTCTCTCTCTCTCTCTCTCTCTCTCTCTCTCTCTCTCTCTCTCTCTCTCACCCTTAAAGGAATGTGTGTAATACATCTGGAAATGAAAGTGTAAATGAGTCGTGTAACTTATTCAGAGACTGGCACAGCAAACAAGGTTTGTGCCACTAGAACCAATTGGATCACCATTGTTCCAACCCAGGTGGTTCGTACGCGAGACGAGGGCAACAGTTAGGAAGAGAAAGACAGCATATTACAAGTTCAAATACATTGGTAATTTAGCAGTCCAGGATGAACACATCCTCCTGTGTGGGAAGGTGAAATCACTTGCAGACAGGGCAAAGCGTACAGAGAAACTCCGGGTAGCATCCTTATGTAAGAAGGACCCTAAGGAATTGTATGGTTCCGTGAACAGTAAAAAAAATAAAAAAAAAATAGTAGGAAAAACATTGGATCAATGCTCCATGCAAACAGGGTTTATCAATATTCTGATCATGAGACAGCAGACATCCTGAATTCCCATTTCTCACAAATATATCTACTACAGAAATGGGAGGTGATCCAGTACCCTTGACCCAGGCAGGATGTATTTGACCACCACTGTTGAATTTTTCTATTGCATGACCCCTGAATATGAGAATGCTGGGCGATTGGTATTCATCATTTGAATATCCAGAATGCTTTTTGAAAAGTACAGCAGTTCATCGAAGATTCGTAACAAAAACTTGCGCACTGAGAATTTAGGGAGAAATACCTGCAAAGATTTAGTACAAACTGACTGACCGGCACCAAAGAGTAGTAGTCAGTGGGGAAACCTGGTTGAACAAAAGTCGCAAGTAAAGTGCTCCAGGATTCAGTTCTATGTTCATTAATATTTATCATTTTCATCAGTGATACAGATGTGGGCATCGTCAGTCGAACTGCGAAATTGGGGGACGACACAAAGCTAGGAGTTAATGCCTTATCATTCGAGACGATAGAACTATTATGGGACTTCAGGGGTTGCTCTGAACAATGGCAAATGCCTTTGAGCTTAGACAAGTGCAAGGTGACGCACAATGGTTATGCAAATCCACGAACCAGCTACTTTCTGCTGGAGAGAACAGTCATCAGTACTGACTTGGAGAGAAATTTAGGTGTAATAATTAACAGTGACCTCAGATTCTTCATACGGCACATTCTAGCAAAGAAGAGAGCACAGAGACTTCTAGCTTATATGAAGAGGCAGTTTAGGTACGGGAACAAATAAACAACCCTCTCGTTGTAAAGTCTCTTGTACGGCCGCAGTCCTGGTCATAGACCTTAAACAATGATACTGCAAGGCTTGAGAGAGTAAAGGCGCAGGCTGATATGTAAGTTGGTTCCGTCCATCATACACATGGAACACCAAAAAAAATCTATAGACACCAGGTCTCTTTCTGCACAGGACAAGGCAGTTACATGGACAGATAATTAAGTCATATCTTTTTAATGCAAGGAAGGAGGAACCATAGGCCAGAAGCCCGGAAGAATGTTCCCTCCAAGAAAAGCGAAAACAAGATAACAGAGAACCAAATTCAAGATCTGTTCATTTCGAGATACCTAGGCACACTGTGTTTAAAAGACTGGAGGTCACAGGCAGTAGGAAATACAGACAGAGGAAGACAGACCAAGAGTTGACCTGATGCATACATGAAGGACCGGGAATAACGGTTAACTCTTACATTAGACAACTGGAAAGAAAAGGGATAAGAGTTGGTCGCTAGACGGGTGATACGTGCCCGCTGACGTGGTGGAGGGATGGAAGCAGACAGTTAGGAGATGCAGTGACCAATGAAGTAGTGACAGAAAAGAGATAAAGACGCAACAGTGCGGCGAAGAGACAGAGGTTGAAGCGAGCCAGTAAGAGGTGGAGAGGTAATGAGAATAAAAACGTTTACCTCAACCATGCTGAGAGGAGCTGTATGTGGGGAGCTTCCCCACACGTGAGTTATACTCTACACAGGGGTGAATAAATCCCGTGACTAAAATCAACAACTATGCAGGGGTAAAAAAGGAACAGAGTCGACTTAGCACACCTAATCTCTTCGAAACAAATTTTACAAGAGACGTAATATGATATTTCCAAGGTAAATCCTGAGAGAATGAAACCCCAAGTATGTTTAAATATGATGTGGGATTGACATGGATATTGTTAAAAATTTAAGGATAATCATGAGGAAGAATTTGATGGATTGAATGATGTAAGAACTGAGTTTTTACAGCATTAAAAACAACAAGATTACTTTTACCCCAACCAGAGATATAAGCCAAGTCAGACATTAGGTGCACCATAGCCTTATCCCTTGTTTGTTGAAGAAACTGCTGAGATGGACGCTGCAGGAAATGAATGGAAAGGTGAAGGGTGGAGTCATCAACGTATGAGTGGATAGGGTTAAATGTAGTTTAGACGGTCATTGGTGAAAAGAAGGAAGAGTTGGTGATAGGCCAGATCCCTGTGGAACACCACCATTGATAGCTAGGAGAAGAGCTGTGGTCATCTACAACAGCAACTATATAACGACCAGAAAGAAAGCTAGAGATAAAGGCACAAAAAGAAGGATAGCAACCATATGGGGGCAGTTTTGAAATTAAAGATTTATGCTAGCCTCGACCGAGGGACTTTGAGATATTAAGTGCAATGGCAAAGCTTTTGCGAAAGTCCCATAAAGAGGATGACCAGGAGTCTGAAAGGAAAATGAGATGGCCAGTGGAGCATCCCTGGCGGAACCCATACTGACGACCAGAAAGAAGGTTGTAATAAAAATAGACACTTTATTTGTTTTTCTTTTGTTAAGAATGGATTTGCAGACATTTGAAACACAGAATGTTAACGCAACTGGTCAACAGTGAGAGGGCAGGGAATGGTCACCCTTAATAGGAACAGGCTGATGAAAGCAAACTTCCAGCAAGAAGGAAAAGTACAAGTTGATAAAGTCAAAAGGGTATACCTAGGCATAGTGTAACCACAGAAACATAGTTCTTCAGGACATTAGAAGGGACACCATCAGGCCCATATGCCTTGTTAGCACTGAGGTCAGTGGTGGCAGAAAATACATCAACTGAATAAATCTTTGTCAACCATGAGGAAGTCTGAGGGGATAAGTGATGCAGGAATAGCACCGGCATCATCTAGGGTGGAATTGGAGGAGAATGTCTGAGCGAAAAGTTCTGCTTTATCAGTTTAAGAAATGGACAGAGCCATCAGAGTGGAAAACTGGAGGGAAGGATGATGAGGTAAAGTTGTTGGAAAGGTTTTTGGCAAGGCGCCACAAGGAGAGGGGAAAAATTTTAGTTGGAGAGTTCAGAGCTTTTAGTACGAATGAAATTATTTCTAGCTGAGCGAAGAGCAGTCATACCACGATTCCTGGCAGAAATATAATAGAGATGAGATTCAAGGATGGCTTGGCTTCGACACCCTTGGTAGGCCCTCTCTTTGTTATGGACAGCATTAGAACAAGCGTGATTAATCTTTTTTTTTTTTTTTTTTCATTAGTCACACGATAAGAGAATGCAATTTGGGGCTACAAGGAAAGTGGAAATATCGTCACTGACAGTTTTCGATTACTAGCACAAATCGCATTTAAAACTGATTTTTAACAAATGAAAATAGCTTTGATATTATATTTAGTATTTGCTTAAGAACGTTATGCTTCGACTTTGTGATAAATTAGCAAGTACAATATATCAAAGACCGTCCATCTCTGCACAATATTTGAGGAATTGCCTATTACTTTTCTTATCTGCATTTACCTCGAAGCATAAAACTGTTCATAAAGTACTTGTTACCTCATCAAACCTATTTTCACACTATATTTATCTATTTAACGTGATTTCTGCTGATACGGTGAAAGTAATCAACGTAGGTATTTTCGGTTTCTTTGTAGTCTCAAAAGTCTCAAATGGCCAATTAAGGTTTTCAAAATCTTTCTTGGATTTGAAAACCCAAGTTATCCGAACACAAGTCCTAAGTACACACACAGACACATGGCTACTGCTACAGTTTATTTTAGTTCTACCTCTGGGCAAAAATTCTACGGAGATCCTATGCCGAGCATCTGGAGCAGCGTTTTTTGGTCAAAATGTGATCGTTCATTAAATATAGTAAAAGTTTTTCAATCATAATGACACCAAGTTTTTTCACATCAGCAATTTTTTTGCAATTTTTGTGCCAATTTTGGTGCGATTTGAATATGTACTTTCGGCTGCCCAAAATACACACACGCACACACACACACACACACACACACACACACACGGTAGTGCTATAGTATATTAAAAGCTGAAAACACTGGAATCCATTTCATTTGTGCCATTACCTTAGACTTTAATTCTTTACTGACACTCAATAGCGGTACTGATTCAGTATTTAACAGCAATAAAATAACTGCTGTCAGGCGGGGTTTGTTGTGCCTGGCATCACTTGTTATACTTTTGTATTATATGTACAATTTGTACCTAGCATTTTCATTCATAGCATTTCCTTGGTATGGTACTTTTGCCCTGTAACTCTCTCTCTCTCTCTCTCTCTCTCTCTCTCTCTCTCTCTCTCTCTCATGGTTTTATAATAATGTTTAATGTGCACATGTATGTATGTACTCATTAATATACTGTATGTTCAGACATATACACATTCAGACTGCCACACAGAAATTTGACCAACAGAAGATTAAAATGCATTATAGGTGTTAAGCCTTTTATTATCTAATCTTTTTTTTTTTTTTTTTTAATCAATCGGCACCATTCTTTTAAAATGTTGCTATATTTTTCAGATTGTTGTTTGTACCTGCCCGAAAGCAGTGGGACAAATACTTTGAGATTGTTTGACCATTTGGGGTAGATGGACAATAAAAGACTGACGAGGAGAGTATATTTGAGTGGAGGGGGGAGAGGGAGGGAGAAACCTCGGTTGAGGTGGAGGGATGAGTTGGAGGTATGAGAGAGAGGGAGGAGTGTTACCTGGAGAAACGGCAATCTGATGTCAGAGGACGGTGACATGGAGGAGATTCGTATGTGGCCACCCCTTACTGAATTTAGGAATCTGGTGATGAGAAAAAAAATATCCCTTACGGCTGGATACTGAAGGCTGTGGGGGATGGGAAATTCTTTTGCTTTGCTGTAATTACATCTGTAATTACCTATAATTATACCCGTGCGAGAGAGCGCGATGAGAATATGTGTTTGGTTCTGTTTATCTGTCTTCTTATCTGTTTATCTGCCTTTTATCAAAATTATGGGTAAATATTTGATAGAACTGCATGAAATTTGGCGTAATAATTTAGGGTCATTACTAGAACAGTTGATAAATTTTGAGACATGAAAGGTCATAGGTCACGAACCGAATCAGACCACCAATGTTGATCCGATTTTGACCAAACTCGGTTGGAGAGTTGAGGAACAAGAAAGGATTGAGTGGTTCACTTCTGAGAGCAATGAGTCAGATGTAAAGGACACATGGCAATGTAAAAGTTTTGACCTTTAATTCAGTTTTGACCCGATTTGGATGAAACTTGGCAGAAGGGTGCAAGTGCAGCAGAGAATGATTTTATATATATATATATATATATATATATATATATATATATATATATATATATATATATATATATATATATATATATCGTTTCGTTTCGTTTTTAAAGGCTCCAACATGCTTGGATTTGTCGGCCTTGGTCACCTAAAGGCCCTCTCCCACTTCGGCGAAAGTGGGGAAGATAAAGTCACGATGTGTCAAAAATCCCTAATCGTGGGTATTCGTGATCAAAATCTTGTCCATTTGTGGCATGTCGCCGATACGTCGGACGAGGTGGAAATTTATCGTGGGGGGCCACGACGTTTTCATGCTGCATGAAAACGTCGTGGCGCTCCACGATTTTGTAAAATTTCGCAGATTAGTCGTCGACAACAAGGCGATGCCTCGGCGACGTCGGCGATTACCCGGCGTAAAAACCGTGTATGATCGCCGACATCTGCGAGGCGTAATCTTATGAATGTCGGTGATATATCGCCGACATGTAGGCTAACTCAGAGGAATAACGTCGTGCCTCTTGCGCCGATGCATTCGCCGACACATCGACGATACATCGTCGACAGCACGCAGCCGTTGTACCTTTATCGCCGTTGAATCGCCGTATAAAAAACGTTAAAATTTGAATTTAGAATAATGCTTACGCATTACGCCGACATATCGGCGATATGTCGGCTACTAGTCACCGGTTATATCGTATACTCCTCCGAGGTGTCGGCGTTTTGTCGTACTGGTGTCGCCGGTATTATGCCGACACCACGATTCTTGGTCAGAGTCGTCGACACATCACCGACTTCGGCCGCGATTTTCATCGTGGCTTCATCGTGCCTATTTACGCCGAAATGGGAGAGGGCCTTAATGGCGGCTCTCCACGCTGCACGATCCATTGCAGCCTCCCTCTTCAGTCCCTTAACCCTAAGGTCACACTTAATGACCTCGTCCCATCTCTTTCTCGGTCTACCCATCATAACCCCACCCCCAATATTAACACTTCTCACCTTCCTCACCCAGTTATCATCCCCCATCCTCTCCACATGTCCAAACCACCTCAATCTACCTCTCCTCATCACAACACCAATACACTCCAGTCCCATCCTACCTCTCAACTCTTCCATTGTAAACCCAGCCCCTCCAGGCCTTGGACGCAGGGGCGCACTGCACATCCACCTAATCATTGTCATTTCTGTACGTCTGAGCCGGCCAATATCTTCCTTCTTCACAGCCCAGGTCTCACTGCCATACAGCATTACACTCCTAACACATGCTGCATACGAAGACCCCTTCGCACGTACGGAGAGCCCTCTCAATGTCAGGAGATGCAAGAGCTCCCTGAACTTCTTCCAACCACTTCTCACCCTAGCCACAGAGCTAGCTCCAGCCCCACCTCCAGCACACAACATATCTCCCAAATAACAAAACTCTTCCACACACTCAAGAGATTCACCAGCAAGTTCAATCCTTTCACGTCTGACAATCTCCACCTGCTCACCCCGGCACGCCGTACACATAAAATCAGCATTATCTCGCAGTCTACCTCTGATACCACTACGTCTCTTATGCACCCATTGATCACACACACCGCACAAGATGGAATTACTTCCCACGCCCTTGTGGCAAACTGCACATGGCCACTCTCCCTCGTCTTTGACAGTACCGCCACCAACCCTAGATATCATCACTTTTGTTTTATCTGCATTTACCTTTAAACCCTTTTGCCCCATACCATCTCTCCACTTCCTAAACCTTTCCTCCGTCTCCCTTTCATTCTCTGCAGTCAACACCAAATCATCAGCATACAACAACTCCCACGGGAGTCCGTTTCTAAAGTCACGTGAAAGGGCTTCAAGTACCATGATAAACAACATGGGACTCAAGACTGACCCCTGATGCACACCAACATTCACGGAAAACTCATCACTCAAATCTCCATTCACTCTCACCTGGGTGTGAGCACTCACATACATGGCCATAACCACCCTACCCAGCCACTCCTCCAAGCCAAGCTTTCTCATTGCCCACTTCACCACCTCTCTAGGGACTCTGTCAAAGGCCTTTTCCAAATCAACAAAAACAAAATAAAGATCCCTTTTCCTACCAATACATATATATATATATATATATATATATATATATATATATATATATCTATATATATATATATATATATATATATATATATATATATATATATATATATATATATATATATATATATATATATATATATATATATATATATATATATATATATTTGTGGTAGGTGGGGGCGCTCACCGTCCACTCACTCATTGTAGTGCTGCTCTCGGGTGTCTGCCCTGTCCTCTCCTCCATCCTTCTTTCCTTCCTTCTTCTTCTGTCTTTCTTTCCTTCATTCTTTCCTCGTCTTTCTGCCTGCGGGTGACTTTACACTCCCTCTTCTGTCTTTCATTCCTTCATTCTTTCCTCTTCCTTCTGCCCGTGGGTGACTCTACACTGAGTGACAAGCCAAATGGTTTCCTGTACACCAGGAAACCATTTACTACGCTGGGTGGTAACCATATAACCAAATTTTGGCGCCTGGTGGTTTAGTGGGTAATTATTGTGCTCCAATCGGATTGAGCCGGTGAAGGTTTATATCCAAGGAATGGTTGGGGTTTATTGCTCACGTAATGCCACTCAGGGATGAGTGAGGCTAGTCACTCTCATCTTCAATGTCAGGACCAACTGCCTAGCCCCGGGCTCCTACGCTTCTCATGGGGCAACGTAGGATTGGATGATGATGATGATGATGATGATATATATATATATATATATATATATATATATATATATATATATATATATATATATATATATATATATATATTGAACAATATGTCAAAGGTCTTCATTCACTCTGAATCAGTCTTGGTATATGGGTTAAGATAGGGTCAGGTAAGGATAAGGCAGTTCATTCTGTAGTGCAATCGATCAAAGGACAAGGACACAGAGAACGGTCAACTGTTTGGCCCTTAAGTCCCTCCATACTGTTGTGCTCATCAGTTTCGAAGCCTGGTGACGAATCACTGCATGAATCGTCGATCGGAAGCGGCGAAGGGGCTTCAGTCAGTCTCGTCTGTACGATTATTTTCCCCCAAAAGTGTTCATCCACACAGTGCATACCTCTTAATCACTGATGCCCATTGTCTGTTTGGACGAGCCTCTTGACGATCAAACGGTGCGGATGTTGTACTTTTTTAGTGTTTTTTTCTTTTTAAAGAATCCCTTTTTCAGTTAAAGCAGGACCACCTAAAAAGGACAAGTGTATAGTTTGTGTATCTGTATATTTCTGTGTTATTCACCTTCACTCAATCACTGACTCACTTCGTCATTTATCACAACCATTCTAACTCTCTAGTTAGTATTCACTCATTATGTACACATACTCAAAACAGTATCGTTACACCTACTGCACGATACAAACTGACACCACGAATGAGACGTTTGATACCTGCCTTCCTCCAACCCTACCGAGACAGCTGGATTGTTCAGTACGAAACTCATCGGACCTCCCTCTAACGGTACTTTTTTGAGTGTGTGTACACTCTTCAAGATCTTTTCTCTTTTTCCTTTCTTCTTCAGTATTCTTTTGTTTTTAGTTATCCCCCATCTTTCATCTCTCTTTGTTCCATTCTTCATATCTCCCTCGCCCCCATTTCTCTTTCCTCTTCACCTCATTCTTTATCTTTCTTCTCAGTTTCTTTCGACTCACATCATTCTTCATTTCACTCTTATCTCTCTTTTCTCTGTTCTCCCTTTCCCCTCAGCTCTTTTTGTCTGTTCCTTTTTTTGTTTTATTTTTCCCTTTTATTTACTGCATACGAATGGCAATGACTAAAATGGAGATTTCTTTGCCATATGAAGTTTAGTTTCTAAGTCAGATATTATAACTCAGATTGTTATATAATAACTATTTAGGAAATATGAGCATGTCATTTGAGGTCATGTACAGTACACCAGAGATGTCGTACATGTTAACACTCTCAGGCTTCGTGAACTCAGTCTTAGCCGGCGTTAGTCGGCAGAGAATACAAGAGTTATCCTAACCATGAGAGGATTAACAATGAGAGCAATGACAGTTTCAGCCGACGACATACTTTCAGCTGGACAAAATAATTTCGCGTAGACCTGTATATAATACGAGAATCATTCCGACCATTCGAGAGTTCCAAAGTAAATATATCATTCCACAATATTGGATATCAGAGTAAAAGTAGATACTCTGATAAGCCCAGAAGCCTTAACAATTAAAAATCTTAACTCCCAAACACAGAGGTATTAAATCTTTAGAAGTCTAGCTCTAATCCTTATGCTTGTCTCTTCCTAAAACAACTAAAATAGCTAAAACAACGTTAACGCGCAAAAGCACAATCGACATAAACCATGGTTTCCTCAGATTGGTCTTCCTTCTTCTTATTTCTATTTCTCCTTGTTTCTCAGACTCCTCTAGATCTGAGATGGTAAAATCGATCACCTTGGTTGCTATCACAGAGGGGTTTCATTGTCCACTGGGTTTAATGCACGGTGATATTTCCTGAAAGGGGCAGAGATTAGGTAGCCTTTTACTGTTTTGATACGATTTCGACCATAGGAGGGTAAAAGGTAAGAAAAGGAATGTGGTTCAGTTTTTGGAACAATCAGTCAGATTTAAAGTTCGCAAAACAAGGTCAAATATTCGGCCCTTCAACTAAATTTTTTTTTATTTAACTTGGATTAAACCTGGTGGAAGGGTTCAGGATCAGCTAGAGACAGAATTAATCTAGGTTGAAAACAATAGGTCAAAGGTCAAGGACACAGGGCAAGGTCAACGTAAACATTTCCGATCCTATTTGACCTAAATAATGAAGGACTTAATGGTCCCGCAAGGATAAGGTACCTCAAATTTGAGAACAGTTACTCAAATGTCAAGGTCACAGAGCAATATCAAAAGCTCACTCACTACCGATCGTATGTAACGGGTGTGTGTTGTCTCTATGTTTTATCATACTACCCTCCTGAAGATTTTATTCAGCTCAAGACTCAATAACCCTCTTACTACCACGACACTTTCTGAATAAGTTACAACAATCATCGGAACATTTTTACACATATTAAAGAAATCAGCGAAACAGCGTAATAATATATTTTATGAAGTGTGTCGAAAGGTAGGGATGACATTGCGCCAAAAATTATTTAAAAATACCCCATCCCTACATTTTTTTTTTTTTTTACTCCAGTACGTGTCATTACGGTGTAGCATAAGTGAACTCGAAAAGTGTTATAATGATGGTATAACTCTTAACCAGCCATGCAGTACACAAGAGTATACCATTGAGAAAATGTATGGATGGGGTTATATGTTCTTTTGCTGCCTTGGCCTTATTCCGATTATTTTTAGCTCACTGTCATCCATATAGCTTTATATATGTCATATATATATATTTTTTTATACTTGTTGATATAGTAATGCCTGGAGGAAATGAGTGATATGAGATGGAGGCATTTCCATGGTGGCTGCCCAGGACCCCTGTGGTGTCGTGGAGTGTTATTTTCGTTGTCTTTGAAGGTGTGATCTGTAAAATAAATTGCTAAGGAATATGTGTTAGAAGGGCTCCGTCCATGATGGTTTGGTGATGAGTGGATAAACACGGCCCAATAAAACAGGTCGATGCTCACGTCCCTAGGGAGAGGAAGGAGGTCATGACTTCACGATAGTCACTTGCTTGGCTGAGTGTATCTCGTTCTTGTGTATCCAGGTATAGAACTACGATGTTAGTTTTTGTCTGTGTGTTATGTTCATGTAATCCATAAAAAGCCAAGTAACTGTTCTATATATGGTTGTTTAAGCCAAGTAACTGTTCTATATATGGTTGTTTTAACAGCCAAGCCTAATACAAAGGGCACAGAAATTCAGTACTGTACAGTATTTTAGTTTACCAAGTGAAAAAGCATACGGAGAGAGGTAGATATATGCTTGTCGTCGTGCAGAAAAGTGAACCAAGACAATGCATTCATAAGCTCTATACACGTCACTGAATATTATGTAACAGATGACATGAAATATTGATTACTTGGTACTGGAAGGCCAATAAACAAACGAGCACTGAAGAAGGAAGCTGTGCGATCTCTCTTTTTGCCACATGGTTGGTTTCATTAACATACAACTAGACTACAGCATATAATGATTTCGTCTTTGTGTGTTGGTGTTTGTGAGGATGGGACAATATATAGTGGTGGAGAGCTGTGTTTGTGTGAGGTAGCAGCATTATTTGTGAAAGTACAGCATAATGTGTACAGGTATGGCATTATTTGTGAAGGTAGAAAAATAGAGGTGTGTGTATGTGAGAGCAGAGCAGTGTATAGTGAGGCTGAACTGTGTGTGTGTGTGTGTGTGTGTGTGTGTGTGTGTGTGTGTGTGTGTGTGTGTGTGTGTGTGTGTGTGTGTGTGTGAGCCCGCAGCAATATTGCGAAGGTACAGCATCATGTGTACAGGTATGGCATTATTATTTTGTCCGGGCACAGAATTATATGCGAAGGTAAAGCAATGGGTGTGTGTGGTTCAGGCTTATTTGGCTGATATAATTTCATGTATACTGAAGAGATCATTATTAACTGTATGGAAAGGCATGAAAAGACTTAGTAAGTGATGTAATGGTACATTTGTCATTGTTTAAGTGACCAGGGTACCAGAGGAGTTGAACAGATCTGAAAGAGCAGAAAAACGAAGACTGAAGAGAATATTAACAGAGATGTTAAACAGCTTTGGTACCGAAGCAGGTGACAGTGTTTGTAAAGCATACAGAAATTAAGAGAACCTGTATCACAACATACAGGAAGAACTAAATCGGACAGTAAAGAGACCAGAAGAGGAAAACCATCATCTTAGAGAAGAAAATCTTTCACTATGTGCTAAAATCATATTCAGATTAAAATAGCAGGCTATGTAGGAAACAAACCATACAACATATGAACAAAACAAATATAAACGTAAACACTGATGTGGGAACGTAACGAGGTTGCGTACCCCTGAGTCAGTGGCGAGTGTGACGTCATTCGCGGGGGAGGCTTATTTTAGCTGTTCTACTTGGGCCGTGATGGCAATAGATGTAGTGATGTTAGGTGGTTCACATGTCATACTTGTCTTGTAAAACGCTTTCAGTCTCTAACTTCCCTCATCTGCTGAAGACTGTCAAGCTGTGGAGGCGACTCATCACCTGCGGTACTGAGTAAAGTCAGAGGTTTTTGTTTTGCGCATTATCCAACATTGGCAATTGTCTGTGAACTGCTCCTGCCCACAGCGATTTTGGATACTCCTTGCTAGATCTAATTAAGACTTATACCGTACATAAAACAGTTGGATGTTCTCAGCAGTGAAGAGGCTCTCCATTCTTAAGCAACAGAGTTTTGTGTATCCCATTCGTTCGATGTTTTTGATGGCTGACACTGCTGTATATATATTTTTTCCTTTCCATATGTAGGTTGCAAATTATTCCCTCGGCCCCTCTTTTTGAGATGGCCAATGTTTAGCTCTCCTTTGCTGAATGTTTAACTTGTCGTGCCTCTCATCAGCGAGAAATGATGTCATTCTCTCCCGGGAGTTGCAGTACTCCTAGGTCCTCTTCTCGTCCTTCCCTCGTGTAAAGTGCTGACAGTTAGATCGCCAGCATAAGCAACAAATGATGTACAATGAATGGCTTAAACAATATTCAATAGCAGTAGTACAAGCAGACGTTCCTTAGGCGAGACAAAGGTTGGATTTCTCTTCCTGTATCTGTGATAATAACCTTCTAGAATGTCAAAAACGTTGCCTCCAATGGACAGCGACTGTAGCCAAACAATCATTTAATCACCATTACCGTGCCGAAGCAAGAGCAATCACTCTTGTCGCCTTTTCTTTATCCAGGGCAGATGCCTATTCATTAGTCAGTTGCAGAGGCATATCTGAGATAAACTTCCTCTCCAAAAAGCCATGATGGTCCTTTTAAATAGAAACCGCTAACTGTCAAGGTGACATTATACAGTCTTGTGCATGATGAATTTTTCAAATAATTTCCACGGTATGGGCTGCATAGTAATGGGCTCGAAGGTACTGAAAAATGTTTCTGAGGCTTCTTATTGTTTCAGTACAAGTCTGGTTACTTCCCATATTGTGTCACGCACTTCTGCTCCAGACAGTTGCTGAGGATGCGCGTGTACACGGGGACCAGCTCCTTTGATGACATTATCGTAGCAGGTGAGGACTAGTACCATCTGGACCCATTGCTTTTTACAGTGTCCCAGGACGGTAGCATGTGTTATACTCTGCGTCCACGACAGTAGTACTCAGAAAGGCTTTATTGTGAAGAATGAGACGCTGAAGTTTTTTGGCTAGGAGATTCATCTTATATGAGAGGTTCTAGGGCAGTACTTTTGCCTTGGCCTTATTGGAAAAAGCATATGAACCGTCTTATTTTGCCAGTGAAGGAACTATAGCATCGCTGGTTAAGCTTTGGTGTTGCTGTTTTACTGCATTGCACTATTAGTTGCGTCCCATTAACCTAAGAAGGGATGGCATTTCTTGGAGCGGCCCATACTGTTAGTCACAACTTTTTTTTTTTTTTTTTTTCAGACGCAAGGTACCTTACCCCCATAGACTTTAATGACGTCTGATAGTATTTCCCCTCATGGCCCCACATCAACCTAGCACTTTTGTATCTGTTTCTTGATGTCCTGCCAGTTTTCCTATATGTCCATGATACACTTTTGATGAGCTGACGGCTGCCTAAACAATACAACTCTTTGCGTCCACGAGTTACATGATGCGTGTAGATATTCCATCTCCTGTGCTTCTCACTAGCAGCTGTTATTCAGCGATACCCAAACCTGTGTCCGAATTAGCTACGCACTGAAGAAATTCAGCAGGAACATTTCGCCCTTGTGTTGCTAACAGAATGTCACATCTGCACCTGTGGATCTATTGTCCCAATCACATCTAGCCCATAGTCTATTCCTAGTTCTTTCTCTTTTTTGCACTAAACCTAGGTAGGTGCGGACAGTGAACTGACCAAATGACCCAATGTAGCAGGCATAGCACAACTCAGAAGCTTTGGGAAATCAGATGCAGCAAGAGCTAGTGATAATTCTGAAGAGAGTGCGGAGAAATATCAGACGTAGGTCGTTAAATCTCTCTGTACAATTAATAGAATTTGACGATTCCTTAGGTCAACTGATTAAAGTGCCATCTAAAATGTCTCCTTGAAAGTTTACTGGGGCGCTTATTTGTCACTGACGTCGGCAGAGGGCAACAATCAACATGCTGTCCGAGCCACCGACGATAGCTCGACCAACATGATCCCATAACGTTTTGAAACGTAGGAACACAGAGCCTGAATGTGCAATTCAGTGTTGTGGCACACAACCTCTCCATCTCCTGATTAAAGTATATAATTCCTGTACCAGTGTGCACTGCCTTGGATTTAAGAAAGCACCATTTTCCAAAAAGGTTCACAACAAATGAAGATACTGGCTTTATTTATGAGAATGTAAGGTCACCCAAACAACTGTTGAGGAATTGCGAAATTTTGCTAAGAAAATTCTTAGATAATTTTTGCCGCTAGCCTCAGTTCTGTCCATGTTTCGTCTGTCTGTCTGTCTGTCTGTCTGTCTCTCTCTCTCTCTCTCTCTCTCTCTCTCTCTCTCTCTCTCTCTCTTACACACACACACACACACACACACACACACACACACACACACACACACAGGTATCTACTTCTCACTTTCTGCAATACCTCTCGCCCCCATCTCATCCTTCATCCTTCCAACTTTCTCCCTTTCTCTTCCTTCACCCTTTCTCACCACTCACCCCCCATAGCATTCTTTACCTGTCTCTCACGTCTCCCTGTTGCATCGTTCTTCACATGACTCTTACACCTAACGACTCCTCCATTCTCCCTCTTCCGTCACCTCTTTTCTCTGCTTATTTTTAATTTTTACGTCTCTCTTCTCATTTCACACCTCTTTCGCACCTCTCTCACCTCCCTTCTCACCTCTTCTGTACCTCATCTTTCCCACACTCCTGTCTCTCACCCTTTGCTTCTCTCTTACTTCCAGAATCTCTTATCCTCATTACCCCTTTCACCACCTTACCTTTTCCAAACATTTCTTTCACCCTCCAAGCATCCCTCACCTCCCTCTCATAACACAGTCTCTCTCTCTCTCTCTCTCTCTTTCCTTGTGCTCCTCTCATCTCTCATCCCTCCCTCACCTCTTACATGCAGCACCTCCCTCTCACCGTCATCTCCTTCCTCTTCACCTGCACCTCTCACTGTACCTAGGCGCTCTCCAACATTTCCTCCTTTAATCCCAAGACAGCTCCTCTTCATCACGCTCAGCACACTTGCTTACAACGCCACCAGCACGCTGATTAATTATGTCTTATTCTCTCTCTCTCTCGCTCTCTCTCTCTCTCTCTCTCTCTCTCTCTCTCTCTCTCTCTTTCACCTGTTAGTAGCACATTGAGCTCACAAACTTAGTGTCGTTGTCTAATCTGTTTTGGGTCATTTATTTTTTTTTATTTACCTGTTTTTTTTTTTTTTTTCATCTGTCTCCGTATATGCTTAATTATAACATTTCTCTGATTTTCCATTAACACCTGCTGTTTGTAGTTTAGTATGTGTTTTCGATTATTTTACTCAGTTTATATTTTTAAGCGAAAAATTCATTTTTTGTTGTTGTTGTTGTTGAGGCGAAGATGCACTTGACAGGCTGGTGATCATTGGCTGAATGCAACACGTCCGAATAACATTTACTAACCCAAATATCCCCCTCAGATATATATTGTCAATTAATGATGCTAACGAGTAAAGAGATTATGGAGTAATGATGCATTCAGCCAATCATCACCAGCCTGTCAAGTGCATCTTCGCCTAGATTTAAAAAAAATAAATAAATAAATAAAGAGTATGTTTCTTTAAGGCTACATCTAACCCCTCCAGTTCGAAACGCCTATCAAAAACTTAATACAACGATCTGAAGGTAGCAAGATAAAGAAAGGCATCTTAACCCCTCCAGTTCGAGAAGTCCTTCCTTCCTAAGTTTATATTATTCGTCTAAAGTTGCCAACAACACTTCAAAAACATCATCTATGTGAAAAGGTTCAAAGTAGAAGAGAGGAAAAAGCGTGTCTGTGGTCTAGCGGTAGAGGACTGGATTGCTTATTATATGAGAAGAATGGAACTGAGTGCTGATCGAAAGAGAGGGATGGACCATTGATCGTAAAAGAAGAATTAACAGCTTGTCGTAAAATCGGTGTGGACTGCTAATCATGACAGAAAAAGAACGCTGATCGTAAGAGTGGTGAGGACAGTTGATCGTACGAGAGGAATGGACAGCTAGTCGTAAGAAAGAAAAGGACCGCTGGTCGTAAGAGAGGGATTGACTGCTGATGGTAAAAGCTAAAAACTGATCTCCTACTGCAGCGGAAGCAGAAGATTTGAATACTTTTAAAGTAATCGTGCATTTACTGAGGCACTGATAATAATAAAAGTTTGTTTCACCATTAAACATAATCTGAAACATAAAACACTGGAAAAGGTAATCTAACACCCACGACTATGCTTCATGGTACAGCGACATTTTTTTTTTTTTTTCAATATATTTAATCTTATGACGATAAATCTAGTTTAGTTTTATGATGAACGGCACTGCACTATAATAATGCCTTCAATATTCACATTAATTGACACAGAAGTTGTGTAGGTTTTATGAATTTGTATCCTTTTATACTGCATTCCCACCACCAGCTATTTTATTCAGTTTAGGAGACACGCCTGCTATACCTCTTTTACCTTAACTTTGTCCAGATTTTCGGCGTTTTTTACCGTATCTGCCGTACATCAGTGACAGAATAAGATATTACTTTTACTGTAAGCCCTTTCCCTGGCAGTACTTCCAGACTAGAAGCCTGTAAGTGCTAATGTAGGTTGTTGTTACAACTGAGCACTATAGATGGGGCGATGGAAATTTTGGTCAAAGTAAGAGTAAAAAGTGTATAGTAAAAAGACTCCATGAACGTGCCTATAGTAACCTATTTTTCCTAGGTTATATGAAATCAGCTGTTACAACTGAGCACTAAAGATGGGACAATGGAAATTTTGGTGAAAGTTAGAGTAAAAAGTGTACAGTGAAACGACTCCATGAACGTGCCTACAGAGTATTTTTCCTAGGTTATATAAAATTACTTGGAAGTAACAAGAATGAAAAACAAGAATGAACTAAGCTCAGTATGTCATTGTAGTGAAAGGGTAACAATTCGTCTGCAGACAGCGAGTCCAAAATAATGAAATACTTTGCCATACTAAACGCTATGGTAAATAAAGAAATGCCATCATCAATTAGGAGCTTGCCCCCCTTTGGCGATTATAGTTGTACTATTCCCGTTTTATTTTGTTTACGTACTTTTGCATTTTATTCTTCCTATTGCCAGATGATTGTATTAAGCTTTGGAGAGACGCCTAATAGTGAGGGAATTTACGGAGGCTGTATTTGGTCATTCCAGTCCTCCAGTCCTTAAAGTTTCTCCAGGGATAAATTAATTCGTCTGGTGGAAGTCAGAATGAAGAAAAGCAGCGCGTTCGTCGCCCGCATGAACTTCGTCAAGCAGTTAACCAGCAGTGGGAGAAAAAGGAAGTACAGAAATGAGTGTGGTTAGGCAAAAGGAATGGGTGGAGTGGATTGGAATGTTGATGGGTTGTGGGGTTAGGGTAGGAAAATATACCACATAAAACAGATTCCATGTTATTAGTGATCTGAATGCAGTGAAGGGTTATTTCTAAATTTTCACCAACAAAGAGAGATTGTGTTGCCTTCACATACCTAGTTTTGTGTGACAGAGTGAAAAAAAGAAACTAGTCGCACTCGAGGGAATAATAATCCGGGTTATAGTCTATGTGATGGTCTGTCATTTTACCGGGTTTATGAACTAATCCTGGCTATCTGATTCCTACTAACTCCAGACGGTTTTTTCGCCTCAGGAGTGGCCTTCCTTAGTGAATAATCCATTAAGACCCTTCAGTCTGGTATTGTCTTTTTTTGTTATGTGCTCAGATATTTCATTCTTGGAGCTCCTACCTGTTTATTTTTTTTTTTATTAATTACTGTTACTATCAATTTCGCCGTTTTTTTTTTTTTCACCCTTCTCAGAACTCGCTATATTTTATTTATTTACTCAGCTCACTATATTCTCACTTTTCTTACCTCTCTTTGAATCTGGTTTTTAAAAATGTCTGGCTCTGTCAGTCCTATTTTCTATCTTGTTATTCTTCCTTTTTTCTTCGCTTTTACGGATTTTTTTCCCCTTTCTCTTTCTCTCCTTCCTCTTCCTTCTCTTCTTCATTCTTTTTCACTTCCTTATACTTCTATTAATCTTCTTCCTTTTCCTTTTCTTTCGCTTTCTCTACCGTCTCCCCTTCCCCCAGACATTTCCCTCTTCTTATTATTCTTCCTCGTCTGTTTCTTCATGTTTCCCCTTTTCACCTTTTTCTCCTTCATCATCATCGTGCTCCTCCTCCTCCTCCTCCTCCTTGTCATCATCATCATTATCTTTTTATTATTATTATTATCATTATTATTATTACGTTATTATTATTATTAGTATTATTATTATTTGTTATTATTATTATTATTATTATTCTTATTTTATTATTATTATTATTATTATTATTTATATTATTATGATGATGATGATGATTACTGTAATTATTATTATTATTATTATTATTATTATTATTATTACCGTAATTATTATTATTATCGTTATTATTATTATTATTATTATTATTATTACCCAGTGTATTGGTTTTCTATTTTTACCCTCCACCTGAAAGAGTCAGAGGAGGGATCAATAGGTGTCCATCCCAGAGTTGGGTGGCAGGGAGGCTGGCCAGGCTTAGATATTTTGTTTCCGGGCCAGAGCTCACAAAGTATTTACTACAGAGTCATGAAATTTCACATGTGTTACAGTGAACTGGTTTCTCCTGATAGGTTGAATGCTGTTCCTTAAGTAGTTTTTTTTTTTTTTTTTTTTTTTAAGTTATGGAAAAAATTCAGAGATTTCAATGCAACCTGCGGAAAGAATCTGAAGGACCCAGGTTATGTGCCCTCAAGGCGTTCTCCCTACGCCCACCTTTAAAAGAAAAATTTGGGGCAGCGGGGGGGTGAGGGCCCTTATGAGCTTCGTTAGGTGTGCTTGATCAGATGGAGGATTGCGACGGCAAAGCTTTGCCTGTTTTTTTCTGTTTCTGTTACTTCCTTTCTGTATATATATATATATATATATATATATATATATATGCATAACACTGGATTATTGTACCCTGAAGCTCCCGATTAATGAGATTTCCTCGTTCTAGAGTCATAAGTTTACATGTTAAGGGTTTCATGGTACCTAAGTCAGCCCCAAGTTCACCGTTTGGGGCAATTTTCAGTTTTATTTTTTCCCCCATGACATTTACCTACGTAATAATGATTTCATTACATACAAACACCGGAGGATTCCTCACCTTTTTTTTTTTTTATGTGAGGAAGAATGAACCAAAGGCAATGAGCCCGCAAATACTGTTCCTTCCAAGAGAAAAACAAAATACAAGAGAGAGCCAAATTCAAGATCCATTCATTTCGAGATGCCTTGATACACTGCGTTTGAAAGACTGGAGATCATAGGAAGCAGGAAACACAGACAGAGAGAGACAGTTCCAGAGTTGACCCGTTGCATAAATGAAGGATTGGGAGTAACGGTTAACTCTTGCATTAGAGAGTTGGACAGAAAAGGGGTGAGAGTTTGCTGCTAGGCGGGTGCTACGCGCCCGTCGTAGAGGTGAAGGAATGCATGTAGACAGGTCAGAGGAATGGAAGAGGTTGTGGGTTCAATGGGGGGAAGTGGAGCGGGGTTTCGAGGCAGGGCAGGACTCCTACTGGTCACAAAGATCACACAGAGAACGTGTGCAGCCGAAGTGCGGGGAGAGGATAGGTTCAACTGGGCACGAGTGCTCAGTCGGCCGTGACGACACCCCGTGCGGACATGTGGCAGCCATACCTCATGGGCTGATGCAACCCGCACTATGACTATCACTGTCCGCGTTATCAGTTCCCATCGCGTTTTAACTCTACATTGCCGCATTTTGACTGTTTGAATCATAATTGGGGGACTCTAACCGCGTTATGTCTATCGTCGCCACATAGTATGGTGTTAAAAAGAAAAATGCGCAGCTTTCTCCGCCCCCGTAATGTATATCATTTTCGCTTTGTGACTAAATTCGGACATAAAATTTTGCCTCCCACGTTATGAGTTTCCCATTGTAGGATCGCGGATTTTGTGAGCGCAGAACATATATATATATATATATATATATATATATATATATATATATATATACTCTCTCTCTATTTCATATTCCCATTATTCAGCCAACGAGCGAACAGAATAATCTCTTCAGCTGCCGGACTATATCAATAACTTGAGAGCGACGTATCGTAGTGAAACAGCTACCTTTCATGCTCGTGACATCTCTGGTATTCTAATGTAGCTAAAGTCAGTAGTATTTGTTCCACTAAGGCTGAGTCATAGGAGCCTGGGTGCTAATTTGATCTCAGTTTGTCTTATCATGGTCAGGGTAACTATAGAACTGGTTATTTTATTTTCGACGACAACTGACGACATCATTCAGAGGACCATGAATATTTTAATCAAGAGTGAATCTAAATCATCCGGTTCGAAAATCTACCTTAACATAAAAAAGGAAAAACAATCATCTATAGATAAAGTTTAATGTCACCTTTTCGTATCATCCCGTGATGGATTGTTATGCTCAATTGGCTGTCTGTCCGTTTTTCGCTTCCTGCATCTCTCCTTCTTTTCATTCTTGTGTTGCCAGTCTGTCAGCCTATCGTATGGCGCAGCTGGCTCTCCTGGTAAGAGGTTTGTAGCTTTTTCGCCATACCCTGAATCAGATTCTGTACTGTCCTCTCTCTCTCTCTCTCTCTCTCTCTCTCTCTCTCTCTCACACACACACACACACACACACACACACACACACACACACTGATAAACTCGACATATCTTTCCACCCACACTTAACCCAACAAAGCCGCCGCCAGACCACGAAAGTGGCCAAAATACACCTTCACCGGATGTCAGTCTGGACCAAACTCGGAATGTTCAGTACTGGACCCCAACGATTTGATGTGCAAATATGTATTAAAACGTTTCTCGGGGGTTAGAGATTTGCTACATACATATACTCATACATGCATACAGCACATAAATACTCAGCATCAACTGCATAACTTTATCATCTTCAGCCATTGCATATCCACTGCTGAACAAAGGCCTTCCCCAACCTTCTCCGTGAATTCCTTAAATAAGCCAGTCTCAACTACATTTTACCTGCAAACTCCTCTGTCTCGTCCCTCCACGTCGTGTCTGGCATTTTTCTGCTACGCTTACAATCTTTTGGAGTCCAGTCAGTCAGTCTCTTGCTTCATCGGTTATCTCTTATTCTTGCTACATGACCTGCCCATCTCTGTTTCTGTTCTTTTACAGACAGACAGACAGACAGACACACACACACACACACACACACATATATATATATATATATATATATATATATATATATATATATATATATATATATATATATATATATATATATATGCCCAATGCGTCTGTGCATCAGCATTTTTGTTTGCTGTGTCACACCATCCATACAAGAACCTGTTCCCTCCGGGCAAACCGCATCTCAGTCACCCAACTGGTGGTACCTCACTCCACCTCATTCCGCCTAGGCCACCTCATCAGCACACCCAGGGGCAGCCCAGGCAGGTAATTTCACACCTTCTCTTTCCATTACCTTTCTCCTCCGGTCTGTCTCCCGCAACCTGACTGTTAAAGATTTCTTTCGGATTAGAATCAAAGGGAGTTACCAAGACATGGTGGCGTTTCCGTTTCTGCTCAAGCGCCCACGTAACATTTATCTTTTGATCGACACATGTGTTGCTGGCGTATCCCCAGAGGAATATTGGACTTGGGAAGGTGTCACGCTCTCCCCTTCTAGCTTGGTCTTACCCATTTCTAACAGCCATCTCCAGCCATTCTTTCGATTATTGTCTAGGTGTCATGCAGTCAATTTTTCCTACATTAAGAGTGTAGAGGCCCTGTGATAGGCTACTCAGTCCTGGCATTTAAGGTGAGGGTAACCAGCCTCAATTGAATTCCGTGTGAAATAAATCCTAGCTATCCCTCAGATGTAAATATTTACAGGCCCTATACGGTAAGAGTGCCTACACCGACTAGATTACCAGGCGTCCATTTGGTTATATGGCTATGATCCAACGTACAGTACTAAATTGTTTTCAGATTTACGGTAAACCGTTTGGTTTGCTATTTAGAGAACACTCATCGTAAGGCACCATCACTGGCATCATCACCCAGGTTCAGTAGTCGCCTGCCCGTGAGGTAGATGTAGCTGTAAACATCTGCTTTCCTTTGTTTTGTTTGTAACTTATCAAAGTGTTTTTTTTTTTTTTTCAGTTTCTTTAATATTGATATTTTTACACCAGTGTTTTGATCGGCGTCTCTCTCTCTCTCTCTCTCTCTCTCTGTATGTGTGTGTGTGTGAATGTGTGTGTGTGTGTGTGTGTGTGTGTGTGTGTGTGTGTGTGTGTGTGAGAGAGAGAGAGAGAGAGAGAGAGAGAGAGAGAGAGAAATGGAAAAATGAATTCCCCGAGCTAGGCAACTAAGGCCATATAGCCCCGCTGGGTTACAGGAGGGCGCTACCCCTCCCGGCAACGGTAGCCCAGGCGAGGCTCGAACTTGCGACCTCCCGATCACAAGCTCAGCGCGCTACCACTGTGGTACCGCGCCCCCAGAGAGAGAGAGAGAGAGAGAGAGAGAGAGAGGAAGGGGGTAAGGAAGAAAACAAAATCGAGGAAGAGGGAGGGAAGGAAGGAGAGAACGAGGAGGGAGACGAAAAACCAGAGAAGTAAGAATGACAAAATAAAACAGTTTTTATCCAATTTTAGCCAAACTTGGTGGTAGGGTTCAGAGTCAGTTAATTCGTAAACTTTTTTTTTTCTTTTTAAAGAACACTACTTTGAAAGTTTAGATTGTCTGCAAAGATTAAAATTATAGCCTAGAATAATAATCTTCAGTCATTTTTATCTAATATAGACTAGGTTTGTGGGAAGAATTAAAAGTAACGCAAAAATGAATTTCTTAAGTTTAGAGAATAATCAAAGGTCTAGATCACGGGTCAAGGCCATAACTCGACCTGTGTGTGATCGTTAACAAAATAACCAACCAGATCTATCCCTATTTTAGCCAAACTTAGTGGAAGAGTTGACGGTCAGCCAAAGAGTACACGTATTGTGTGAAGAACAATTCGTCAGTGTTAGGGTCACCGCGCAAGGTCAACTTTAAGTTTTTGTCTGATTTATATCAAATGTTAAGGAAGAGTTGAGGAATCAGAGAATATCAGTCAACGTCAGAGTCACATGGGAAAGTCAAGTGACAAGGTCAGGTCTGCTCGAAGTTTTTATCTGCTTTGAACCAAAACTGTTGGAAGTGTTAAGGGTCACTGAAGAGAGCAGCAATTCAATATGAGAGCTATAATTTAAAGGTAAAACTTACTGGGCAAAATCATATTTTCTCACATCTCTCTGCGTGTGAACAAAATACAGCTTTGACCTGATTTTGATCAAACTGGATGGATAAGCTAGGATTATCCAAGAAGTTGATCTATTTTGGTTTTAGTAACAGGTCACAGGCAGGGGTCACAGCGACGGCAACTTAAAAAGTATTTTTCTGGTGTACACTAATCTATGTGAATGGATTCAGACTAAAGGATAAGGATATTCCATTTTGAGAACAGCCAATCAAAACCCAAGTCACACAAAAAAATCCATGAGTAAGGTCACTACCCAGAGTCAACTCAGACAATTCTAATCTTATTTAAACCCAAACTGGTGAAGAGTAAAGAGCTAGTAATGGATACAGTATTTCAGTTTTGAAAGTAACCTGTCGACTTTCAAGGTTACAGGACAGAGTTAAATATTTTTAGGCCGTTATCACCAATTGGTGTGCCTGGAAGTTTCATTCTCTGAGTGCCACTTCTTTCTACAGTCTCGCTATCGTTACATTTTGATAGCCGTGTGTGTGTGTGTGTGTGTGTGTGTGTGTGTGTGTGTGT
This sequence comes from Coenobita brevimanus, assembly GCF_032717465.1. NCBI lineage: Eukaryota > Metazoa > Arthropoda > Malacostraca > Decapoda > Coenobitidae > Coenobita > Coenobita brevimanus. The sequence continues at coordinate 9,809,130 of NC_136958.1, forward strand.
GTGTGTGTGTGTGTGTGTGTGTGTGTGTGTGTGTGTGTGTGTGTGTGTGTTAACAAATTAATCTAGTTTCTATCTGATGTTAGACAAACTTGGTAGATGAGTTGAGGATCACCCAGTAAGGAGTAGACTGTAGCACCAATCGAGCAGGGTAGTACTCACAAGGTTGATGGAAAGCTGATGACAGGGAGAGCTGGAGTTCCCGTTTCATCAGCCCTCGGGACTAGTTCCTGACTATTCTCCTTTGCTGAACTTTTTCAGTGTTTCAGTAACACAGAGAGTAGGCCAACATGATCTCCAATACAAGTTTCTCTAACTGTCAACATCAATCTACGTGCACACTACACTTCCTTTTCAAAATTTAAAAAAAAGTAAAAAAAAATGGCGCACTATAACCATGCCTCTGAGTCTCCAGCAGAGGGGGCAGGGGGAACATAAATGCCCCCACCATCAGCCCCTTTCCCTGTGTTGACTCAGCATGCCTGGAACTACTGTCTGACTCAAGTCCTCATTTCTGCAACATTCGTTGCCTTTCCTCTAGCTTTCTCTGTGGAACACTACCTCTCCTCCTCTAAATCTCACCTTCTCTTCTTAACCTAGACTCAGCTGTCTGAGGCAACTGACAGCAAACCTTCTTCTGTATCCTCCTACTTTCTCTATACTCATTTCAAAGCCAAAGGTGGCTGTTGTGTATATGTACGCAGTGACCTAACTTGCTCTCGTGTTCCTGAACTTGATACTTCTGGATTCTCTACTTTCTGGCTTCCGCTCTCCTGTCATTCTCTGCCTAAATATGTCTGCACTGTTTATTTTTCCCCTGATTGTACTGACTACCCAAAATTCTTCGACTATCTTACTTCTACGATGGAACACATTCTATCCATTTCTCCTTCCTCTGAAATCTCCATTCTTAGAGATTTCGATATTCACTACCACCTATGACTCTCCTCTCCTTTCACTGATCCACCAGGTGAACAAGCCTACATCTATTCTATCCTTAATTACCTAGAGCAGCTTGTACAGCACCCTACCCATATTCCTGACCGCCTTGGAGAGAGCTCCAGTATACTTGACCTCTTCCTTACAACTAATCCATCTGCTTCCACTGTTAATCTTTTTTCTCCATTGGACTCCTCCAAACATAACCTTATCACCTTAACCTGTCCTATCGCTCCAGTACGGCCTGTGGACTCTTCAAAAAAACGTCGGTTGTGGCATTGGGGAGCTGCGGATTGAAAGGCCCTTAGACAGTACTTCCTTGATTTACCCTGGAAAGATTATTGCTTCCATGGCCGAGAGCCATCTGAGTGTGCCTTGAGCATTGCGGAGGTTATTCTCTCTGGCATGGAAACATACATTCCTTTTTCATATCCTTTGACTAATGCAAGAAAGCCTTGGTTTAATCACGCTTGTTCTAATGCTGTCCACAACAAGGAGAGGGCCTTTAAAAGGTATCAGAGCCAACCCACCCCTGAATCACATCTTCTTTTATGTTTCTGCCCGGAATCCTTCTAAGCCTGTTCTTTGTTCTGCTGAATTTTATTTCATCCGTACTAAATGCTCTCAACTCTCCAACTTGAATTCTTGCTGCTCCTTTTGGCACCTTGCCAAAAACCTTTCTAATAATTTTACCTCATCATCCTTCTCTCCTCTTTTCTACTCTGATATCTCTAGCTACTTCTTCTACTGATAAAGCAGATCTCTTCACTCAGATTTTCTCCTGCAATTCCACCTTAGACGATTCCGGTGCTGTTCCTCCATCACTTTCCCTCTCTGACTTCCTCATGGCTGACATTAAAATTTCTTCAGCTAATGTATTTTCCGCCATCACTGGTCTAAATACTAACAAGGCATATGGGTCAGATGGAGTCCCACCTGTTGTCCTCAAAAACTGTGCTTCTTTGCTTACACCCTGCCTAGGTAAACTCTTTCTCCTTTGTCTTTCAACTTGTACCTTTCCTTCTTGCTGGAAGTTTGCTCTCATTCAGCCAGTCCCAAGGAAGGGTGACCATTCCCAACCCTCTAACTATCGTCCAATTGCTTTAACATCCTGTGTCTCAAAAGTTTTCGAGTCCATTCTTAACAGAAAAATTTTAAAGCATCTTTCCTATCACAACCTTCTTTCTGACCATCAGTATGGGTTCCGTCAGGGACGCTCCACTGGCCATCTTATCACCTACTGTACCTTTCAGACTCCTGTGTTCAGGACTTTGGTGAGAGCTTTGCCATTGCACTTGACACCTCAAAGACTTTCAATTGAGTCTGGCATAAATCTTTAATTTTCAAACTGCCCTCTTACGATTTCTATCCTTCTATCTGTGGCTTCATCTATAGTTTCCTTTCTGGTCGTTCTATAGCTTCTGTTGTAGACGGCCATCGTTCTTCCCCTAGATCTATCAACAGTGGTGTTCCTCAGGGCTCTGTCCTATCACCAACTCTCTTCCTTTTATTCACCAATGATCTAAGCTGTACATCTAACCCTATCCACTCATACACTGATGATTCCACCCTTCACCTTTCGATTCGGTTTCTGCAACGTCCATCTCAGCAGCTACTTCAACAAACATGGGATGAGGTTATGGCACAACTAATGTCTGACTTGGCTCGTATCTCTGTCTGGGGTAAAAATAATCTTATTATTTTTAATGCATCAAAGACAGTTTTTACACCTATCAACCCATCAGAATTTTCCACAAGAGTATCCATTAATGTTTAATAATATCTAGCTCAATCCTGCATCATCCTTGAACATGCTTTGGGTTTCATTCACTCGAGACTTATCTTGGAAAGATCATATTGCATCTCTTGTAAAATCTGCTTCCAAGAGATTGGGTGTGCTAAGCGACTCCGTGCCTTAATTACCCCTGCACAGTTGTTGACTTTATACACGGGTTTTATTCGCTCCTGTGTAAAGAACAACTCTCATGTGTAGGGAGGCTCCCTACATACAGCTCTTCTCAATAGGGTGGAGTCAAAGGCTTTTCGTCTCATTAATTCTCCTCCTCCTACTGGCTCCCTTCAACCTCTGTCTCTTCGCTGCACTTTTGCATTTTTATCTCTTTTCTATCGCTACTTCCATGGTCAATGCTCCTCTGAACTGTCTGTTTACATCCCTCCACCCCTACGACAGGTGCGTAGCATCCGCCTAGCAACAAACTCTCATCCCTTTTCAGTCCAACTCTTTAATGCAAGAGTTAACAGTTACTCCCAGTCCTTTATTTATGCAACAAGTCAACTCTTGAAGTGTCTCCCTCTGTCTGTATTTCCTACTTCCTATGATCTCCAGTCTTTCAAACGCAGTGTGTCCAGGCATCTCGAAATGACCGGAACTTGAATTTGGCTCTCTTTAGTATTTTTTTTTTTTTAAGGGACTGTTTTGCGGGCTTAGCCTTTGGTTCTTTCTTCCCCGCATAAAATAAAGTAAACGTAATATTTTTTAGACCTATTGGTCGAAGATTAAGGTGACATGAAAGACTGACCTAGCAAATTCAGCTGAAGCAGTTTTCATCCACGAATGGCTAAACTTAGAGAAAGGGTTGAGGATAAGGTAAGGCCGATGTGATTCAGTTATTTGACCAATCACTCAATGGTTGTGTTACAGGCATGATTAAAGTTTGACCCGTGTGTGTGTTTGTTTATTTACAAAAATATTTAGACAGTGTCCACCTGATTTTTACCAACCGTAGCGGGAATATTGGGGTTCAGCCAACGAATAAATCTACATATATCTATCTATCTATCTATCTATCTATCTATCTATAGATAGATAGATAAATAGATAGATAGATAGATATTTTTTTAGGACAATAGCTCAAAGGTCACGAGCACAGCATAAGGCCGACTTCAGTTATTTTCGTCTGATTTAGACCAAAGTTTGTGGAAGGGTTAACGAAAACTCACACACACACACACACACACACACACACACACACACACACACACATACTAAAAAAAATCTGGAGAACATTAAAATAAAGGTTAAGGTCACAGGAAAGGTCTGAGGCCCGTCACAAAGGAATATCAACTCAGTTTTGATCTGATCTAAACCAGTCTTATTGGAAGGGATGAGATCAGGCAAAAAATAGATTTACTTATGAGAACAGTCAGTCAAAGGTTACGGTCAACATTCGTTACCAGTGTCTGTGCGTGAACAAAATAGGTAACGCAGTATTGGTCTGGTTTAGATTCATCTTGGTGGGTGAGGTGATGATCTTCCAAGAGGAGGACTTTTTTTTTTGGGGTGGGGGGGGGGAGGCAAAGATGGGTTAAAGATCAGAGCCACATGGCAAGGTCAACTTAAACAGTTTTTATCCGATATAGACTTTTTTTGTATGTATGCAGATAAAAAGAAGGAAAGATATTCGATCTAGAGAACATTCAGTCAATGGCCAATTTACAAAGAAATGTGAGAGGTCAATGTCACCGGGCAAAGTCAGGCAATCATTCTTTTTAATATGATCTGAACCAAAGCTGGCAGAAGGGGTAAGCGTTATTTACTCTTGATGTTACTTTTGGCATATGGAAGCGCACGTCACTCACTTTCTCGATGTAGGCTACTGGTGTCTTCAAATGACTCGACATTAGGTGACAAGGCAAGTGACTTCCTGTAAACCACGTCGGATGGCAACCATAAGCAAATGACGCCTGGTGGTTTAATGGGTTAAGGTGTTCCAATCGGACTGAGTCTGTCCTAGGAATGGTTGGGGCTTATTGCTCACCTCATGGATGAGTAAGCCTGGTCACCTCGCCTTAAATGTAGGGACTGAGTAGACTAACCCCGGGGTCCTACGCTCCTTATGGGAGAAGAAAAAAACTGGATGACGGATGGATGGATAGACTTCTGATGTTATTCTTTTCACGACGAGTGATAGGTCGGCGTTTATTTCTGTTTTACCCACGCCCTCGAAACGAGAGTGAGTTATTGTTGATTGGTGTGTGTGTGTGTGTGTGTGTGTGTGTGTGTGTGTGTGTGTGTGTGTGTGTTTCAAGAAAATAACTCAGTTTGTATCTCATTTAAACTAATCTGGGTGGAAGGGTTGAGGGTCTACCACTGAATACGCCTAATGTTCTTTTCTAGAATAACAGGTTAACAATCAAGGTAATAGGGCAAGGTCAAGACCAAAGATCGGGCAACATCAACTTGGGTGTCTTCTGAATCTAATTTTGACTAATGTTTAGGGGGAGTTGGAAGTAAAACAGGAATTATTTTTTATTTCATTTTATTTTTGGGGGGCATTCAATGATATGTCTAAGTAACAGATCAGAGTCAAAGTTCAACAGTGCATGCTTGTTAACGAAATAACTAGAAAAGTTTTTATCCCACTTTAACAAAACTCATTGGATTGACTGAAAGTCATCCACAGTGTTAGCATTATGTATTTCAGCGCATAGATTAGAGGAGATTTGTTTTTACTCGATTTAGACCCAGCTTTGAAGAACGGTAAAAGAATAAAATGATTCGTTTTTGAAAATCAGTCAAAAGTCGAAGTCACAGGAAAAGGCCAGTGGCTAAGATCACAGTGCAAGGGCAGCTCAGTTTCGATGTGTTTGGAATCACTCTTAGTGCGTCAAGAACGAAAGGATTCAATTTGAGGAATTATTAGTCAAAGGTCGCGGTCACAGGACATGGTCATATTTCGGCCCATGCGTTGTGTGTAAACAAAACAGCTAAAATATTTTATATCTGATTTAGATACTACTTGGTTGATTAGTTGAAGCCCCTCCAACAGGTTGACCTATTTATTAGAATGCAGTAGGTCAAAAGTCAAGGTCGCAGGGCAAGGTCAGTTAAAATATTTTTATTTGATATAAACTAAAGTATGTGAGAGCGTTCAGGTTTAAACATGGATAAAGATATTCGAATTCGAAAACAATCACTCATAGATTAAGGTCACAAGGAAGGATCAATGTTCAAAACATAGGGTAAAATCAGCTCAAAACAGTTTTGCCAAACTTGATCCAAAACTAATGAATATGTTAAGGGTTTGGCAAAAATGAAGCAATTCGATTTTTTGAGTAATGTGTCAAAAGTCAAGGTCACAGGGCGAAGTCAGATAATTAACAATTAGACCAGTTGGAGGGAACGGGTGTTACACTTTGAGTGTTCCTCCGAGTTCCTCTTTTGTTTCTCTTTCACAAAAATCTGCTGACATTTTCTCTCCACTTCACCAGAAATCTAACCACATTCCCATGAATAGAAATTGAATGACTAGATATAGAAGGGAAAAAAGATGCTCACTCAGCAGAACTGTAATTAATGCCCTTGTCCTCCAAATATAGGTTATTCATATATCATTCAGTCTATCATAGCTGTCGGCTACACTTTACAGGGGAAGCTACTGTACCCACATTAAATTGCTGTCTATTAACACGCTGAAATGTCATCATTCAGCAGTTCGAGTAGGTCTGACTTTGTTATCTTTAATAGCCTACGTATTTTCCTTAGGTCTGGCAAATATATCTTGGAAAAGTCAAAATACTGGAACTGCATTAGTCATAATACATGAGATTTTGATTAGGTTTCATTAACTTTTAATAATTTTGAGGTAAGAGTGGGAAAATAGTTGATTCTTTGACTATAAATTCAGTATTGAGAGTACAACAGAGGTCAAAGGTTTCTGTACACTGTGGAAAATAAGTCTCATCTTCATGAGATGAGGATGATGAAGCAGTTTGGTATTCACTTCATTAGTTTGGGAACCTAGATGTGGACACGAATTTCCTCACTGGACCAGGCGCTCTGACATGTTTTGATATTAAAGACACGGGAGAGAGAGAGAGAGAGAGAGAGAGAGAGAGAGAGAGAGAGAGAGTAGACAACAACTTCACCCGCCAATCCTCCATGATTATCAAATTTTCTCCCTGAGGAAGATTGGTCCCTAGTTTAATGAATTGCTGTTTGATGGTTGACTGTATAATCATTCAACTTCACCTTCACCCATTAATCATCCTCTATGATTCTTTTGGTTATCTGCGGTAAAGCTGATAGGTCTATACTGTGTGTGTTACACCTGGGGGATTTTTTTTCTTCCCCAGGGAATGTTCGAAAATCTGCTCTTGGAGCGTGCTGAATGATTTTCTTATGAAAGACAAAGTTGCTCAGTTTGAAATTTTAAGTTAACATGTCGGATGTTGCATCACTTAATGCATCAGCTGACATTAGATGATTTTAAGTTTATGTTTTACGATGTCATTTTAGTGACTCTTGAAATACAGTATTGCTCATCTTGAAATTTTGAGTTGTTCGGACATATCAGCTGTTGTGTCAGTTAATGCATAACTTGATTATGTAGCATTTTTCAATTTTGACCATAAAGAGGCATTTTAATGAAACAATTTCACATATTCTGCGAGTTCAATAAGAGAAAGTTTTAAAAATTGGCCGCAATAGTTTCACCACAGGTCTATGAAGACAGTGTCCTTCAGGGGTGGATTAAATACAATTGTGTTTGTATTTGAGGTGTATGTAAATACATTCTTAAAGTATTTGAATTTGTAATTGTATTTTGGCATCTAGAAAAAAGTACTTTGTATTTGTATTTGTATTTCTTCATACTGTTAGGAAGCGAGATTTGCCAGTTAGATAGCCGAGATGTTTCTCGACGTTTCTCGTACCGTAAGTTTCGGTATGAGTCAGAGTTGCCAGTTTGCCTACTGTTTGTGAGTGTAGTTGTTTCGTAAGTTGTGCATTAATTTTTGTGCTCTTTTTCTCAATAATGTTTTATTTGCGTGATTTTTAAACTGTGTAATTTGATTTAAGCCAGTATGCTAAATTATTTATAGTGTTGTGTACTGTAAGAAAACTGGCATGTTTTGGTTGTCTCCGAGCTGGTAACTGTAAGTGTTGTCAAGCATTACAGTAAGTGTAACAGCAGTTAGTAAAGTTTGAATAGCTCCAGTGCTTGTAAGAATAGTGAAGTAAAGTTGGCAACCATTAAGTGTAATTATTTGAAAAATAGACAGTGAACTTTAAGAAGCCAGTGTTTATTTTCGTCTCAGCTGATCTTGTGTGCCGTACACCTAAAGGCTGACTATAGGAAGAACAACTCACTGGGCAACGTCCTACCTATACTGTACTACTGCTGTTGGAGCCTGTGGCAGTGTGGGGTGGGGACGTAACATTACTGTTTTATGTGTTGTTACTTACAGGCAATTTATGAATGCGAAAACACGTTTTTTTTTTTTTTTTTTTTTTTTCACAGCAGCTCCAGTTCACTGCAAGCAGCAACGTTGAACGTTTCGTTGCCCATCTCTTTTGATGTGTAGGTATTTGTATTTGTAACTGTATTTTTGAATTTGGGAATAAAAGTGTTTGTATTTTTGTATCATAACTTCAAAAATATTTGTATTTGTATCTGACTTCCAAAAAAAGTACTTGATCCAACCCTGGCGTGTTCTGTTTCCCCAAGGAAGATTGTTCCAAAGCCTTACAATTAATGCTTGATTATTGACTATATAATCATGCAATAGTATGAACAACAAACACTAATGAAACTAGTATAGTTATGATGATTAATATTTTACCGAATTAGTCGTTTATTATTATTGTTATTGTGTATTGGATAGCATATCATGGACTCTTATTGGAAATATATCCATAACATAGCTACAGTAATGGATGTATGTCGAAGATACGAGAGTAAATTGTACTGTGCAAGTAGCTATTAGGACAATGCTCTTCACTTCCACATGTTATCTTCCTCATCACCATCTCCATATCCTCCGCTAGCCTCCCTCCATCCATTCCCATTCTTCTGCCTCGCCTTGCCACCTTCACCTGCCTGTCTCAGCTCTTCCTACAGAAAGTCTTCACATGCCCTAAATACCTCAAGTTTCCATTGCTGCCTTACATAGGTAAGCAATTGTTGTATGCAATCGGTCACTGATAATTATGTTGATTTATACCCTCTCTTGTATGATTTACATAATCCTTAATTTTAAATAGATTTTCTTTAATGTGTTTGGCGTTGTGCATAGACCAAAATACCTCTTGCCTGGAGCCCAGCAGTCATACGTGTAACAAACCTATCATCCCTTATGATATAGGATTTTCATACGGACACCTTTAATTTGACAAATTATATATTTCTGTAAATTTTGGCAAGTTTGTATGACGTACCTGTCGACTTATCAGAGTAAGAAACTATCCGTGCATGGTTTAAGAGATGGCATTTCAGCAGAAACCTAAAGAATTTCAGAGACTGATTACTCCAAAATACTCTTCAGTATGGCTGCAATGAAGCACATATTTGACTATACCCTGTAGCATTGACCACAAAAGCTGTTTTCCCATTCCCAACATTAATGTGATGAAAACAACTTTCCACCTCTAATCATATGCTCCTGACATCCCTTTACGGTACGTATGCTCCCATACACACACAAAATGCGTGAACGAAATATTACATTGCTCGATGTGTGCATATATCTGTGTGTGCATGTCTGTCTCTGTGTGTGCAAGTGTGTGTGTGTGTGTGTGTGGGTGGGTGGGTGTGGGTGGGTGGGTGGGTGTGCGTCCTTCTTAGTATTTGCGAGTCTGTGTGTGTGTGTGTGTGTGTGTGTGTGTGTGTGTGTGTGTGTGTGTGTGTGTGTCAGCTGGCTTGGTGGGTGTGGTGGGTAAGGATGGAATGTTGGGTGGGTTGGTTCGGTTCATCGTCAGAGTGGGTGGGCAGGTTGGTTGGTAAGGATGGGGCGGATGAGTTGTGTGTGGGGTGTGTGGAGTGGCTTGGGGTAAGTTTTAAGGGTAGATGGATTGGTGATTGACTGGGTCGGTGGGTGGTCTGGGAGGGGTCGGTATGTTAGGTTTGGAGAAGATGAATTTGATGAGTAAGCGGGGTTCGAATGTGTGAGTGGGATGCGGAGGTAAGAAGGATGGTTTGGCATGTGGATGGGCGGGTGGGTCTTTAGGAGGGATGGGTGGATAAGATAGGTGGGTTTCTAGGGTTGGATGAGTGAGAAGGATGTAAGAATATACAGGGAGAGGTGGGTGGGTACGGTGGGAGAGTTGGATAGGTGGATGTGTTGGATGGCATTTTTGGTTGAGCAGGGAGGGTGGCATTCGTGGGCTGAGGAGGGTGGGTAGCTTGGGTCGGTGGGCAAGATGGGTCGTCGGAACGTGTGGGCAGAGTGGGTCGCTAGGGTAAATGGGCACGGTGGGTCGCCAGGGTGGGTGAGAAGACTGCGTGGCCATGGTTATCTCTGTGGGTGGGTGGATTGGTGGGGGGTGGTGGCTGGATGGGTTCAGGATGGGTAAGTGAGTGGATGGATGTGTTGGGCGACACTGTTGGTGTACTTGGTGGGTAGCGTTCGTGGGTAGGCAAGGTGGTCGCCCAGGTGGTTGGGTAGGGTGAGTGGCCGGCGAGTATATTTTTTTTCTTTGGAACCAGTTATTCAGTCATATTGGCAGTGTTGGAGCAAGTTCAGCGAGAAATGGCCCAGTAAGGTCGCGGCTTCACTCGGGAGTAGATGAGACAAATCGGGTAATGAAACCATTTAATCATCAGAAAAGCCGTGTTTTGACATTAAACCAACCTATACCTAACCAGCTTAGAACTAACCTAACGTTAACTTAGAATAATACCCTATTTTGCTTTGGAGATGAGGAAGATGCGAGTCTTTTCTCGAGGCACTTGATCCGACGTTGCCATCACGAGTGGATTACCAAGTATAAAAAGAAAAAAGAACTACGGCTGGGGTGGGGTCGGTTGGTTGTGTTGGATGGGCTGAGTGGGTAGGTGGATGAGTGGGTGGGTAGATAAATATGGTTCCCCAGATGACCAGAAAGGAGAGGGACTTATATGGCTAGTAATCATATAACGAGTCGCTGTTACTTATAATTCAGTATATACCGTAGTTTACAAGACGTTGGGTATTTGGAAACCAGAGTCTATACATTGGGACCATTCTTTTGAAATCTGCTAAAACTTTTATATAATTACTTCTCATGGAACTGAAGCTGAATCTATGCACCTAATAATACACCAGATATTAGGATTAATTAAACTAACATTACATGCGGCATGACGTGAGAGTGAGCAAAGCTTCAGATCTCCGATCCATCCGCCTAACAAATCAGTGTTTTGGTGGGAGTAAGGAGGGGGAGAGTGAGAGTTGGGAGGTTGACGTGTGCGATTAACCTGCCCTTGAGGAGCAGATTATCCTGGCCCCTTATTAGTGTTCATGACTGTACAATGAAGTTCACAGTTCATCCTTCCGGCTCTGTGGCTAGCACAGAATGAGTCTGTGTCGGCGGCTCTTGATCATATTTATGATTGTGCTTTCCACAACACTTTCCCGCGAGCCTGTTCCATTCACTCATAACATCGTTAACGAAAAAATATTTGGTATAGTCTACATACTATAAAGTTATACTCACGTGAAGGCATATCCGGGTCAAATGGTCAGAAACTAGTTATGTTTACATTATCGAAGAGAGAGAGAGAGAGAGAGAGAGAGGGGGGGGGGGAAAGAAGGAAAAGAAATGAAGCTGGACCAAGAGTGGGGAATGAAGGAGAGAGAGTGAGCATTGAACAGAATACTGGAAAGGCATAAGTTCAAAGCATTCTTTATGTGGTTTCACTTTTAATATCTGGTTATTACACACGAGGAACGTGTGGTAAGGGACGACTAAAGAGGTTAAATGTCCCCTTATGAACATTGGAAACCTGGTTAGGATGTGTCCAAGGTCTTAGGTTCGACGTCTTGACTCTATCGTATTGTACTTTTAAAGACGATGCCTGTAATAGGGCCTTCATATGTTTACAGTACATATTAGCATATCCTGAAGTTTCATGTACAAAATTTTTCACCCTAAAACATAGCCATTACAGCAGCTTGGGTTTAGCATACATCAGTCAAACCACAGACACTCTTTCCCCATTCTTGTTTCTCCTGCATACCTTACGGGACGGACAGTTTTGGCTTCCATTTTCTTTCGTCGGAGAGGATATAGATCCGCAGCATACCTCCCATAGAATAACAGTTACAGATGTTAACAGTGGCGAAAGCGAGTAACCACGTGCAGCTCATAATTTCATAAACAAAATGGGTCTCTCCTTTGCCTCCTCCGTCCTTTCATCTCTCTCTCTCTCTCTCTCTCCATTTAAGGCTCAGTAACAACTAGCAGATTATAACAGATAGATATTATATATATATATATATATATATATATATATGTATATATATATATATATATATATATATATATATATTATATATATATATATCATTAGCCGTTGAGGTCCTCTGCAGGACCGGCCTATCCCTACCGAAGCAGGGACGATACAGCCAATGTATCTCTACTCAATGGCTTAGGCTGTCTGGTAGAGACTGTCTGTAGGGTGAGAAGTGCTCGTGAGTGTGATTGTAGTGTTGTAGTGGCTCTGTATGTGTGTGTAGTCTGTGAACCAAGTATAATCGGCCCACCTTAAGCCGATTGGGTGCAGGCATACTAGTATGCGACACTGGTCCAACCACAACACCCCTTGTGTCCGCCAAAGTAGCAAGTGGCTTAGTAAACGCTTCCCAAAGTTTTTACAACTCTGGCGGGAGGCGAACCCGCGTTCATCAGTGTACGAAACGCACACTCTACCACTGTACCACAGAGGCTCTCTCTCTCTCTCTCTCTCTCTTTCTCTCTCTCTCTCTCTCTCTCTCTCTCTCTCTCTCTCTCTCTCTCTCTATATATATATATATATATATATATATATATACTGTATTAATGGAAGGTGGTGAAGACCATCATCCACTCACTTGATGTAGTGCTGCCTACTTCTTCCTTAGCCTTTATCATTCTTTTTCTGTGCCTGCTCTCCTCTCTTCCTACTTCTCCCATCTTTCCTTTCACTTCTTATTGTTTTTCTTTCCTTTACAGGTGGCTTTACATTGAGTGACATGCCAAATGGTTTCCTGTAAGCCAAGAATCCATTTACAACGCTGGGTGGTAACCATATAACCATACCATACGTGCTCCCAACATGTCAGTAAGTAGGTTGGAGGAGGGTTAGATCCCCTCCCCGTAAAATAAATACCTCAAAGTCAAATGGCCACCCCTTGCGGGATTATGGTGTCTGGCAATATATATATATATATATATATATATATATATATATATATATATATATATACAGCATTACAAAGCCATGAAAAGTTGCAGGCAAACCCACTCCCCCCACCTTCAACGTCAGGCCGATTGATGCAGGCGGCACGGTGGGGTGCTTGGGGTTCAGAAGCCAGCTCGTCTCTGACGTATGAACGAACCCTCTCCTGAATTTAGTTTGGTTAAATCGCAAGGAGAAGTGTTCTACAGAAGATGTACACCAAACCCATTCATTCCATAGACTTACATACCTTTCTACATACATACATACGTCTTTACATACATGTAGCAATTTATTTGCTGTATGCTGCTGTACATCAGACAGATATGTGTAGTGATGGGTCTCATTTTATCCCGCATTACCATTGAAATTAATTAGCTGTCATGAGCCACTGTATCTCGCCCTCATACAAAATATTGATATATGGCTTTCCTAATGCACTGCTAATTGGCCTCAGAGTTTCATTATGGAGACGGAATATTTTTATATAGACTGGGTGTATAATTTCCCCTTCTGAATCACCATAATTACCTGTGCTGCCTGGTCACAAAGCACCTGGCCACATGTATGTAAATCACGCATGGAACACTGTGTCATAGTTTGGGGCTAATCAGTCCTCGTTTTTTGCAACTTTTATTCAGAAATTTATTTTGCCCGTGGACGTTATAAAAATGTCAAAAAAATACCACGACCTAGTAATGACCTTAGTTCAGGAAAAGATGAGGATGAGGGGAAAATATGACATTTACAAAAGACAAGAAATAAAGAACCCTAGGTTTTGAGTCTACAGACCTTGTTCCTTTCAAATATTCTTGACCACCAAAGAGCGCCAGTTATAAGAGCCATTCTTTTCAAGATGCGTGGGTGCACTGCATTTAAAAGACTAAAGATTATGAGCGGTGGGAAAAGCAAACTGAGGAAGAGAGATCCCGAAACGACCAGTTGCACGCATAAACGACAAGAGTATCAGTTGACTCTTTTATTAGAAGACTGAGTAGCAAATGTGTGAGTGTTTAAAGCTGTGTGGGTGCTGCATGTCTGGCACAGTATGAGAGGAATGCAGGCATTGTTCAGAACAACAGTGACCGGAATATTAGCGAGAAAAAAGCGATTTTATATATATATATATATATATATATATATATATATATATATATATATATATATATATATATATATATATATATGCAGAGAGAGAGAGGGAGAGAGAGAGATCGGCAACACTATAGCGAAGACCGACTGGGGTGAAGGGAGTCTGCTGCGAAAAAGATTGAAGGCATTTCATTTTTATATATCTACTTCTGAGCTTCTTGTTGGTACACTTAGTTAGCTGTTTTCCGGGGAAGGGCACAAACCCTCCGCCAACCGACTTGTTCCCACGTAAGGAACACGTGCTGGTTGGTTATAAGGTTACCACCCGGCGCTGTAAATGCTTTCTTGGTTTACAGGAAATCATTTGGCTTGCCACTCAGTGTAGAACTACCCTAAAAAAATGGAGTACCATTACACTAAGTGGATGGATGATAGGAAAGAAGTTGTATGCAGCCTTCATGGATTTGGAGAAAGCATGTGACCGGGTGGATAGTAAAGGATTCTGGAAAGTATTAGGAATATATGGAGTAGATGGGAAGTTACTGAATGCTGTGGAGAGTATGTATGAGGGTGCTGAGGCTGCAGTGCTTGTGGATAGTGAGCTGGGTGAATTTTTCTATTTGATGGTTGGATTGAAACAGGGATGTGTCATGTCTCCATTGTTATTCATTCTGTTTATGAATGGAGTTATAAAAGAGATACAAGGTAGGGCAGTGGATGCTGGAGCGGCCCTAATGGAAGAGGACAGTGTTTGGAAACACACTGTACTGTTGTTTGCAGATGATACTGTGTTGTTAAGTTAAGACGAAGGGCAGGGAGCTGCAAGGCTTGGTGGATGAGTTTGAGTGAGTGTGTAAGAAACGGAATCTGAAGATGAATGCAGCGAAGAGTAAAGTTATGGCCTTCGTGAGAAGTGAAGTTAGTGAATGTATAGTGAGGTTGATGAGAAGGAAATAGAAGAAGTCAGTGCGTTTAAGTACATGGGAAGTGTGATGAGTAAGGATGGAAGTTTGGTGGGTGAAGTGCTTGATAGGGTACAACAAGGAAGAAAGGTTGCTGGTTCCTTGAAAGCAGTGATAAGAAATAGGGAAGTGAACATGGAAGTGAATAAGTTACTACATGACAGTATTGTTATACCAACTCTAATGTATGGAAGTGAAGCTTGGACCTTGTTGGAGGGACAAAAGTCAAGAGTGAGAGCAGTGGAAATGAGTTATTTGAGAGGAGCCTGTGGAGTCACATGGAGAGACAGACTGACAAATGAGGATGTGAAGGAGCGTTGTGGTGTGGATGTGGATGAGATAGGAAGTGTTAGGAGAAACACATTGAGGTCGTTTGGCCATGTGGAGAGGATGGAGAGTGAAAGACTAATGAGGAGAGAGTATGTAAGTGAGGTGGAGAGGGGAGAGGGAGGGGGAGGCCAAGGATGAGATGGAGGGATAGAGTGGAGAGGTATATTAGAGAGGGGTGTGTGAGTTGGGAGCAGGGCAGTGAAAGCGCGGGGGACAGGGCGACATGGAGGCGATTTGTTTGTGGCCATCCCTCACGGGATTAAGGTTTCTGGCAATAGATAGATAGACTTCTGAGCTAAGCATTTTGTTCCTTGAGGCCCAGGAGTACTTCCACACATAAACATTTGACAGTATTCACATACACACACCTCCACTTCTCACCAAATTCTAATACCGAACCGTCTATGCTGAGATATGTTTAGGCCACCTCACTCTGGACTGGTGGCACAGGTGCTATAAGCTGTCAGTGCGTCGTGTGAAGGAGCAGTGATGGATGCGTTTACAATGAGTTTTTCAGATGAATACAGCAAAATCGTATGTCATAAAGTGAACATAAAAACTTAGCTCTTTAATATCCGCCAAAACATTAACTTGCCATAGTTAAAAAAATAAATAAATAAAATAAAACACATTCACTACCGTAGGCTTGTCTTGAGACTAATAAAATCTTGTGACGATAGACAAAAATTACAAAAAAAATAGGTTAACACCGTGACTGAGGGGATGTCTTCAGTAATATCTTTGTTGTTGTTCAACTTAGGAAGGACCTCTAGAGTTGGAGAGGTTAATGGAGATTGCGTATAACATCTTCGGGTCGGAACTAAGTTGAAGGAACTCCCTAAGTTGTAGCAGGAATAGACTTCATCAAACTGGAAAAACAAATGCCCTTGCTGGAATCCTTAAGAGAACAACACCAGACTTATCAAAACATGAATATATTAACATGCGATTAATATTACCTTCCTACGGTATTACAGAACGTATAGTAACTAACTTTAAAAAAGTGTTGCAGGGAACCTGGGCCGAGATAATTAAATTTGAAGTCTGGAAGAGAGAGAGAGGGGAAAACAACATTTGACGTGGCGCAGAGAGAGAGAGAGAGAGGGGGGGGGGAGGAAAAAAGGGAGAAGAAAAGGAAAGGGAGGGAAGGGGAGAAGAAAGCGAGAGAGGGTGGCGGAGACGAAAAGAAAGGAAATGAGGCCAGATGAAAGAAGTGAGAACGATGATGGAAGCAAGAGAGAAAAAGATGGGAGGAGAGGAAGTAGGGAAGGAGAGAGAGGAGAAAACTCCTCATGGACTGGAGGAGAGAGAGAGAGAGAGAGAGATCTGGCGGGGAGTGATTGAAGAGGCGATAAACGAGCGAAAAAAGAAATTAACCATAGAAGAAATATACGAGAGATAAAAGAGACTCAAAAAAAAAAAGGAAAAAATTTGAAAGAGGAAGGGGGGAGGATAATACAGTGCATTAACCTTAAACTGATGAAAATTTTCACCATTTTGGAACTTATATCACTCGCTCTCAGAATAAAATAATTCTGCGTTCCTAAATCCTTCCCATAGCTCTTCCTCATGACGAGCACCATATTTTATTATTATTTACTTGTAACATTTCTGGCAGAACACGATAATACTAAGGCCCTGTAGCTCCTTTCCATATCACGTTTTTGTACAGTTTCCTGTTTCAAACACTTTTTTATTTTCATGCCATTCCTTTATTTCTTCAGCAGTTCGCTACAACCATGGCACAATTATTCCCTCGGTGAATACCCCCGAACACCTTTACTGTTTAATTTTATTAACGCCGTTTTAAAATGATGCTTGAGTTTAATAGTCAGACCAGGGGGATTATTCCCCAAAGTTAGACCTAGATAGATCATAATAGACCTGCTAGGGTTATGGGTGAGCGCTGCCTCTCCCAGCAAAGGTAGCTACCCACGCAGGGCGCGAACTCTCGGCCTCTTAATCTCTAATCCAGCGCACTACCAATTAGCCACCCCACTCCCTTAATCGAATTAAACAGACATAAAAGCGTAGGATTCGGTGACCATTAATGTTCATTATTCGGCAAGGCAAATTACACGAACTATGTAGGTGAACTGTAGCTCTGTAGATCTTATCTAGCATTCCCTTGGAAATGGTGGTAATTATTTAATGTCAATCTTTAGGCTGTTGTTGATGATCAACACCCGTCAGTGTGGCCGAACAGACCCATCAATTACAGGTAAACAACCGCCTCTGCAGGGCTGACCCGTTCAGTGAACCACTGTTAACTTGCAGTCGACAGGAGTCACGACAGCAAAGAGTGTTGAAAAGTGTGGCGGTTTGGTTTCTGGATGGATGCCGCATTTGCGTCTCTGCCCAGTTAACAGGAGCACCATAGTGGGCTCCACTCCCCCCCCTCCTTTTTAAGGGGTTATATGATTACCATTAAGCGCTGTAAGTGGTTTCTTGGTTATATAGGTACCACCCAGCATTGTAAATGGTTTCCTGGGTTACAGGAAACCATTAGGCTTGTCACTCAGTGTAGAGAGCCTCCTGAAATTAAAAGAAGAGTAATAAAAAGCGACAGGAATGAAAGGAAAAAGCAGGAAGAGGCGAGGGGGGACAAAGAAACAAAATGACAAAGGCGAAGGAAGAAGTAGGCAGTACTGTATCAAGTGAGTGGATGATGGGCGCTCCCATCAACCATCATAATCTCTGGAACATCTCAGTGACTGAATAAGACATTGTTACAGATCTGCATACTCTATATAAAATTTCTGAATGATTAGCATCACATTCTGGTGCAAATCATTTGTTATAGATCAGCATTCAAGATGAAGTGTAAGCATGTTTACGGCAGATAAAATCAGACACATCGTGTGTACAGAAATTAAGATGAACGAAGTGCTGCAGGCACTTTTATTTATTTATTTTTTATTATTATTATTATTATTACTATTATTGTTGTTGTTGTTGTTGTTATTATTATTATGGTGGTAGGTAGGGGTGCTCACCATCCACTCACTCGATGTAATGTTGCTCTAAGGTAATTGCCCTTTCCGCTCTTCCTTCCTTCTTGATCTGTCTTTCTTTCCTTCATTCTTTCCTCTTCCTTCTGTCTACTGGTGACTCTACACTTAGTTACAGGCCAAATGGTTTCCTGTACGTCAGGAATCCATTTAATACTCTGGGTGGTAACCATATAACAAAACTATGGCGCCTTGTGGTTTAGTGGGTAATTTTGGCGCTCTAACCGAATTAAGCCTCTATAGGGGTGAATGGGGTTAAAGGTCACATAATACCACTTAGGGATGTGTGAGGCTGGTTACACTCGCCTGAAATGTCAGGACCAACTTGTCTAGACCCGGACTCCTAAGTTCCTCATGGGGCAACGCAGTATTAGATGGTGATTTATTATTATTATGATGATGATGATGATGATGATGATGATGATGACGATGATGATAAGGAGGAGGAGGAGGAGGAGGAGAAGGAGGGAAATGATACTATTAAAAAAAAATATCAAGTTCTGCTGACAATGCTATTGAAAGAAATATATAACCCCTGGTAAATCTGATATAGTATAATCCTGTGTGTGTGTGTGTGTGTGTGTGTGTGTGTGTGTGTGTGTGTGTGTGTGTGTGTGTGTGCGCAGCCAAAACTGGGAAAAGGATTTTGATGAAACTTGGCACGATGATTAGAAGTGGGTCCCACATGGACCAGCTTCAATTTTTATGTCAACTGAAATTTATGAATGGGTGTTTCGAGCTCCTAACCCCATTGGAGTTATTTTACATGGAAAACGCGATGGGGGATTTCCGTGGAGCTTCATGCATCTCTGCAGAGGAAGAGGGAGAAAGGAGGAGGGGGGGGGGGTTGCATGTCTACAGTCCAATGTTCACTACTTCTGTGATGTGGTAGTGGTAGCTGTGATGATAATGGTGGTGTTGGTGGTAATAGCTGCAGTGCATATCTACAGCCCAATGTCCACTGCCTCTTTGATGCTGCAAACAGATGATTTTATTCAGCAGAAAATGGTACCTGTGGTGGTGGTAGCTGTGGTGGTGGTAGTGGTGATAGTGGTGGTGGTTATAATATAGGTGGTAGCTGAAATGATGATGGTGTCGGTAGTGGTGGTATAGGTGATGGCGATGGTAGCTGTAATGGTGATGGTAGCGATGGTAGCTGTGGTGGTGGTAGTGGTGGTTGTGATGGTGGTGGTAGTAATGGCGGTGATAGCTCTGATGATGGTGACAATGACTGTAGCTGTTGAGGTGGTGGTGGTGACAGCTGTGATGATGATGGTGGTGGTGGTGGTGGTGGTAGCAATGTCGGTGGTGGTGATGGTAGCTGTTCAGAAACAGGTGTCAATAGGCAAGTGCTTTGTGGCCCTCTTGGGATACAAAGCACTTGCTCCAATATGAAGCAAGGTTTAGAAAGGGTTCTCATTTGAACAAGTGCTGAGTGGTCCAGTAGGGCCGAGAGGCGAGTCTAATATACTATAACCCTGTGTGTGTGTGTGTGTGTGTGTGTGTGTGTGTGTGTGTGTGTGTGTGTGTGTGTGTGTGTGTGTGTGTGTGTGTGTAGTGCAGCCAAAACTGTGAAAAGAATTCTAATGACACTTGGCAGGATAGTTGGAACTCGGAATCAGATGGACCAGCTTCTTTTTCATAAAGATTGAAATTTTCTGAAGGGGTGTACTGGCCAATGTTAATTATCCCTATTGGTGTAAGTTAAGTGTATGCGGAAAATGCGGTGAGATATTTCCGTGGACTTTCATGCTTCTACACAGGACCAAGTGGGCTTCAGACGCGACTCTTATTTATATAAGTACTGAGCGGACCGGTAGGTTTGCGAGATGCTTGTACAGGCTATTATGTTACAACAAGTGTGCAGTCATTAACGTGTCTGGTTACCTGAAACCTTACTGATGATGACATCTCACCCGAGGGGCACAAACGTCAGGTGCGTTGTGTGATAAGTGGTTGTCCAGGCACTAAGTCAAAGGGAGGAGGGATGGCAGGGAGGGGGAGAGAGGAGGAGAGGTAGAGAGGGCGGAAGGAAAGGAGAGATAAGTTTTGGGAGCGAGCTATGGAGGTGGGGTAAAAGGAATGGATAAAAAGGGAAGTTTAGAAAGAATGGAGATCGAGGCTGGGTTAGGAGGAAGCAAAAGAAAGGGAGAGAGTGAGAAGGGAGGAGAAAGGGTAGACAGAAGAAAAAATAAGGGAAGGGGGTCGTGAAGCAAAGAGAGAAGGAGGGTGGCATTTCCAGTGTTATAAAGAAGAAGCAAACCATGATTTAAAGGACTGGCAGTCTGTTTCGATATCATTAGGAATGGAGGGGATTTGGCATTAGACACACAAGCAAATGCGTGAAGATATGCGTGTATATATTACATTGCTTCAGAAGATATGACACTGCAGATATCAAAATTACAGTATTTGCTAGTAAGTACTCTCTTTGTTTTCAGTTATATGTAGAAGTCCTTTAATAAAACAAAACAAAAAATCCTGAACTAGATGCAATCCGACCAAGCGTATCAGCAGGAGTCTGTGTTCAATATTTCTTTAAAGATAATATAATTCATCAAGGAATCGAAATGTCAAGATTCTACATTATTTTTAGTAACTATGAAAAATTACTTGATTTAGTTGAACACCAGGCATAGTAGTTATTCATGCAATGGTAAAGGAGGACTTTTATGAATATGTCACTGCGTCAATGAAACTCATCAGAAGTGAAACAAAAGCATTTGGGGGCTGAATGCTAATCGCCCGCCAAAATATGCCGTTGGATAAGTACAATTTACCTAAAAATTACTCGTAAATTTGAAGAAAATTAGCAAACCTCTATGGACTTCAGTCACCTCGCTTCGCAAAGAGCCATTCCATATTAAAAAAAAAAACATATGGCGGCAGGTATTCGGCCGTCATTAATCCAATTCACACCAAAAGTACTAGGCTTGTGCACATCCACAAACTGCTGTTTCTCAAAGGTCAGGTGAAAATTCGTTCACAACTTTTCGAGATATGTTGGGAACACACACACACACACACACACACACACACACACACACACACACACACACACACACACACACACACACACACACACACACACACACACACACACACACACACACACACACACACACACACACACACACACACACACACACACAGACGCTGGCAAAAGCATTATCGCTCTGCCTTGCTAAAGGCGGCCGATAATAATTGGATAATACCAAGAAACAAAATTGTTGGGACATGAGATGCAAATTACTAAAACTTTCACCACATGCGCAGAGGATATTTTCATATATTTAAACTGAGATTAATGAATGTCTATGATGAGTGCGGCACAGTTTTATGTTCACAGGGGATAAAGAGCTTTTCATTGATCTGGTGAGAAGATTTAAATAAAAGTTTGCCAAACTGAGAAGAGAGACCCTAAAACTAGACTTAATAGGTGACCTAAATGAAAAGGAAAGTGATGTTTTATTTATATAAACAATCCCATTCAGAAAACTGACGATGTAGTGCTAGTGTTTTGAAGAAATTGTACGTAGAGGATATTTACAAGGTATTTCTTATCATTTCATTTAACGAAGCATATGAATGAAATGAATGGCTTTTTAGTAAATTAAGTGAAATCCTGAAATATAATGCCTCTGTCCCAAGGAAGAAAAGTATATATCGTTCTTCAAGTTTCATTCACGTCCTAGCAAAAGCATCTGAAACTCTGAGACTAACAAGTCTTTAGAACATAACCTGGTGAGAAATGGAATGGAGTACAATAAATGTCACTTGCTGAAATAGTATAAACATATAACCAGCTTTATGGCTTAAAGAAAAAAAACTAAAATGTCAAATATATTTACCACAGTAACCCCTTCAATCCGATTACTTAATTTTCATTTTATTCAGGCGACCACCAGACTATTTTATTACATTAAGGGAGGTGTTTTATAGTAAAGAAGTCACTGAAAGATATTTCTAACCGATCCAGTTAGAAATGTTTTTCTTCCACTGAAGAAATTGGTCTGGAGATCGAAATATTAACCCGCGCCGTCCCAAGGACGTATATCCACGTCCTCACGTTTTGTCACAGCTAATCCCGAGGACGTACTTCAACGTCCTGCAATTGCAAGGTTCATAATTTCCACAATTTTCAATTTTCGCGAGTCATTTTTGGTACATATACACGGGACACCTTCCTCAACAAGATGCCAGGCAGAGACAATGCCTTACCCAGCATGACCTCCTCCCCCCCCTGCATGCCCTTTTCTCAGCAATTCACCTGTTATCAGTGACCTGGCCAGTATAGCCATGCCATGCCACGATACGAAATTCAGGGCCAGAGTGATTCCCCAATCAATGACAATGTGGAGGACAAACTTTACATAGCATTAGAGGAAGAAACAGTTAGAAATGATGATCAGGTAATGTGGCAAAAAAAGGTCAGGTATTAGTGAGTGAAACAATGCTTATAATGCCTATATTACTGCTTGAAAACCAATATACTCTTGTACTACATATAAATTCGTAACAGTAAATAAATAAATACCGTTTATGAGTGGTGTGAAATAGTTATCCTCCCATAGAACTCGTTTTCTTTGGTGCCAGCCTGATAGAAAACCCAGTAAGGTAAGGAGGCTCTCCTACCTGTAATGAGTATTTTAAACCTCAGGTGAGCGATTTCTCTATGAATTTTCGATGTTTCTCACCAAAAGCGAAAGTTTTAGCAAAAAAAAAAAAAGGGTCGAAAAATGGTCGGGATTGGGGGGTACCAGTGGTCAAAAAGTGGTCGGGACGGGGCGGGTTAAAACAAATGACGTCTTTTGATTGAAGGGCATGGGCAAGGTATGTTTTAACGAGGAACAAATGCCAGAGATATTATTTTGATTTTCGAGTGGGAAACCTTAGAGTGAAAGAAAAAGGCAACACAAAGATGAAGAAATAAACACACAACTATGTTAGACCGTGATGGAACAGATATACAACCAATATGCCAGTGTGGAGAATTTTGGGGGAGGCTATTGTTCTGCAGTGAAATAATGCTGACTGGTGATGATAGTGTTACTTACAGTGATAAAAATGACAATTAATAATAACAGTGAATTTAAAAAAAACAATCCATTCACCAAATTATTCGTGCCCTCCATTCGTAAAAAGATCTGTAACAGTTGGACTTGAACAACTGAAGGTCGAAGTTTAGGGGGAAACAACTCTAGGGAGGCAAGTTCCAAAGAGATGCAGTTCGGGAACTAAAAGATTTCTGATAGACGGAATTTCTCCAACATGGCTGTGTGACAATCCAGTCATGAGCGCTACCAGATGCCTGTGTAGCACAGGGGAAGGCATGGAAAGGTGGCACAATGGATGTAACTTCGTCTGAGCATTTGCTCTCAAAGTATATGTAAAATAATCCAAGGAAGGCATCGTTCTTTCTTACCTGTAGGGGAGGTAGTTTGTTTATTAGTAATATCAGGGTTATTAATAATTCTAACAGCTTTATTCTGAATTTTGTCTGGTTCTTTAGTGCAACCTTTCCACTTCTACTCCACAAGGGTGAGCAATACTCCAGCTGAGAACACACATGACTCTTGTAAACTATTACGAACTCTATACAATAATCCAAGCTTCTTTGAGGTTTTAGCAAGTGATCTGACATGAGAGGTCCAGCTGAGGTCAGTGTTAAGTGAAACACCGAGAATTTCAATACTTTTGGAGATATGAATATTAATAGCACTGAAAGTAATATAGGAATCTGGCAGTGTGTGTTCATCAGTAATTTGTTAATATTTGGTTTTACTAGCATTAATCTCCGCCGACTAAGGACCGAACAAGCGACATGATACGGATGGCGACGTGGAATGTAAGGGTGCAAATGATGAGGAAAAAGAGAGAGAAATTGCCCAGGTGCTTGAGGGTGCAAAAGTGGATGTATGTGGATTAACTGAAACTAAATAGTGAGGTGAGAGTGTGAGAGAATGGGAATATGGATGGGATATATGTGCGGGAGTAGGTGAGAGTGAGAGGGCAAAAGAACGAGTGTCTATTGTGTGTGTAACAGATGGAAGGAGAATATAAGAGAATATGGATCAGTTGGCTCAAGGATTGTGTGGGAAAGATTGAAAGTTGGACTACAAATGTGGACGATTGTGTGTGTGTATGCACCAACGCAAAATCGTGCAAGCAGAGTGAGAGAAGAGTTCTTGACAAATGTGGAAGTGTGCATGGAAACGTTTGAGAGGAATGAGAGAGTGTTTTTGATTGGTGATATCAATGGAAAAGTAGGGAATGTGAAGGTGGATGGAGTAGCTGGTGAGTGGGGTGTGCCTGCTGAGACAGATGAGAATGGTAGTGCTTTAGTGGACATTTGTGCCGGGAGGGGGTTGGTGATAGCTAATACCCTCTTCAGACACAAAATGATCCACAGGTACACATGGCGAGTGATGAGAAGGGTGGGTGGTGAACTGAATGAAAGGAAGGCAAAGATTGATTATGTGTGTGTGGATCAAAGGATGCGAAGGTGTGTAATGGATGCAAGAGTATACAGAGGTTGGGGAAGTGGACTTTCTGACCACTACTTGATGGTGGTCAGAATCTAGGTCCAAGTAAAATGGAGAAATAGAAGAAGGGAAGGAGGGGAGGAAGAAATAGATGCAAGGAGAGTGGAAAGGTTACAAGAGGATGAGAAAAAGGCAGAATATAAGAGAGAAGTGGAGGACCGATTTGGTAAATACGGACTGGAGCAGATGGAGGACGTGGAAGGTGTGTGCAAGATATTTACAGACGAAATATGTGGAGCATGTGAGGTGGTGAGTGGGGTGAAGAGAAGACGAAAGGGGGTGCAAGGAACAGCATGGTGGAATGAAGAGGTCAGACAGGCTGTGGCACAAAAGAAGAAAGCATATAGTGAGTGGATGAGAAATAGGGGTGTGCAAGAAGTTGAGAGACGGAAGTGAGAGTTATATGTATAGAGAAAGAGAGAGTTGAAAAGATTCGTAAGAGAGAGTAAGAAGAGAGTGGACGAGGAGCTTGGAAGGAATTTGAGTGTAAAGTGGAGGGAATGTAAGAAAATGTTCTGGAAAGAGGTAAAGAGAGGTAGACAGGGTGGCAATGAAGTTAGTAGGGGAGTGAAAGATAAAATGGTAGATTACTAGTGGGGAAGGGAGAAAAAGTGATGAGATGGAGAGAACACTTTAATGAATTGTTGAACACAGAGAATGAAAATAATGCGAGTATAAGTGGCTGGGGAATGGCTATGAGAAAGAGGGAGGTGAGAAGAGAGGAGGAAATCAGTAGGATGGAAGTTGTAGAAGGAACAAAGAAAGTCAAAATGGGGAAAGCCCCATGAATTGATGGAGTGTGTGGCGAAATGCTGAAGCATGGGGGAGAGATAGTAGTAGAATGGATGTGGAAGATGTGCAGGTTGGCATGGGAGGAATGTAGAGTCCCGGAGGATTGGATGTCAGGTATAATTATTCTCTTGTACGAAGGAAAAGGGAAAAAAGAAGTGTGTGGTAATCACTGGGGCATTTGACTTTTTAGTGTAATAGGAAAAGTATAATAGGATACTTATTTACAGACTTAGGGAAATAACAGATGAATTTGTTGGAGAAGAACAGGGAGGTTTTACGAAGGGAAGAGGGTTTGTAGATCAGATATTCATTTTTAGATCCTTAGTGGAAAAGTTTCTAGAGAAGGGAAAGAAGTTGTATGTGGACTCCATGGATCTGGAGAAAGCAAATGGCTGGGTGGATAGACAATGACTGTAGAAAGTCTTAAGAATATATGGATTAGATGGGAAGTTGTTGAGTGCTGTGAAGAGTATGTACAAGGGTGCTAAGGCTGCAGTGCATGTGGATAGTGAACTGAGTGAATTTTTCTATTTGAAGGTTGAGTTGAAACAGGGATGTGTCATGTTTCCATAGTTGTTCAGTCTTTATATGGATGGGATTATGAAAGAGATACAAGGTAGAACAGTCGATGTTGGAGCAGCCCTAGTGAGAGAGGGCCGTGTTTGGAAACTCCCTGTACTGTTGTTTGCAGATGATGCTGTGCTGTTAAGTGAAGACGAAGGGGAGCTGCAAAGCTTGGTGGATGAGTTTGGGAGAGTGTGTAAGAAACGGATTCTGAAGGTGAATGTAGAGAAGAGTAAAGTTATGGTCTTCGAGAGAAGTGAAGTCAGTGAATGTACAGTGATGCTGGATGGGAAGGAAATGGAAATGTGAGTACATTTAAGTACTTGGGTAGTGTGTTGAATAAGAATGGAAGTTTGGAGGGTGAAGTGCTTGAAGGGGTGCAACAAGGAAGAAAAGTTGCTGGTTCCTTAAAAAGCAGTGATAAGAAACAGGGAAGTGAGCATGGAAGTGAAAAAGTTACTACATGACAGTATTGTGATACCAACTCTAACTTATGGAAGTGAAGATTTGGACGTTGCTGGAAGGACACAAGTCAAGAGTGAGAGCAGTGGAAATGAGTTATTTGAGAGGAGCATATGGAGTCACATGGAGAGACAGACTGACAAATGAGGAGGTGAAGGAGCATTGTGGTGTGGATGTGGATGTGATAGAAAGAGTTAGGAGAAACAATTTGAGGTGGTTTGGCCATGTGGAGAGGATGGAGAGTGAGAGACTGACGAGGAAAGTGTATGTGAGTGAGGTGGAGGGAGGGGGAGAGGGTGAGGGGGGGGGCCAAGGATGAGATGGAGGGATGGAGTGGAGAGGTATATGAGGGAGGGGGGTGTGAGCTGGGAAGCAGGACAATGAAAGGGCACCGGACAGGGCGACGTGGAGGCGACATGTTTGTGGGCAACAAAGGCATCTGACAATAGATGGATAGATAGACCCCCACCGCGCTCATTGCCTCATATGAGGCGATATGTAGGCCATCCCTGGCCATTCTGATTGCCTTATATGAGGCGATGGGTATCGGCATCATAATTTCAAGCACGAGGAAGCATCAGTGGTTTCCATGGGAAAGCTGAGTCTCCCTTTACGCCATCAGAGCTGTTGTCAAACCCTGACACACCGCAGTTGCCAAATGCGGCATATTTAGTCATTCAGATATGCAGGCCACCTCTGGCCACGCTGATTGCCTCACATGAGGCGATGAGTCTCGGCGCCATAATTTCAAGCACAAGGAAGCATCAGTGGTTTTCATGGGAACGTTAAGTCTTCTTCTATGCCATCAGAGCTGTTGCCTAATCCTGCCTTACCGCAGTTGCCAAATACCACATATTTAGTAATTCAGTTCTCGTTTGCAGCCCAGAAATGGCAGGTTCATGCCCATTTACCTCCCATGGTACTTTCGACTTATCATCACCCTCACACCCACCCAAGAGGTGTAAATTTACAAAAAGATGAGGGCGATGAGGAGTTCGAGCACAGAAACTCTTGATCTGATGAAAAAAAAAAAAAATCAACTTAATATTACAATAAAAAGTCTGAAAAAATTACTCAGGGAAGGTAATCGGGTTGATAAGAATTAGCACGGCGGGGGTTAAATGAGACAAAGTTATTTTTTCCCCATTCAGTGACCGTAGCTGAGTCTTTATCTATGGAGATGGCTGTACCGAGTTGTGAGTTAAAGATATTAAACTTTGTGAATGGGTGTTTAAGTGTGAATGAACTATGAAGTGTTGAATCATCTGCATATGAATGGATGGGATTATGGGTGACAGATAAGAGAGATCATTGATATTAATTAGGAATAGGGTTGGAGCCAAAACTGATCCTTGTGGCACGCCGGCATTAAACTGAGTGGAAATTGGAATATACATCATCTACTTTTACTATTATTATTCTGTCGCTGAGATAAAAGGAAATCAGAGGAACAAAAGACGTTAGTCCATAGCAAAGAAGTTTGGATGGAAGTCAACGGTGCTAAACTCTGTCAAAAGCTTTAGAAATATCAAGGGCTACTGCATGAGTCTCTTCATGTTGGTCAATTGATTGATGGATGGTGTATCAATGGTGGATCGTTCGTGGTGAAAACTATATTGTCTATCACTAATTAAATTATTGGATTCAAGATGTTTAACTATGTGCTTTTTCACTGTGATTTCAAATACTTTACCAAGAGAAGATGTGGTAGCTATTAGTTTGTAATCAGAGGGGTCAGAGGAACTTCCTCTCTTTGGAGTTGGGTGGATATTGGCTTCTCTCCAAGAATTAGGGAATGAAGAAGTACATATACATAGTCTGAATAATTTGGCTAGAGCAGAAGCAAGTTCTTGGGAGCACTTTTTCAAAACAGTTGGAGGAATTCTATCTGGGCCAGGAGCTTTGTTGGTTGGTAAATTGTCAAGGATGGATTTTACATATCTAGTCTGTATTTTAAGTGGAGTAGTTTTGGGAGAGTCAGGTTCTAGTAGTGGGACATGGCTGATATTCTCCATCATAGAATTTCTGGCAAATGTACTGGCAAGGTTATTCGCTTTGCCTCATGGGCCATTTATAATGATACCGTTTGAAAATTTTAGTTGGGGAATGGCTGATGACTTGTTAAATTTATTATTGAAAGAATTGAGAATTGACCAGAATATTCTTATTGTCACTGGAACTATTTAGTTGTTTGAATGTTTGGTTGTGAAGAAAGTTTGACTTATCAAGATTTATTACTTTTTTTGCATGGTTTCTTGCATTCTAAATTGACTGAGTGATTCAGATGGTTTTTATTTTTAGTAAGAGTTATATGGTAATGACTTTTGGGCCATTGCTCTGGCACAATTGCTTCCAAACCATTTTGGGAAGTCTGATCTTTTAGTGAACTGTTGACTTGGTGTGAACATTTCCATACCATCTTGCATTAAGTCATTAATTTGGGACTGGGTAGAACTGATGTCACTAGAGAAGAAAGACTGCCATGGAATGTCAGGAAGATAATTTCTGAATCCATCCCAGTCTGCCCTATCAATGTGCCATCAGGTCACCCTGAAGGTTCAAAACGGAGGTTTGGGGGAACTGACTAATGAGGCTTTGATGAGATTGTGGCTGGATGATCCAAGTGGTGACAGTACTTCTGTTCTGTATTGATCTGGATTATTTGTCAGGAATAGATCCAAGAGAAAGGTATTGTGGTTAGGAGCATCTGGTATTCTGGTTGGTTGCTTTACCAACTGTGTGAGGTTAAACTGTTCTGCAACAGCTAGCAGTCTAGACCAGTATCGTCAGTCCTGGCGTAATGTGATAACAATTCTACATTATGTAAGTTAAAATTACCAAAGAGGGTAATTTCAGTGCTAAGGGTGAGGTTAATGTTAGTCAACTGTGTGGATATGGAGTCAAATACACTGGGGTCTGAAGAAGCATTGGGGGAGTGGTAGGCTAGTCAACACAGATATAAATGGTAATATTTTGATAATTTAGTTAATACATTGAATAATCAAATTAGCTGAAGTGAATTTTCAAAACAGTGTCAACTGCTAATTCAGATTTGATACAGCAACAGGTGCCACCCTTGTTATGGAAGTTTGTGAGGAGCTGGTAACCAGGAAAAAAAAAGAATGGATATATTTCAGTGGAGGGTGAGATACGGGATTCTGTCAGGAACAGGTCTAGAGGAGATACTGATTGAAGAAAATAGTGAATTGAATTCAAAGTGGCACTAAGACCACGGGTATTGGTGAAGTATAGGGCAAAACCTGCACTTCTTCGCCGACGAGCATGAACTGTGTTACAATAGTCGCTGTCGGCACAGTCGCTTGATAAAGACCAGGAGGACCCTGTGCTTCCAGCCCTATCCTGCTGGTGGTGGCAATCCGAGATACCACCAGATTTGCAGATATTAATACAGCGGCCATGCTAAGAGGGAATGGAAATAAATGGTGTGATACCTAATATGCATGCAGTGCGGTGTAGACAGTTGAAGGTAGAGGTATTATAAGAGTATGCTGACCTGCCTTCTGTGTAAGTGAAAGCCATGCGAATGTTCAACAAAGGGAGATGGTCTGGACCTGGTCCTGAGGGCTGGTGAAATGGGAACACCAGTTCTCCCAGTCACATGCTATTTGTCCACCACAGGAATACCACCCTGTTCGACTGGTCCTACGGTCAACTCAAACTTTAATTGTGATCTTGAACTTATTGTTCTAGAAAACTTTGGCTGACACTCAACCCTTCCACCAAGTTCGATCAAATTTGATGTAATTATTTTATTCATACATACTTGCATATATATATATATATATATATATATATATATATATATATATATATATATATATATATATATATATATATATATATATATATATATATATGAGCATAATATTCTCGCTTTTGCATGGGTATAAATAATAGTAATAATAATAAAAAGAAGAAAAAGAATCCATCCATCTATGTATCATCCAATCCTTTGTTCTCCATCAAGAGCGTATGAGCCCCAGGCTAGGCTATTCATTCCCGATATTTAAGACAAAGGTGACTAGCCGAAAAGTCCTGAGTGGAAATATGTTAGAAATGTATTCCAACCTTCAGTCGGATGTAAACTCTTGCTGGTTCAGTCAAGTTGGAGCAGCTTATCCTACTAAACTTTCAGGCACCATAATAATAATAATAATAATGATAATAATAATAATAATAATAACAATAGCACTGATGATTATGTTGGTTGATATATCTATATCTAAGGTGCCGTTGAAAATATATAGTAAGGAAATTAATTCACAGAAGATCCCTCTAAGAATACAGAATTGGCTCATTATTTCTGAGCTTGAAACGCCAGGCTGTTTACCGATGAATCTTCTGGGCTCTTGGCCTAAAAACGACTAGATGCTACTGAAAAATGCACACGCTTCATATCCATAAGGAACATTAAGGTGTTTATAAAAATTCTTAACTTAAGAACCTCCCTGGATATGTCAAGACCCTCAGGTTAAAGTCACCGCTGTCAACCCCATCTCTCCATGAGTGCAAACCCTGAGTTGGTTGATTGGCGTAT
The DNA here is from genome assembly GCF_032717465.1 of Coenobita brevimanus. NCBI lineage: Eukaryota > Metazoa > Arthropoda > Malacostraca > Decapoda > Coenobitidae > Coenobita > Coenobita brevimanus. Next base: position 9,840,540 of record NC_136958.1, read on the forward strand.
TGAGCCACCAGCAGTGAGGGGAGAAAAAGCACCCGAAGGAATTTTAGGACGGTGCGGTCGGTGGGAGCAGAGAGGAAGACGGGCGCTGGTGCTTGGAAAGAGTAAATAGAATAACTAAGAAAACGAAGGACTTCAGTGCACAAAATGGTTAATACACCTACAAATACGCAAGAAAATGTATGTCCGATATAACATATTGCCACAATTTGCTTTATTAAATTACAATAGAACAGGATGAACCAGCACAACATGAACTCTGCTTACACACACACACACACACACACACACACACACACACACAAATACACCTACACACGCACACGCAGAAACGAAATGGCCTACAGACACAGGCGCCTACGCACATATACGCTTGCAAGCCATCCCTCTCTCCACACACACACACACACACACACACACACACACACACACACACACAAAAGCATTAGCACACGCACTCTGGTGAAAGGAAAGCAGAGCGTCTGTAGTGCCCCCGTTAACTGGGTGTTGATACGCAAATGCGGTGTCCATCAGGGTTGTAAGTTTTTATCATCAGGCACACTTAGCCATCTAATCATATAGGCACCGTGAGGACGAGTTCAGAAAGAAATGATTCGGTAACGTCGCACCTTCGCTTAGGGATAGATTGTTTTTTTTTTTTTTATGCAAGGAAGAAGGAACCAAAGGTCAGGAGCCCAAAAACCATTCCCTCCAAGAAAAAAACAAAAACAATACAAAAGAGAACCAAATTCAAGATTAGTTCATTTCGAGATGCCTGGACACACTGCGTTTGAAAGACTGGAGATCATAGGAAGTAGGAAATACAGACAGAGGGAGACAGTTCCAGAGCTGACCTGTTGCATTAATGAAGGACTGGGAGTACCGGTTAACTCTTGCATTAGAGAGTTGGACGGAAAAGGGATGAGAGTGTGCTGCTAGATGGGTGCTATGCACTCATCGTAGAGGTGGAGGGATGCAAGTAGACAGTTCAGAGGAGCAGTGACCATGGAAGTAGCAATAGGAAAGAGATGCAACAGTGCGGTGAAGAAACAGAGGTTGAAGGGAGCCAGTAAGAGGAGGAGAGTTGATGAGACGAAAAGCATTTGACTCCACCCTATTGAGAAGAGCTGTTTGTGGGGAACCTCCCCACACATGAGAGTTGTACTCTACACACGGGCGAATAAAACTCGTGTATAAAGTCAACAACTGTGCAGGAGTAAAGAAGGTAATGAGTCGGCTTAGTACACCCAATTTCTTGGAAGCATATTTTACAAGAGATGTAATATGATCTTTCCAAGATAAGTCCCGAGTGAATGAAACCCTAAGCATGTTCAAGGATGATGCAGGATTGAGCTGGATATTATTAAACTTTTAGTGGGTACTCCTGTGGAAAATTTTGTTGCGTTGATAGTTGTAAAAACTGAGTCTTTGATGGATTAAAAACATGATTATTTTTCCCCAGTCAGAGATACGAGCCAAGTCAGACATTAGGTGTGCCATATCCTCATCCCTTGTTTGCTAAAGTAACTGCCAAGATGGACGTTGCGGGAACCGAATGGAAAGGTGAAGGGTGGAATCATCAGCCTACAAGTGGATGGGGTTAGATGTACACCTTAGAAAGTCATTGATGAATAAAAGGAAGCGAGTTGGTGATAGGACGGAGCCCTGAGAAACACCACTGTTGATAGATCTAGAAGAACGATGGTCGTCTAGAACAGTGGCTACAGAACGACCAGAAAGGAAGCTATATATGAAGGCACAGCTAGAAGAATAGAAACCGATAGAAGGCAGTTTGGAAATGAAAGATTTATGCCACACTCGATCGAAAGCCTTTGAGATGTCAAGTGCTATGGCAAAGCTTTCGCCAAAGTCCCGAAAGGAGGATGACCAGGAGTCTGATAGGTAGGTGAGATCACCAGTGGATCATCCCTGACGGAACCCATACTTACGATCAGAAAGAAGGTTGTGATAGGAAAGATGTTTTAAATTATTCTGATAAGAATAGACTCGAAAACTTTTGAAACACAGGATGCTAAAGCAATTGAACGATAGTTAGAGGGTTGGGAATGGTCACCCTTCTTTGGGACTGGCTGAATGAGAGCAAACTTCCAGCAGGGAAAGGTACACATTTACAGACAAAGGCAAAAGAGTTTACCTAGGCAGGGGCTTAGCACAGAGGCACAGTTCTTGAAGACAACAGTAGGGACTCCATCAGGTCCATATGCTTTTTTAGTATTGAGGCCAGTGATGACAGAATATACATCAGCTGAAGAAATTTTAATGTCAGCCATGAGGAAGTCAGAAGGAACAGCACTGGAATCATTTAAGGTGGAACTGGAGGAGAAAGTCTGAGTGAAGAGATCTGCTTTATCAGTAGAAGAAATAGCTACAGAGCCATCAGAGTAGAAAAGAGGAGGAAAGGATGATGAAGTAAAGTTGTTAGAACGGTTTGTAGGAAGGTGCCAGAAGAAGCAGAAAGAATTCGAGTTGGAGAGTTGAGAGCATTTATTACGGATAAAATTTTTTTGGCAGAGTGAAGAACATAGCACGATTCCGGGAAGAAACATAAAGATGTGATTCTGGGGTTGGTTGGCTCTAGTACCTTTTATAGACCCTGTCCTTGTTGTCGACAGCATTAGAACAAACGTGATTAAACCAAGGCCTTCTTGCATTAGTCAGAGGATATGAGAAAGGAATGAATGCTTCCATGCCCGAGAGAATAACCTCCATAATAAGCAAGGCACATTCAGATGGCTCACTGACATAGAAGCAATAATCATTCAAAGGAAAATCAAAGAAGTACTGCCTGAGGGCCTCCCAATCCGCAGCTCCAATGTGCCACAGTCGACGTTTCTTTGGAGGGTCCACAGGCTGTACTGGAGCGATAGGACAGGTTAAGGTAATAAGGTTGTTATCAGAGGAGCCCAATGGAGAGGAAAGATTAACAGCATAAGCAGAAAGATTAGTTGTAAGAAAAAGGTCAAGTATGTTGGAGCTGTCTCTACGGTGGTCAGGGATATATGTTTGGTGCTGTACAAGCTGCTCTAGGTCATTAAGGATAGAAAAGATGTAGGCTTGTTCACCAGGTGGATCAGTGAAAGGAGAGGAGAGCCAAAGGTGGCAGTGAACATTGAAATCTCTTACAATGGAGATTTCAGAGAAAGGGGAAATGGATAGAATGTGTTCCATCGTAGAAGATAGTCGAAGAATTTTTCATAGTAGAGTTAGGGGACTAGTAAACGGTGCAGATATATTTAGTCAGAGAATGACAGGAAAGCCGAAGCCAGAGAGTAGAAGAATTCAGAAGAATCAAATTCAGGAACATAAGGGCAAGGTAAGCCGTTGCATACATATACACAAGAGCCACCTTTGGCTTTGAAATGAGTATAGAGAGTGTAGAAGTAAACGGAAAAGGGTTTGCTGTCAGTTGCTTCAGACAGCTGATTCTCGGTAAGGAAGAGGAGGTGAGGTTTAGAGGAGGAGAGGTGGTGCTCAACAGAAAGAAAGTTAGAGGAAAGACTGAGAATGTTGCAGAAATGAGGAAGTGAGTCAGACAGTGGTTCCAGGCACCTCGTTGAGTTGACACCGGGAGAGGGGCTAATCAAACAATATAAATCATCAGAAAAGCTGTGTTTCGACATTAAACCACCCAGCTTAGGCCTAACCTAACGTTAACCTACAGTAATACCTTATTTTGTTTGAGGGATGACAAAGGTGCGACGTTGCCAAATCTTTTCATGAGGCACTCTACCCGATGTTGCCAATAAGGCTGGATGACCTAATAATAACTGGTAAAAGGAAAAAAAAAAATCCGGGAACCATACCACCAGACTCCTCCGTCCATCTCGCCACCACAAGGGAACACAGGTTCACTGCAAGGGATGCCAAGCACGGCGGTTGCCTGCCTACATCTGTCGGATTTGCATGCCCAGACAGACCGAGGTTACTCGACAACAACTTAAGTGGTAGGTGGTGGCGACCATCACTCTCTCACTCGATGTTGTGCAGCCTAATTCTTCCATTGGCGACTCTACATTGAGTGACAAGCGTAATGGTCTTCCTGTAACCCAAGAAACCATTTATAATGCTGGGAGGTAACCATATAGCCAGATAACAGAGTGATACAGCACCTGTCATGGCGTCAATGTTAACCGGGTGAAGAGACGCAAATGCACCGTGAATTCAGTAACCAGACCTCCATACTCTGTCTCGCGTCTCGCTACCGCAGTGTGCCGTCCACTGCAAGGGAAAATCGGTTTACTGCAAGCACTAGCCAGGCATGAGCAATTGCTTGCCTGCGGGTGATGGATCTACATGACCAGACAGGTTGGAGTTGATTGACAACTGCTGCTCAAACGTTATCCCGTGACTAAAAATTTACAGTCATTGTTTACAAACAATGATCCAACCATCATCTCCAGCCACCTCTTCCCACAGCTCAACATTCCAAAATTATCCAGTACCTCTGTTCCTTATCCCCTTCCCCTAGCAATTTCGAACACGAGAGTAGCGTGTTGAGTATAAATGCATAAAGTATGCACAGTCAGAAAGGAAAAAGAAACTAGTAAAATATTGGAAAAATAGAGGTATGGGCCTATATTTTCTTTAGCATGACATTTTCCCCTGATCAGGCCTTCGTCAAACAGTAGCCATCTCTGAACAGTATACTGTACTCAGGTTTGGTTTCATTGACGTGTTGGAAGAGGGAGGGGAGGGTTGGAGGTGACAAAGAGAAAGAGGGGTAAGGGATGTCAGGTAGCTGTGTCTAGCAATCTATGCAAAAGGTACGGTTTAAGTGTGTGGGAACGACAACAGCAATCATAATAAAAACAGCAATAACAATAGCAACAAAAATAACAAATGTAATAATAATAATAATAATAATAATAATAATAATAATAATAATAATATTAACTACAAAGCACTCAGAGAGCGCATATCCCCGCCAGTGTCATTGCCATTACAAAGGATCCGGATCCGGATCCGTGGATATAGGATCGTGATCCGGATCCGCATCCCCCCAAAATTTAATAAATAATTTCTTGGTTTATGGACCACCTTTCCACAAAATTTCATTGAAATTCAGCGGAAACTGTTGGATATATTGTGGGGGATACTCCGGATCCGGATCGGGATCCGCCCCGAAATTTAATCATTTCTTTCTCAGCCCATGGCCCATCCTTCCACAAAATTTCATCAAAATCCGTTCATACCTTATTGAATAATCCTACGAACAGACAGACAGACAAACCAACAAATCAACGGTGAGTAAAACAGAACCTCCTTGGCGGAGGTAATAATAATAATAATAATAATGATAATAATAATAATAATAATAATAACTAGAGGGGCACTTGGTGAACCGCATCCCTCCGTCAAGGGCAACGTAATTTTCAAACCACTCTTCATTATGGGTTAAGTTTTCTCATCACAGATTAGGGTTTCACAAAAACTGTTTTGCGGATCCAGAATCTGCAATACAATCCGGATCCGGTCCCAAATCTATCTCATTTTCTTTTTTCTTTTTTTCTTTTTTGGTAATCCCGTTAACTGACAAAGTAACAAACAAACAAACAGGAGTAAAAACATGTTCTCCTTGCCGGGGAGAATAATAATAATAGTAATAATAATAATAATAATAATAATAATAATAATAATAGTAATAATAATAATAGTAATACCAACAATAGCAATATAATAAAAATCGTAATGAAAAAATATTACTATCCATGATAAAATTCATATTTTTCATAATCATGCTGAAGTGTATGAGAGAGAGAGAGAGAGAGAGAGAGAGAGAGAGAGAGAGAGAGAGAGAGAGGGAATACTGGGTGACTGTTTCCACCTCAGGGCATATTAATGTCTGTCTGTGAGCTTTGAGTATGTGCAAAAAAAAAAATAAATAAATAAATAAATCACACACAATAAGATCAAAAGCAAGTTATAGTTAATGTCAAGGATAATAATATTAATAATAATAATAATGATAATAATAGTAGTAGTAGTAGTAGTAGTAGTAGTAGTAGTAATAATAATAATAATAATAATAATAATAATAATAATAACAATAATAATAATAATAATAATAATAATAATAATAATAATAATAATAATAATATTAATAATAACTTGAAGACTGTAACTGTCAGACACAGTTACCGACCTCCACCTATGAGAATACTGATGACTGGCACAACTTATGTTTTTTGTTATAAAAAGTCTTTGGTCAAACTAGTTAACTACTTATTGTCCAGCCACAATAAGGAAGAGTCGCCATAACTATTTAAGGTATACAAGTTTTGACATCTTTACATCTTATATAGGTCTGTGACCTTTAGATAAAGTTCATGGTCATTTGTATTTGGAACATGTTCTTATATTAACCTAAGGTGGCATCTTGTGTAATATCAACAGGATCTGAAGACAACGGTGTGGAAGAACGCATGAGTACATTTTACATTTGTATCGATAACTGGCTAACCGCATAACTCTGACCATAATCCTTTCAGATAATAAAAGGGACCACAGCTATACTCCTGTAAACTTACAGCTTTACGGCTTTTGTGGTTGTCTCTAAAACGTGTCAAAAAAAAATAAATAAATAAATAAAAAATAACGTATTTGAATTTTGTACTTTTCACCAGGCTAAATGACAAAATATTCAGCCAAAAATCTCAGTAAACTTTTTTATCATAGGATTCAACCAAAAAACAGTATCTCAATTAGTTTCTTAGATATTTCAACTTCATATATGCAGTTTTTGCACCATAAATGAGTATTTGATCTTCGAAAATAGGTCAGGGTCATTTATATTTAGCACAAGTACTTGGGTTACCCTAGCTTGCCTTCCTGTATAATATCAACAAGATCTAAGAGAAATAAGTGCAAAGAAAAATAATAATAATACTTATCAAAACAGTAAGCTTCGCCATATATATGGCGAAGCTTAACTAGAAGGCTGTAGCTGTCAGAGTCAGTTACTGCTCTCCATCTATGAGAATATTGCTGAACTTGCCTTTTTTTTTTTTTCTTTTTCTTTTTTTAATAACTCAGAAACCATTGGTCAAACTGCCACCAACAAGTCGCAGAACTTTTAAGGCCAAGAAATGCATCATTTATGTTCTGTTTTTCTTCCAGCATCGAAGAGCAAAACTGTTGAAAAGTGGTGTGTCTGAAATACAGTAATGTCACTGATGAATGGCCTTAAAATTTTGCCTTACAAATAACTGGAAAATAATGTTATCACTGGATTTCCTTCCATGTTCACGTATCGGTAACAGTTTTGGAGTAAACTGAGGTTGAAAATTCTTGATGTTTTGATATCACTGGACCTGTGACCTTGAAAGTAAGTCAAGGTCACTGAAACTGGATCAGTGTAAAAGAGTCATGTGCTGTACAGTTTCAGTAAGTATGGTAAAAATTAGAGACGATAAGTGAAGGAATAATAATAATGATAATAATAATAATAATATTAATAATAATAATAATAATAAAAATAATGATAATAATAATGATAATAGCAACTATAGGCGCCTCCCTATGGGCGAAATCACATCAGCTGCGAGCTGATGCATATCTAGCGCGGCTCGGAATACGACCTTGACCTTAGCCTGCTTTCATCAATTTCGAACTCGGAGATTTTCATCCCTATTACACATCTGTTAATTTTTGTGATGATATCTTGGGCGATTGTGAAGTTATCGTGGTAACAAACACACAGACCGTGTCTTACTTTCACCAATTTCGAACTCTTTGGAGATTTTCCTCCCTACCACACACCTGTAAAATTTTGTGATGATACCTTGAGCAATTTCTAGGTTGTCGTGCTAACAGACACAATGACAAACTGAAAACAGTACTCGTAGGAGATTTCCATCCCTGCTACACACCTGTAAAATTTTGTGATTATATCTTGAGCGATTGCTAAGTTATCGTACTAAGAGACACACACACACACACACACACACACACACACACAGTCAAACACACAGACAGACAAATTGAAAGCAATACCATCTTCGCTATCGCGGCTGGTAAACAGCAATTTCAAACTATGGATATTGAAGACAAGGTCATATTACTGAGACATATATAGATACTGATATCAGTTGGTTTTTCTCTCCGACAAGGAGAGTATGTTTTCACTCATGTTTGTTTGTTAGCAGGATTACTCAAAAACCAAGAGAGATTTGGACCAAATTTGGTGGGTAGATAGCCCACGTCCCAGGGAACAATCGATTAACTTTTACGACCAATCCGGACCGTATTACAGATTTTAGATCAGGAAAACACTTTTTTTGCGAAACCATAATAAGTGATGAGAAAACCTAACCCACTATGAAAACTGGTTTGGATATTACGTTGCCCTTGTTGGAAAGATGCGTTGCACTGAGTGCCCCTCTAGTTATTTGTGTTGAGGTTTCTATTTCCTTGTTCAGCTGTAAACATTTCGTCCTTAGCCAGCCACATACTGTACATTTGTCTGGCATAGATTATAATTATTACAAAAAGAATAAGGCTGGTTTTTCAGATGATTATGGTGGTATAAACCATGCACACTAGGGAAAAGGCTTCACAAATAAATGAACTCCTCCCTACCTCTCCCAAGGATGGTGATTCCTGCCTGCTGACGTCCACTGCCAACAGCACTATACCGCTCACGTACAGCACCTTAAAACGACAAGGACTTTAAATACGTTCCAGATCAATGAGATATATCAGCACTGGTTTTAACACAACACTTGAAATAGCAGGTAGTATTTATTATTCACATTACTACGACGAGGTTTATCAAAACTCGACATCATTAGCCACAGGATTACTATATCGACAAGGTTATCAGGTGTATGAGAAAAAAAAGAAAAAAAGACAAACTTTGGCCATACACTGTCCCCCCCCCCTTTTTTTTTTTTGTTGCTGTACATGGAAACTCAAATAAGGTTTACACACAGGGAGTGAAGTATGCTCGAACCGGCAAAAATGTAAAGTTTTAAAGCTGCACCCAGTGTGTTCGAGATGGGCACTCCATCTACCCACCACAGGCATGGGAGAGCTTGTGGCCTCAACTCATTTGTCTGCAATTGTACCCGCGGCCTGAATGTTTGTGTGTCAGGAGAATGATTTTGTTGCTCGCATTAGTGTCAGTGGAGCCGTGTGTGTGTGTGTGTGTGTGTGTGTGTGTGTGTGTGTGTGTGTGTGTGTGTGTGTGTGTGTGTGTGTGTGTTTACTCTATCCACTCTGGCTGCTAATTAATTGGTTAATTCTCTCTCTCTCTCTCTCTCTCTCTCTCTCTCTCTCTCTCTCTCTCTCTCTCTCTCTCTCTCTCTCTCTCTCTCTCTCTCTCTCGTTGCCTTTTCTATGTTTTGTCTGTTTGCTTTACGTGCGGACTTTATTGTATGTGTGTGTGTGTGTGTGTGTGTGTGTGTGTGTGTGTGGGTGTGTGTGAGGGCTACTCGTGTTTCCTTGCTTGTTTTTCTCCTTTCAGAAAACTTTTATTGAAACCTTCACAGTCCATCGAGTCGAACCTTCTGCTAATACTCATAAACGGGATATTGCCTCGATCTGTTCCACAATCCATCACCATCCCAGGCTGTCCTGCCCACTCCTTTTCCACCTCACCTGTTCCACTAGTCCTGTACTATCACTCCTTTTTCACCATTCCTGTTCCACAACTCTTGTACTACCACTCTTGTTACGGCACACCCATTCCACGACTCGTGTTCAATTCCTCCTGTTTTGCCACAACTATTCCAACCATTCCCATGCTTCCACACCTGCTCCATCACTCATGTTTCAGCATTCCTGTTCTGCCACGCCTGTTCCACCATTCTTGTTCTGCCACGCCCGTTCCATCATTCCTGTTCCACGACTTGTTCCACCGTCTACCGTTATCCCAAGCTGTCCTACCCACTCCTATATGTCCATCCTACACTCTTCTTATTCGCCCTTTTTTCTTCAACAGGTGTGAGGAATTAATTACCGTAAAAATCGCTTTTCAGTCCACAGTTTGCTGACCTTCAGATCTGTGTCGGCGCTCTTTTCTGTAACCCGCAAGAAAAGAAAACATGTTACCGAAGCCTCTAATAAAAACTATAACCTCTTCACTACGAAAGGGTTTTTCAAAAACTGAATGAATCGCCATTATTATACACAAAACATAAACAAAGATATCTTCATCTCTTCATTACGATGACGTCTTATTGATATGAAGTATGTTGTCTCCAAATAATTGTATTAAGGTTTAGAGAATGTTTTTGCACTGGAAGGGTGCTGAGTGTGGCAATCTGACGTTAAGTCGTACTAAAAGAGAAAAAAATGGCTCCTCGGACTGAAGAGTTCAAAGGGATAATGGAAACTTTTTAATCCTTTTGGCACAATGCCTTTCCTAGGCAGAAAATCGTCTGGCGCTAACAAGAACGAAGGGAAAAAACGTCATCGCACCGAAAGGGTTAAAACGAGGTATTGCGTAGGTGCAAACAAGCCCTCGATTTCAAACTGAACAGCAAACACATAATGTAGGTAAAACGTATTTGCCGTGCCTACCTTGCTGATGGAAGAGCTCTGTAACGTGGGATGCAGTCTAACTGCGCCTACTGCTCATCGCCTGAAACTGGTGCTGCCTACACTTTCATTCTTTAGGTTTTAACCCCTTCACTACGAAGATCCTTCCTCAACAGAATAAAACTGTCTGGTGGCAGTAGGAACAATTAAAGACGCCACATATTAGTAAGGCTGTTAGCTTCAGTTAACCTATCAACACAAACATTAACTTTTCCCGTGAAGAAATTTTTGAGCTATTAATTGTCTGGAGTCGTCATAATGAACTGCGAAGGTGGGAATATATTTATCAGCCTGAGAGTTAGACTGGACAGTCTTTCATCTCTTGAGTCCGATGACACATTGCCTGACTTTATTCTTGTCCCCAAAACGAAACTGTATTCAATTTAGGAATGACGTGCCTTACTGACGAAGTTAATGAAGTCTTTATGTAACCTCTCCTGTTTGAAAAATTTTCAATGCTGAATAAATCCATCTGGAGATAGTAAAAGTAAAGTCGGCAAGAGGGACATTCACAGAGTGCAACACCCGAGCTGTACAGTTGTTGAAGGGCCGAACAGTTGACTTGGCCCTGTTACCTTGAACTTCTCCCAATTCTTCTCAGAATTGAAGTGCTTCATTCATTCTCGGCTCTCAGTCCTTCCACCAATGTTGGTCTAAATCGGATTAACACGAGCCAGCCCTGCCTTGCGACCTGATCTTTAACCTATTGTTCTCAATATCGCATCTCCTTATTTCTGGCTCACCCTCACCCACTCCATCAACTTTGATCTAGATTGAGACTGCTTACAGGATCGAATAATTGACCATGTCCTGTGATTTTGACCATGGACAAATTATTACGAAACTTGAATCCCTTCATTCCTGCTATAGGCCTACTATCAACTTTCAAAGGTTAGGCTAAGTCGGATACAAACTGTTTAAGTTAATATTTTCATGTAACCTTGACCTTTGAAGTTTGACGAATTGCTTAAAAAAATATGTATATATTGACAAACACACACGGGTCGTACTTTGACCCATCCATATGACCTTGGCTATTGACTGGACGTTCTTAAAAGTCAAAATTTTCGTTCTTGCATTTCCAGTAATACTTCCACCAAGTATACTCTAAATCAACGCAGACCTGTGACCTACTGCAAAAAATTGTCAACCCGTTAGCTAATCATCAGCCCTTTTACAAACTTTGATAAAAATCAGATAAAAACTGTTTGACTAATTTTGTTCTCTCTCTCTCTCTCTCTCTCTCTCTCTCTCTCTCTCTCTCTCTCTCTCTCTCTCTCTCTCACACACACACACACACACACACACACACACACACACACACACACACACACTACTATGACAGAGTAACAAACACAATACAGGAAAGGGAAGGATGGGTGGACAGTATCTATTTAGATTTCAAGAAAGCCTTTGACACAGTACCACACCAAAGACTTTTATGGAAACTGTACCATCAAGGAGGAATTCGAGGCAAACTGTTTTGTTGGATGCAAGACTTTCTCATAAAAAGAGAAATGAGAACAGTACTAAGAGGAAACTACTCATCATGGAGAGAAGTGACTAGTGGAGTACCACAGGGTTCAGTACTTGCACCAATCATGTTTTTAGTGTATATAAATGATATAAACAGTAGCACTGGAAATGAGAGCTATCTGAATATGTTTGCAGATGATGCAAAAATACAAAGGAGAATTACTAACACAGACTCTTGTAAAGAGCTGCATGAAGAATTAAAGAAACTTCATGAATGGAGTAGTACATGGCAAATGGAATTCAATGTGGACAAGTATCATGTAATCAAGTTTGGTAAAAGTGGAAAAAGACCTGATTGGGATTATAAGTTAGGAAATAAAACCCTATACACATCAGAAAGAGAGAAAGACCTAGGTGTGATTATCAATAACAGACTATCTCCGGCTGACCACATCAGCGAGAACGTACGGAACATGCATACACTGCTTGCAAATATGAGAATAGCATTCACATACATAAATGAAGACATGCTAAGAAGGATAATAACATCATTCATTAGACCAACCCTGGAATATGTATCAGTAGTCTGGAGCCCTCATCTCAAAAAGCACATAGACAAGATTGAAAAAGTTCAAAGGGCCGCTACAAGATGGATACCAAGCTTAAGGGACCTAAGCTACGAAGAAAGACTAAATAAACTGAATCTACCAACACTACAGGAGAGAAGGAAAAGAGGTGACATGATAATGCTATATAAGTGCATATCAGGGAAGGAGAAAATAGACATAAATAATTACTTAACATATGGAGAAGCATCAACAAGAGGACAGTGCAAAAAACTGCATAAGAAGAGAGGTGATAAAGACGTAAGGAAATTCAGTTTCCCAAACAGAGCAATTGATCAATGGAATGCACTACCAAATGAAATAGTGTGTGCCAAAACAATTCACAAATTTAAGGATATGTACGATAAATATGGTTTAAGACACGGGACAGTACGAGCTTGACTCATTCCTGTAAAGATACAATTAGATAAGAACAATTAGGTAAGAACACACACACGTGCACGCACACATGCACTTACACCGAGCAGAACATCATAACTTGCAACACGATCCTGAACAAGGGTATAATAAGATGTCATATTGGTTATTATCAACCTTTTTGCCCCCGGGGGATTATTTTGATGTAAATCAAGTCGCCTGGGAGTCGTCAGAATATAAAATGAAGTTCGCAAGTGGCAGGGAGATAATTATTTCATGAGAACTAATAAAGTAAATGCACATCTGATATCTGTAACTGCCTGTAAGTACTAGACTGATTATAAAGTATGCAAGTCACAGCGACGGAGTAGGGGGTGGGAGTATTTTATCGCTTAAAATTTCCAACGCACCTTGCAATATCTAAGTTGCCTGGGTTAAGTCGGAATAAAATCTAGAATGTAGACAAAGAGGTGAAGCATTGAACTCTGATGACATAGTTTTTGTCTCATTATTGATACCTCTAAACGATATTCTTTAGGTCAGAAAACAATTTTGAATCTGGAAGGCTTGCATATAACTTTCATTGCCACTTCGCTCCCACAGGTTCTCCTATAGCGAATAAAATCATCTGTTAGCAACAAGAATAAATCGCAAAAATATGTCATTGTTGTGAAGGTGATCATCAACATTGAAAGACAAACAGCAAGTCACGATATCCATTTATCAAGCGTAGCAAAAAAGACTAGCGGCACCAGGTTGTCGACAGTGCTGGTGGGGTTAAAGTAAATAAATAAATAAATCTGATGTCAGTATGAGGGGGAATCAGCAAATTCAGACTCATGACTCACTCTCAACTGAATGAAATCATTTGGTGTTTGCAGGAATAAGTGCCAGAGTTTTCCCGACCATAACCAGGTTAAGAATACCAGTATTAGCCCACCTTGACTCTGATGGCTCACTCTTAGTTGAATAACTTCATCTGGAGCTAGCTAAAAAAAAATACTAGAGCTGTATCGATCAAAAGAGAGTTAATGACACCAGGACTAACATTAAGATTTCAGTGATTCACTTAGTTAAATAAAATCGTCTGGAATCAAATGCAATAAAATACTTGATTTGTCCGGACCATGAGAGGGTTGATTAAAGAAAAAGGAATTATACCCATCGGATGGAGATATTAATAGAAGTGCTGAGGGAGATGGAAATACTGGTTACGGAAATGGAAACATTAATCCGTTCAGTGCAATGACATATTCTTTTTTACGTGGTCTTTTTATACGCCTAATTGATATTAGTTGACTTTGGAGAGAGACCTGCATTTTATGAGGATAATACCATGGCAAAATATTATTCATGCTGCCTCAAAACATTTCGTTCAGTTTAGGAATATCGAAACCCTACTGTCATGTTTTAACTTGCCTCGCATCTTCATCAGGAATTGCATCTGCATTAGTTCCTGTTAGATCCAGTGCAGAACAAGACCTTCTCCTTCGAAGGGAATTGATAGCCAGAACTAATCTAGCTCTGCTATGTGCTGCTGATTCCTCTGAGAAAGGGGTTAACCCAAACCTACATTAAGGAAAAATGCAACGTATTCAAGTGAAATTAAAATTCATAAACAAATACGGGAAAGTCAATTGGTCACGCTACCCCAATAGGGCCTTGAACAGGACCTAAGAAGGCCCCCAACAGAACCTAAAAGTGGGAACCTGGGATAGTCTAGGGGGTCCTAGTATGGTCCTTGTAACTGTACTGAGGCTGGGGGGGGGGTGCAGAGGTCTAATGTCCAATCGGGTCCTCAGTATTTCAGCACGTCCGTATGTAATTCATTGACATTGCCTTCTCTAGGGAGCGTCCGGCAATTATTCCTTTCCTGTATTAGCGAAGGATGAATGAGGAAGGGGTGTCTATGTGAAAAGCGATGCATTTGAAAGGCGATGTTTGTAATGGTTAGTCTGCTTTGCGACAGAGTCTGTATGCGCCCTCGGTGGAACAGAAAGGGCCCAAATATACGGAAAAATATGAAACGACATAATACCAGCACGCTCTTTAAAAATCCGCCACGGTTTCATTTCGAATCTTATCGTGAGGCATATGTAGCTCGTGAGTCGAATGCGGTACCACCAAGCTCCTTTCCTAGATCAATCATGCTTAAAGAATAACCACCCTGGTTTACCGACACTGCGGGTGAAAGAAAAAGTTGAATATGAGTTTGAGGTACGAAATGTGTTTAAAAACGTATAATTGTATTAATATTATATTGACAGAGAGACAGACTGAGGTGCAGAGCTCCGATGACAATGGAAAGACGGGGTAAAAGAAGAAGTATATTAAGACCCAGGCTCCTATGATTCACCATGAGCTGACTAATAACGTTTAGTATTAACTGAAATAAAAACTGGAAATGATATATATTTTTTTAACCTGGTTCTACAACTTCCAGACGATTTTATTTAGCATAGGAGAGAAACCTTGGACTGTTAGCTATAGTACAACAACACATATCAGTATTCTTTTGTTGAGTTCTTAAGAAGTGTTTGGAACATTCTAATAACGCCACTCTTATTGCTAAATGCGTATTTTTTCTTGTCTTGACGTGCTAAAACTTAACACCACTCCACTGAGAATACTTACAATTTAAGAGTTGAATGAGTTAAAAATAAGGAATAACACAGATTTGGCCAAAAAACGATAAGAGAAAGAATATAAGTCTGAGAGTGCATGGATGAAGTAAAAAAAAAAAAAAAAAGCTATAATCCTTTATCGAGTTATTGACAGCCAGGGAGACCGAGGTGGTGGAGTGCTGAGGGTGATGGAAGGCTTGAGAGCTGAAACAGAAAAGAAACACCATAAAAAGATTTATTGTCATCCTAACTACGAAAGTGTAATATAGCCTACACATTACTTTTACTACCATTGGACAAGATTATTGCGTCGAAGGACTAAGGAGAGAAACTAGAGCATAGTCTACACTGTTATTGTTGGCAGAAACTCTGGAACTTTCACTGCACTCAGACCTTTAGTCCTCCTGACACCAGTTTCACAGGGTATACTCTCATGGCTCTTCCTTCTCCCTTATCACAATTTCATTTCATTCCATCCATATCTTTTTGCTCCCTCCCATGCACACTACTTATGCTCTCTAATAAATAAATCTTGAGGGATATTTTGAAATACACTATCTTAAATTTTCATTCCTAGATCTTTGATGCTGAGAGTACTTTTGATGTGATACGGTGTTTTGTGGCTTCGTAGTTGAATTTTTTTACTGAGTTTTATATTTTTATTTTCTTCCTATCTGAGATTGACAAACGAGAGCGATTAGACCTACAATAGGGAGCCATTACTGTCTTTTCTCGCCGGCTTAGGTACGGTACTTGTATGTAAAATTGTATTTTTTTTTTTTTTAAGCGCCTGACTCTGGGCATTAGTTTAACACCCCGTTCCTTAAGACCCAGCAGTCCTCCTACGAACAACATATGTTTACTTGCCATCACGTCTGGGCTAACACCCACCATCCATTTTTAATACATATTAAAGCTGACGCATATAGGACTGGTGGAATGGTATCAGTGGGGATATATTCTTATATGTTGGTGTGTCTTACAGTAGATCAGTAAGGTCTGTTTTAAAGAAATCCAAAATCTTAAGCAAACTCGCGTCCATTAGGCATGCACACGACCTCCCTACCTACTCGTTCACCACTCTCCTCATGTTTATGAAAGGGAAACATCTGTGTGAATATATATATATATATATATATATATATATATATATATATATATATATATATATATATACATATATATATATATATATATATATATATATATATATATATATATATGGAGCCTCTGTGGTGCAGTGGTAAAGTGTGCATTTTCGTACACTGGAGAACGAGGATTCACGCCCCATCAGGGTAATGAACTTTGGGAGCATTCTCCGGGCCACGTACTGCTTTGGCGAACATAAGTGCTGTGCTTGAACCAGTGTCGCATACTATAAAGTATGCTTGCACCCAGTCGGCTTGTGTGGGCCGATTACACTAGGTTCACAGACTACACACATGTCCAAAGCCACTCCAACACAACAATTACACTTACAAGCACTTCCCACCCTACATACAATCTCTACCGGACAGCCTAAGCCACTTGGTAGAGATACATTGGCTGTACTGTCCCCATTTCGGTAGAGATAGGCCGGTCCTGCAGTGGATACTCAAACGGCTGATATATATATATATATATATATATATATATATATATATATATATATATATATATATATATATATATATATATATATATATATATATCTTTTTCCTCTTCACTAGTCTCTTTATGTGCTTCTTCCTCTCAATATATTCAGTGCTTATTTCAAGTGAACCCCTGTCCTGTAACCACTTCAGCCACTTCGCTTTTCCTCCATTGCTCTCTTAATCTCATCATCCCACCATGCCGTACTTTTCCTCTTTTTTGTTACTCTTGCTACACCACACACCGCTTCAGCATTTCTAACTAAGCAATCCCTATATGCATTCCACAGGCTGTCCAGATCCATTTCATTCCAATTCACTGGCCTAACACTCCTTCATGTAAGTTTCGTGCAGCTGCAACACTCAAGCCTCTGTTTCTTATCAAGGCCTTCACTGCACCAGCTACTTTTCTTCCTTGTGCCACTCTACTTTCAACTTCTTTTGCACATTTTCCTCTCTTTTCTATCACTGCACCCACGTATTTGAACTCTCTCTCACCAATTCCAGTCTCTCTCCTTTCACTGTAACATTGCACTAGGAGTCACCTTCTCTCTCAATAACCATCACTTTACCCTTTTCTACATATACTCTCAAGGCACGACGCTCACAGACATCGGCAAAATTTTGCACTTGCCTACCAAGTTCTTGTCCGGTATTTGCAAGCAGTACTGCGTCATTAGCATACAACAAATCTGAGATATTACATCCATCACCATTCACTACCAACGCCTTCCCCCTCTCCATTACTCGTGTTTTTACTTCTCTCATCACCAGATCCATATATATATATTGAACAACCATGGGGACTTCACACAACATTGTCTCAAGCCCACACAGATCGTGAACCATTCACTTAGATGCACATTAATCCTTACACATGCTTCACTACCATCATAAAAACTCTTGCAGGCACCTAGTAGCTTACCATCTACACCATACTTGCGCAAAACTTTCCACAATCCTTCTCTATCCACTTTGTTGTATGTTTTTTCCAGATCCATGAATGCCATAAACACCTTATGGTCATTCTCACATGCCTTCTCTGCTATCTGTCTTACTGCAAATATTTGATCCACACATCCTCTGCCACTCCTAAAGCCACCCTGTTCATCACTCACTAGGACTTCTGATATCTCTCTTACCTTCTCTATAATAATCATTCCATTTACCTTCACTACCACACTCAATAAACTTATGCCACGATAATTCTTGCACTCACTTTGCTCATCCTAATTTTTGCACAGGGGTACAACCACAGCCTTTTTCCCCTCTGCAGGGACAGTTTCACTCATCCATGCCTTCTTACATATCTCCAACAAGCACTTCATTCCACTCTCTCCACTACACTTAAGTATCTCTGCATACACCTCATCAACCCCAGCTGCTTTACCATTTTTCAGCCGTTTCACAGCGCTCTTCACCCATGCGAGTGTCACTTCTCCTGGCACTGCATTCCTTCTCTGCACACCCCCGAAACCAATCATGTTTTACAGCCGCTCTGCCCTCTCTATTCCCATTCATCAGGCTTTCAAAATATTCTTTCCATCTGGTCCTTACTTCATCTCCATGGGTTAGTAACCTACCACCTGCATCCTTCGCACTGTCACATTTCTTTCCGCTTTCACTTCTACATTTCTAATATATATATATATATATATATATATATATATATATATATATATATATATATATATATATATATATATATATATATATTTATCTATCTATCAAACATTCAATCTATCTATCTATCTATCTCTATATCTGTATCTATATCTATATATTTATCTATTAATCAATCAATCTATCTATCTATCTATCTATCTGTATCACATCCAAACCTAACTTACCGACCCCTCCCCGACCACCCACATATCCAGCCACTCACCCACCCTGCTCACCAAATGCTTCCATTCAATATCCCATCTACCCCTACAACCCATCCCAGCGACTCCCCACCCCACACCCCACAACCTCCCACTCCCACCTTTACCAACCATCTTTCCCACCCACCTTGGCGATGCACCGAACTACCACACCCAGAAACTCAACCTCATTAACCATACTTACCCATCCAACTGGTTCCCCTCCCCTCCCGCACACACAGAAAATGGAGAATTGAATTCCCCGGCCTAGACCTTGGTCGATCAGATAGTCCCACTTGGTGACGGGAGAGCGCTACCTCTCCCAGCAAGGCAGCTACCCGGGCGGGGCGCTAACACTCAACCCTTCGGTCTCGAGTCAGGCGCTTTACCACTGAGCCACTCAGTCCCCGCGAGAGAGAGAGAGAGAGAGAGAGAGAGAGAGAAACTGGCACAGTACTACACAAACAAACGTGCATAAACAGACAGACAGACAGACAGACAGACACACACACACACACACACACACACACACACACACACACACACACACACACACACACATGCGCACGCAGACATATACAGAGGGATGGGAAAGCAGGGAGGGAAATGGGGTAGGATTTTGTGACTATGAAGTGGGGAAGATGATATGTGGAGGTGCCCAGTATTGTTCTAACAGCAGTTTGCACAGTATATTGACTTGTATCTTCGACATACACCCTTCAGTTCCCTTATGTTATGGTTGTATTACCATTAGGTTTCCACCATATGTTATCTAATCGGCAACAGTTTAATGAACGAATACTTCCGTATCACATCAAATATCATTACTATACTAGTTTCATTTTTACATGCTGCTCATGCTGTTAGATATTTACACAGTCAACCATCAAACAGTGATTCGCAAGACTTGGGACTACTCTTTCATGAGGAAAAATAACTAATGAAGATGAATAGTGAGTGAAGTCGTTGTGAACTACTGTGTGTGTGTGGGGGGGGGATTTTGTGGGGAAAGTATCTGGCATACCACACTTCGCCTCTTGCCACACCGTCGCAAAGCTCATAGGTCTTACCCTGGGGTTCCCTCGCTACTAATGTTCTGGAAAATCGCTGAGTCACATTCCCTAGCTGACACTGTGTGGATCGATAGGCTTACTGGTTCCAGAGAGAGAGAGAGAGAGAGAGAGAGAGAGAGAGAGAGAGAGTGAGAGAGAGAGAGAAATTGAACGTGTGGGTGTTTGTTCATTTTGTATATGTGCGTTTATTTACGTGTGAGAAACAAGGGCAAATAGTGTGTGTGTGTGTGTGTGTGTGTGTGTGTGTGTGTGTGTGTGTGTGTGTGTGTGTGTGTGTGTGTGTGTGTGTGTGTGTGTGTGTGTGTGTGTGTGTTTTATGCGAGGAAGAAGGAACCAAAGGCCATGAGCCCGCAGTAACAGTTCCCTCCAAGAGAAAAACAAAATACAATAGAGAGCCAAATTCAAGATCCGATCATTTTGAGATGCCTGGACACACTGCGCTTGAAAGACTGGAGATCATAGGCAGCAGGAAATACAGACGGAGGGAGACAGTTCCAGAGCTGACCTGTTGCATAAATGAAAGACTGGGAGTAACGGTTAACTCTTGCATTAGAGAGTTGGATAGAAAAGGGATGAGAGTTTGCTGCCAGACGGGTGCTACGCGCCCGTCGTAGAGGTGGAGGAATGCAAGCAGACAATTCAGAGGAGCAGTGACCATTAAAGTAGCGATAGAAAAGAGATAAAGATGCAACAGTGCGGCGAAGAGACAGAGGTTGAAGGGAGTCAGTAAGAGGAGGAGAGTTAATGAGACGAAAAGCCTTTGACTCCACTCTATTGAGAAGAGCTGTATGTGGGGAGCCTCCCCACACATGAGAGTTGTGTGTGTGTGTGAGACAGACAGACAGTGACAGAGAGAAACAGAGAGAGACGGAGAGAGAGAGAGGGGGAGAGGAGGGGAGATCCAAATGAGAATTTGTAGTGTTGATCCTCGCTCCCCTCGACCCACACTTCACCTCCACCACTTGCACTTCACCTCACCTCATTAACACTCAGGCTCCTACGACTCTCTCTCAGCTGAAGAAAATCATCTGGCGTTATCTGGAAGGAAATACTTGCTGAGCTGTCCCGACCATCAAAGAGTTAAAAGCGCAACAGGCTTCTCAGAATTAGTACAGGGGGTGGTGTGCTTGAGGGCGACGTGGTACAGTACCAGTGTATTTGTTTACGTCACGCGTCTACTGAGTTGGAACAGCCTCGATATGGTGGCAATAATCCATCAACACCCTTATCTATTAATGGTGTTTAAAAGACTCGGAAGTTAACCATATTCTCTCTCTCTCTCTCTCTCTCTCTCTCTCTCTCTCCCTGACTTGAAGGTTAACCAAATAATAGATCTCTCTCTCTCTCTTTCTCTCTCTCTGACTTGAAGGTTAACCATATTATAGATCTCTCTCTCTCTCTCTCTCTCTCTCTCTCTCTCTCTCTCTCTCTCTCTCTCTCTCTCTCTGTTTGTGTGTGTGTAATTAAATAGGTTATATGCTCACATCCTGACTGGGGAATTTGATCATTTGGATCCCGGATCTATGATTTTCCCACTCTCTGGCCGCACCGTCCTGTGATTGGAGCTCATTATGTCCAAATCGAACCTGGAGCAGCAAATGAAACGCAGCCGTGAACACCCACACCCGCCACTACACGCACATGCACCCCAAAGTCATTATAATAAACATGAATTACAACATTGTATATGATAATTTAAGAGTCATTGTATATAATAATTTAAGGTGTCATTTTCATGCGAAACTAAGTGATTTTTTTTTTTTTTCACATGTCTTACATATTGACTCTAGATCCATTCTTACGCATAATAAGGTCTTTCATTTCTTTATAAACTGGTTATTTTGCCATTTATACTATATATGAGGCATGCACGAGAAGGCCAGAGGCAGCGGAGTGTGAAGGTCAAAAACAAAGTTTTATAGAAATCCATGTTAAGGCTGTCATTCTAATGATCCCCAGGGGTGAGGTAATGTTCATTACCTTGATAGCTCTCTTCAAGAAACAAATTGTGTATCCCACATTCTGCATTTCATGCACCTGCAATCAGCGGTATTTTCCAGCAGTTTAGGTGATATAAGCATTGCGACATTTCCAGTAAAGAGTTCATAATAGTATATTTTTTCCCTTCCTTACAATCGTATTCCATGCCAAGTTTCACGTGTCTGGTAGAATTACTCGTACCTCAGGAAATATAAGGGAAGATATGTTGTCATTTTTCAGTGAGCCGTCCTGAAAATTGTTATTTTTAAAGCAAAGTATGTTTTAACTCGGCCATCTAATACCATTGATCCGCTTGGTTTGTTAAGGAACCATTTTGTTTCTTCATTATAAAAATATTTCTGGGTCAAATTTAATGTGTCTTGGACAATTATATCAGGAAATATGAGGCATAATATGTTGGTGTCTTTCAATGGGTTGTCCAAAAAAAAAAAAAAAAAAAAAAAAGTAATTTTCAGCACAAAATCTTTAAGTCGGCTGTTTGTTGACGAGTACTATCAGAAATATAACAAAAATTTTTTCGAACCCCAAACGAGTTGCGTAAACGAGTATGTACTATCATTTTTTTTCTTCGTCGATAAATTCTCAGTAAACTGGCATTTTAACAAGTCAAACGTAGCATAAATAAGGAAGTAGTCGTGTTTTTTTATTACAAGAGTAATGTGCACCGTGACAAACTCCTCTTAGCCTCCAGGTATATAGATTGTAGCAAAATTGATATACTGTAGATAGAAATCGTCTTGTTTTGACAACTAAAACGCGACTGCTCTACCTCGGTAAACGTACAATGTAAACAAGTGGTGCCACATCGATCTTTGACGCACCACTCTCTATGGTACCTAAGAGTGAAGCCGATTGTACCTGTACTAAACTCAAATTCCTATGATTTAACTCAGCCGAATATGACTGTCCGGCATTAACTGGAATAAAATACTTGAGCAAACGTGACAGTGAGAGGGTTAACCTACACCAGATGTCAAGGGGAAACCTCAGTATCTCACTGTGATCACGTCTTTGGGGGGTTTATTCTTGCTGTCTCCAAATATTATTAATAAACTTTTGAAATGCCTCTCGTGTTAAAGGGTTATATGAAAGTTATATCTAACCTCTCTAATCCGAAGTCCCTCCTGAAAAAACACACACATACACACACACACACACACACACACACACACACACACACACACACACACAACTACCTGCTCGCCATGCCTGCGGAAAGCGTAAATTGTGATGAGAACATGTCATATGCAGTAATAAACGTAATAAACAAACCCTTTTTTACTCTAACTTGGACTAAGATCGCCGTCTCTTGTGACTTCATTGCTGCACTGCAACAATAGATTAACCCTAGGGTATCTTACTGGTCATGAAGTGGTGTGGAAGGATGTAGAAAAGTAGAGCTGTCTTTTCTGCCACAGAGCGGCGTGAACTAAGCTGGTGTAAAAGAAACAAAACCTAAGCCAGAGTAAGGTAGAGGGTATGGCAATAATAGGCCAGGAGGATTAACTCAAATTCAAAGGGAACCTGGAAAAAAATTCGAGAATGCTGATTTTTTTTTCAGGAAAGCTACTTGGAAGCATGCTAAGTCGATATCCACAAACATTCTGAACATTCCACGTGAGCTAGCCGTGTAGGACCAAAATCCATGATGGCCACCAACGGCTTGGGACGCTGATATAGCTTTGGAACCAGTAATCACAGATAGTCATGCATTATCTCTTTTTAAAGGTTTTGGGATATGAGAAAACCATTTTTTCCATTATTTCACTGATTTATTGACATCTGTCCAAGAGATGATCAAGGTAATGTACTATTTTAAACAAAATGGTAAATTCAACAGATTTAAAGTCAACAACCACCACTAACTTTTGCCAGCAGCAGTTCTTGAACTACTTCTAAATAAAACATCTTTTTAGCATCATAGACTAACTAGTTATGGACACAGTTATAGTATGGGTACTCGTGTCATCTCCATCAGGTGGGCATGAATTAGCACAAGATTGGACTATACACACACGTACGTGTACTGTAGTCCTGCTGTCCGACATTTGCATATCTTGCCACACATTTGTTTTCATCCACATGACACAATGAGAAGAACATGCTCTGTTACTACTGGTCTGTCAGTCATAATGGGATTGAGAATTCCACTCTAAAGCTCCCAACCCCAGTCAGTAGGATTTAGTTCCTCAACATTGCCCAGCCACTCCTGAACTGCGAAGTAGGCTCGATATGAGTGGTACTTTGCAACTGAGGATGTGGGTAGTAGGCTTTGAAGCTGGAAGCTGCTGGATGATTAGTTCATCCTCTTCATGTACTTCACAAATCTCAGCTTATCAAGTGTTGTACATGTCGGATTGACATTATATAATTTCAGTAAGAATGTTTCCCCCATTCTGGCTACATCTTCATGGCTGGCATCGCTCTTCTTAAACACATCCAACGTCCTCCAGTCCTCGTTATCCAAGACTGTCATGGCCTTCTCTTTGCCAATGCCATATAAGGCAGAGACTGTGTGCTATCAATATGTGTTTTCGGTGTGTGGATGCATTCCCTGCTGGATGCTGTGTATGCTATAAACAATGTCTCTTGCATGCTGCATGTAGATATTGTTTGTTGTGGCCCTATCAACCAACATGACAAGCAGATCTGTATCCTTTGTCACAGGTACAATAGGTCGTGCGATATTCTCAGCAAATGCCAATGCTGCGCTACTTATTAAGTTGTCAGCATCAGCCTGACTTTGACACCAAGCAAAGCCGTCAGGTGTAAGCCGGTCCTTCAGCCTGCTGATTAACCGTGACTTGGCGTTACCATATGCTAAAATGGAGCTTTGATTGCCAGTGACTAATTTGTTGAAATCAAGCACTATGTCTGCAGGGACATATGGGTCAGTGAGGCGGTTCTGTTCAGCTGCCATGGTTGACAGGGTGAGATTTGTGTAGCCATCAAGGCAGGCACTGCATTCTTTGCTATTCTTATTGATACAGTTAGCTGTCACACACATCAACATACGTGCAGTACACAGGCCGTGTCACATCTTACAGTAAATGTCCTTCATCCACCACATAGTATGGATTCTTAAGAGCTTCAGTGGATATTGGGACCACTAGAGCTTTATGCACCTTGGCAAGACTACTTTTGTTGTTTTTATGCATTATACCCTTGTCAAATAGTGATGACGGCTGTTTGCTAAACTCATGTTAAAGGTGATTCTCCATATCTGGTCGGTTCTTTATCAAACATGTGACCCACATAAAGAGTAGTGTGGGGTCGACCTCAACGTCTTTGCCACGCACAGTGGCAGTACAAGCTGCAGTACCAATATATATAACCTTGTCACTCCTTTTGGGCTTAATATCAGTTCAGGCCAGTGATTCGTGCAGCTGCCTCCTCACCTGAATTGACTGTACAATCTGCATTAGCACAAATAGATGCCACGAATCCAGTATCAATGCAGACAAGTCTTTCGCGGTATTCACCTGTGTATGCAAAAGGCGAATGATGTGATAGGTAATTACGAAAGGTGAGAAAGTGTCTGCTATCACACGCAATTGTGGATTCCCGGAGGTTTGTGTGTTGGTCAACTGTCTGAGAATATAGACCACAGAAAGCATCTAGGGACTCACAAACAGGAACTGTATGTGGCAGGATAGTTTATGTATGATGGTATGATGTAATGTTCCTTGCACAGTTTGTAAGCCGGAACTGGCAACACTTTAGATATTAGCTTTTTATCAAGTCCATCCTGCAGATCAGCAATACAGAAGCCTCCTATGTTCAATATGCTAGGTAGAACTCATTCCGTGACAGTACCCAGGTCAGAGGTGATTGGCTTATCACAAAAATCACAATCATCACACTGTTCTTGTGCTGCCATCTCGTTCCATTTACACTATCTTCTATCCATCTATGTACTTCAGCCTCAACATATCAATCTGTATCCAGTCTGAAAAATAAAAGCCTCTGGTGAAGTATTCTCTAGTTCATAAATTCATAACAAAATTATCAGTACAAATTTCCGATTTTTTGCGTTGGGCGCACGTTGTTTGTGCATATAAGTGACATAGAATTTTTAGAATAATAGCAGAAGTGGTTTTAAAACTCCTTAAAACCCATAAAGGTGGTATTACATGACCAAGTGGCCGATGGTGGCCATCTTGAATTTTTCGTCCCACACAGTTAGCTTACTTGGAATGTTTAGAATGTTTGTTGATTTTGACATAGGAGGCTTCTGTATTGCTTTCCTGGAAAAAATATCAACTTTATCGAATTTTTTCCCGCGTGTACTCTTAATCCTCCTGTGCTAAAAGAAGTGGCAGAGACCATCCTAAGACAAGGAGAATACTGCCCGTCATCCCGTCATATCACTGTGTCCCCTAACATGTATCCTGGTTGCAACTAGATACTAAGATACTAGTAATTTGTGTTAACTCCCCTAGTAGGCTACTATGGCCCGTATACTCTCGTCGGGTAAGTAGGATTCCTAGCACCTCTTCCTTAACGATTTATTTTCCAAACTTCTCATCAGTATCCTCTGTTTTGCTTCTTGTCTTTTCATTATCGACAGAGATTGCATGAATAATACACATAAATATAGTAACGGATCAAAATCAGAAATAAATCTGTAAGGAAGAGATGTTAGTAAGCTTCTTGACTGTACAAGAATACGGTCATATGACATTATGCTTTCTGAATCCAGACGACATCACTTAGAATACATGAAAACCTGTCCTAGGAGACGGGTGAGAAAGAAGATTCATTTTTTTTCTTTTACATTTTTATCTTGCCACCTCCAGACGATTTTTTTCAGCTTAAGGGCAACGTCTCGCAGTACCGGGATTCTAAGCAATATAATCACTTCCCAGTAATCACGTCGTTTTTACTTTAGGTTGTAGTATAACCAAACGATTTTATTTATCCTAATGGACCCCTAGTTGTCAATGGGTAAGAAAGCACATATTAATCCCTTGAGCATGATGACCCGCGCTGGAGAACTGATTGTGGGCGTCGTGTTGATCGGCCTCTCTCTCTCTCTCTCTCTCTCTCTCTCTCTCTTGTGTGTGTGTGTGTGTGTGTGTGTGTGTGTGTGTGTGTGTGTGTGTGTGTGTGTGTGTGTGTGTGTGTGTGTGTTTGAACAAAATAACTCAGTTTTTATCCGTAATAACCAAAATACGTTGAGGGCTTGACGGAAAGCCCTTGAGGTAACCGTTTGCCTCTTTGACTAACAGATAAATAGCCCTGGTCACAGAGATTCACCATGCAAAATCAGCTTATAGAGCCTTTATCCAGTTTCGACCAAACTTGGGGGAAATGTTGGAGTTGAGGCAAGAATGAAGTGGTTCAGTTCTGAGCACAATCCATCAAAGGTCAGGGTTTCCAGGTAAGGGCAAATTTCGATCCGTGTGTGTGTGTGTGTGTGTGTGTGTGTGTGTGTGTGGATGTTAAATAATTAAACTAATAGTGATCCGATTTTAATTAACTTGGTGGAAGGATTGAAGGTCAAGCAAAGAGTAAACCTATTGTTTTTAGAGCAAGAGGTTAAAGATCAGAGTCACATGGCAAGGCAAGCGTAAACAATTATTATCCTGTTTAGAGCTAACTTTGTGGCTGGGTTGCGGACGAGGTAAAAAGTAAAGGATTTGGTTTTGAGTAAGGATTTGGTTTCAGTAAGAGGTCACAGCCACAGGGTAAGGTCATCACACACAGTTTTGATCTGGTTTGAACCTAACTTGGTGAAAGGTCAAGAACGAAACGATTCAGTTTTTAGAACAACGATCAGTCAAAGGTCAAAGCCACATGGCAAAGTCAAAGTTTGATCTGTCTGCCTTTGAACAAAAGTAAGGCAGTTTTTATCTGGTCTTAATCAAACCTGGTGTTTGAGTTGAGGATCACCCAAGGTATCGGCCTTTTGTTTATGGAATAGATCTAGGATCAAGGCCACATGGCAAGGTCAACTTAAGCAGTTTTTATCCGATGCAGAGTAAACTTTATGGACGCGTTCAGGTTAAGGAGATTCGACTTTGAGAACAATCAGCTAAAGGTCAAGGTTAGAGGGAAAAATCAAAGTCAACGTCATGGGACAAAGTCAACTCAGCTTTTATCTTATTTGAACCAAGGCTGGTGGAAGGGTTACCAGATGCAAGGAGGGAGTAGTTCGATTGTGAGAGTAATCATTTGAAGGTCAGTGGTACAGGGCAATGTCAAATATTATGTTCCTAGATCTGTTGCAGGTGGCGGGTGTTGCACTTTCCGAGTATTATTTTATTTTATTTTTATTTATTTTTTAATGAACTAGCTCTTAACCTATAGGACTGGAAGATAGAAGTTAAATAGACTGTCTACTGTGCAAGAGACCCCAAGTGATAGAAATTAAGAATTGCACGGTCATAGCCATTCCAATGCTACAGTTAACCGTTACTCCCAGTCCTTCATGTATCCAACAGGACAACCCTGGAACTGTGTTCCTCTGTCTGTCTTTCCTACTTCCTATGACCTCCAGTCTGTTAAAAGCAATGTGTCCCAGCATCTCGAAATGAACGGATCTTGAATTTGGCTGTTATTTATTTATTTATTTATTTATTTATTTATTTTTTGAGAGAATAATCATGCGGGACTTCTAGCCTTTGGTTCCTCCTTCCTTGCATAATAATAATAATAATAATAATAATAATAATAAAAAATCTGGGAAAGTGTGGCTGCACAACATAGGATGGAGGTGGTGATGGTGGATTGCGAGATAACGTTGGGTGGCAAGAGAAGGAAGCCCGAGGAAGAGACACCTAAGATAAAGTGGTGGAGGCTGAAGGAAGCGGATCTGAGTTGGCAGCTTAGGGAGAAAGTTTGGAATGAAGTTAGATCATTGGGGAGGGTGCCGGAGTGGTGGGAGGAAAACAGCCGGGTGATTCCGAGAGTGGGGGAGGAGGTTTTGGGCAAGTCAACTAGGAGAAGACCTCCCAGAGATAACGAGACATGGTGGTAGAACGAATAATAGAAAGTGATAAGGACTAAAAAGGATACCAAGAAGTCAGATATCATCAAGGAGAAACCTATAAACAGGTAAATCAAGAGGAGAAGAGAGCATATGTGTCGGTATGGAGCGAAGTGAATTAGGAGAAGGAAACAACGAAGGAGAGAGAAAATATAGATGAAACGGAAGCTCGAAGCAAATCAACCAGGGATTTCACTCAGATCAAACAGACAAAGGAAGGTGAAGGAGTGGTATTATGTAACCAAGAGAAGATCAGAAATAAATGGAAATTATTCTGTGAAATGCTGCTGCGTAAGGAGAATCCGAGGACAGTCTTTAACGATGGACTCCCGAATGAGGGTTTAGCGGCACCTATAAGCAGTGAAGCTGTAAAAGTGACGCTGAAAAGAATGAAGAACGGGAAGGCAACGGGGCAGGATAGGATACCATGGGAGGTTTAGATGTGTATGAGAGAAGAAGAGATTGATTTGGTTTGGGGTAGGATGCAGAATAAAATTTATGAGCATGTGAAAATGCTGGATGAGTGGAAAGATTGTGCGACTGTATAACGAGAAGCAAGACTTACAAAATGGTGGTAGTAATAGAGGGATAAAGGTATGTCACACACCGTGAAGGTCTGGCAAAGGATTACAAAAAGACTGAGAGAAGAGACAGCAACAGGGGAGGAGCAGTTTGGTTCTGTGTCAGGTAGAGATACGACAGACACCACTTTTGCACCGGGGGGGACCATGGAGAAAGGAAAAGGCACAATGAGTTGTATCTGATATTCATTGACTTGGAGAAGGCCTATGACATAGTACAATGCCAGGAGGTCTGCAGATGGGTGTGCGGGAGAATTATGTGAGAACTGTATAGGTCATGTATGAATGGGTGAGGACCTGTAATTCAGAAGCAGTGTAAGACTGAAAGGAGAAAGCTTTAGTCAAAGTTGATATACATAAGGAATCTTGTGTAAGCTCTTACCTTTTTAATCTTATGGATGTGCCAGCTCGTGGGGTAAAAGATCAGACCCCTGGAGCATGCTCTTCGTTGATGACACTGAACTCGGCAACACCAGAAGAGGGAAGTGGAGAGAACATGAGAAGAGTGGAGAGGGTCTATGGAAGACAGAGGACTGAAGGACAGAAGGAAAAAAAAACGAAATACTTGAGCCTCGGTCAAGACCAAAATTCAGAGATTAGTTTGCAGGGAGAGAGAGTGAAAAGAAAGAAGTTTACATATCTAGGATCGACAGTGCCGAGAAAGGTTACTCAAAAACGGAAATAGCCCACAGAGTGCAGGCGGGATGGAGGAAATGACGAAAGGTATCGGGAGTGCTGTGTGACAGAAGAATCATCATGAGGCTTAAGGGTATGGTACAGTACATAAAACAGTGGCGAGACCTGCACTGATTTATGGAACTAAGATGCGGCGGTGAAGAAAGCACAGGAGGAAAAGTGTATATGTGACCGATATGAGAATGTTGAGAAGGATTTGTGGGGTTACAAAGCTGGACAGAATTAGAAATGAGAGAATCAGGAGGACCATGAAGGTGAGTAAGGCATCCAAGAAGGTGCAGGAAAGAAGACTTAAACCTGAAATGGGCACGTGATGAGAAGGGATAAAGATTATCTTGAGAGGAGGGTAATGACAATGGAAGTACAAGGAAGGGGAAGAGATGAAGACCAAAGAAAAAGTGGATGGATTATGTGAACGCTGATATGAGAGAAAAGGAGGGCTGACGGGGGAGGAGGCGCAGGACCGAATTGTTTGGCGGACATTGTTCAAGTACATCAGCCCCAGATGGAAATTATCAAAGATACAAGGTACGTTACAATTAGAATAAAGGAAGACCTATTGTAGTGAGGACATTAAATGAGCTTTAGATCATTCCATTCTGCTACCGCCAGGCGATTATATTTATCTTAAGGTATACCTCTCATAAAGAAAGGTTGACTGTAACATAACCATAAAAGCCAGGTTTCTCTGCAACAGCAAATCCCTTCAATCGGGTGTCTCCAGAGTTGATTACAAGCGTCTAGCGGTAGCAGGAAGAATTCCTAAAAGATGCAATCGTAATAAAAACCTCACTGGAGATTGTTACCATCTCTTCACTCTCAGTCGTATGGCGGCAGCAAGAATAAGTCCGTGTGGAGATGAGAGGAATAAAGTTGAAAACATGGCATCATACTGAAGGGGTTATTGGAGACTTATGTTAACCCTTTGGCTTCCAGGGTCTATCGAAAGACGATTAAAATCATCTGGCTGTAGTAAGAATATAACAAAAGAAGAAGTGGTTGTAGTGAAGAAATGCAGAGCTATTATAGCGTGCGGTCTATCGGTACATTTACACTATACCGTGCGGTTTGGATAGGATAGGTTAGGTTAGCTTAGGATAAGATAGGATAGGGTAGGTTAGGACAGGTTAGGACAGGATAGGATAGGCTAGGATGGGATAGGTTTAGTTAGGTTAGGATAGGACAGAACAGGACAACCTAACCTAACCTTACCTATCCTATCCAATTCTTTACTGTCCTGTCCTATCCTGACCTAATCTAACCTATTGTATCCTATCTTATCCTAACCTAGTCTAACCTATTCTATCCTATCCTATCATATCCTAGTCTAACCTAATCTGACCTATCCTATTCTATCCTATCCTAACCGCATAATATTATGTACTGTATATGGCCCGGTAGACTGCACACTATAGTAGCATCGAAACTGCTATTTGTATGTGAACTAGCAGGTCGCTCATTCAGTACGATGACGTGTGTGTGTGTGTGTGTGTGTGTGTGTGTGTGTGTGTGTGTGTGTGTGTGTGTGTGTGTGTTTAATACCTGTAACTGCCAGATAATTTAGTCTAGCCTATGGAAGACCTCAAGAAGTGAAGAGGTTTGTTATCACTTCACCACAAGCAGTGTCCCATAGGCTGAGTAAACACCCGTAGCGGTAGGAACAAAAACTCTAAAAAGGTTGCATCATATGAGGCAGACAGACAAACACAAACGGAGAAAGGGGTGTGTACGTGAGGGAAATAAGTACGTGACATTTAACACGAATGTCAGTGTCGGATATGAGAGGGAGGGAGGGGGGTCTGCCACTGCTAAGTGTGATCTTTTCTAAGTTGACTCATATTGCCTGGTGGTAGCGATATTTGAAGACAATACGCGTCATGGTAGTGAAGGGTTCACATCCATCTGTTAGTCGGATGACGCAATTTTAATTCTATTTTGCCGCACTCAAACGGTTTTATTCAGTTTAGTGGAACATCTTAACCAGAAGAGTTAGTGAAGTCTACATTTGAGGCGCTTAGGTTGGGAGTAGCCTTTGCTCCAAAGTGGCGATTTTGAGTCATATATCAATTGCTTCCACGAGCCTGGGACTATATTGGTGCAGTACGACGTGTATAGCTCTACTTGCATTTACCTCGCCTCTATAGCGCTACATAGTACGCCTCGGAACCGTGTCGAAGAGGCTTATGTGTGCTTCGTCTCACTCACTTCTGTTTCACTTCTTCCTGTCCCACATGCTCACTCACTTTTGTCTCGCTTCCTTCCCCCACCGTGCTCCACCCGCTCCCGGCCACTCAGTGTGAGTTTGACGTGGTGTATGTGTTATTACATTCGACCTCATCAGTGACTAGAACAGAGAGGTGCAGGCATTCCATTAGCAAATCATGAGTTCTCAGGGCAGTTTAGTGTGAAATCTTCCACAGTGACGAAATAGGAGCTCATTGTTGTCTTAACCCCCCCACCGGACGAAAGCTTTACCTGCCCACCATAGCTCTTGACCCCTTTTCTGTGCTTTTGCCTACAGACATAATAATCCTGGTGGCAGAACGTCTAAGGATCATACAGTGATGCATAAAAGTGCTAGCGACCCCGAACAGTGCCAAAGGAATCAGAGAAAGTTGAAACGAAGTTGTGGAGAGCAATGTGCTGGGTATCATGGTATCACAATCTCGGACAGGTGTGTGGGCTCTCCTTGCAACTGCGAGTGTCTTGAAAAGGTTGGGCTTTAGCAAGTGAATGCCATCTTCAGTGATTTCTAGGCTCTGGGTAATTTTGATGCCCCAGAAAAGTTTTCTGGGTAAGTGTAAAGAGCGTGATAATACAGGCGGTCGCGTTTGAGGGAAAGGTAAT
The DNA here is from genome assembly GCF_032717465.1 of Coenobita brevimanus. Classification (NCBI taxonomy): domain Eukaryota; kingdom Metazoa; phylum Arthropoda; class Malacostraca; order Decapoda; family Coenobitidae; genus Coenobita; species Coenobita brevimanus. The sequence continues at coordinate 9,873,865 of NC_136958.1, forward strand.
CAAGACATAAACACAGTGAAATACATTTTGAGGTATGAAAGTAAAGTGATTTTATGTACGCTGTCCTTTGTGGCACATATACAGAATAATTCGTAGACGTGTGAGAACATTTTGAACAAGACAATTGAATTTATTGAGAGGAACAAGCGTCGGAGTGCACGGATAACTCTTCCTGAAGGCTGTGTTGATGGAGGGAATTAGCACGTTCGTTAGTGTCCTGCAATTATTAATCCTTTCACTGCTCAGAGAAACCTCAACAACCCAGCAGACGCCAACGACATTGAAGATTCCGACGACGAAATGCCAGAGTACTAACCACGCCCTCTCCTCCTCCTCCACACACCACTAGTCAGGCATATATTTCTCACAGGACCTGGTAGGTTTATTTATGACCAGTATTTTTGTCATTGATAAAAACGTAGTGGTTATTAAGCACCATATTCACATAACAGAACATTCTCGTTTTCATTTACTTATTTTTCAAATTTATGTTTTATCATTTGTTAATGGGTGCTCGCCTGCAGTTTGTCCTTAGTCTACTGTAATCCTGCTTTCAGATAAGTATACAGTAATCTATAGCCCATCTCTAAATTTGCTCTACTATCTTCTTTTTTTTTCTGAAATTGATCTGTTATAACCCTATTCTGAAACTGTCTCCCTATAATCTTACTCTAAACATGCTGTACTGTCATTCCGCTCTGAAAATACTGACTATAATCGTTCTTTAAATTACTATGCATTATTCTGCTCCAAATTGCTCTACTGTGATCTTATCCTCTGATGGTCCTTTTTAGTGTGGTATATAATGTTCTGCCGAAAGGTCTTTTCACACGGTGGTTTGTCTACTTATACTTCCATAATTCGGGAATGGTTTTCTACACTTCCCAAAGTTTTTTTTTTTTTTGTTTCTCATTGATTTTACCTACGTTCGTTGATACTGTCTCACTTTTATTTTTAATCCGAAGAGATTGTCTTGAAAATTACTGTACATGTATTTTGAATTGGCATCTAATGACATTATTCCCAGATTCTCAGTCTGTGCCTCTGAAGTTATTGTATAACCCCAAAGGTGTAAGAAGACGAATGTGGAACTACAGACATCAACACAAGCTTTGCAGTAAAGACACGTGTTCTGTCAGCTTCGAATGCCGCTACGGTACAAGGGGAGTTTGTTTCAAACACATCCTGTAGCGTTTTACCTCCACCAACGAAGTTGGAGGAGCTAATGTTTTTCTTTTTTCTTTTTTTCTTTTAATGTGTCCGGTTCTAGGTATAGGCTTCTTAGCCTGTTCCCAAAGTCCAGTAGTCCTCCTTCACACCATACACCTCCACATGTCACCACTCAGGCGCTAACGCTAACCGTCTATCGTGAATACATGCTAGGGCTGTCTCATACAGGACTGGTGTATTAGTGTTAAAGGGGGAATTTTTACATGTCGGCGGGTCGTCTGGTATATTAGTAGTCTGCTTTAATGAAATTCAAATCCTTGACTGTTCTCTGCCCCAGCGAGGATTCGAACCTGGGTCAATTTGGACTGCAGGCCACCTCTCTGTCAATTCACCCACTGCCTCCCCTATGTTTGCCTTTTTGTTTGCCCACACGATATCTCCAAAAGTTCTTCATGAATTTCAATAAAGTTTTGAGGAATGGTGGACTATGGGCCAAGAAAAAAACTGAATAAATTTGGGGGCTGATCCGGATCCGGATCAGTAGTATCTGGTACAATATCTCCCCAAATTCTTAGTTGATTTCAGTGAAATTTTGTGGACAGGTGTGCCATGGGTCAAGAAAGAATTGATTGAATTTTAGGGAGGATCCGGATACTGGACCGGATCCTACGTATCCCCCACAATATCTCCAAATGTTCTCAATGAATATCAATAACAATTTGTGGAAGAGTGGGCCATGGGTCAAGGACCAATTAATAAAACTTTGTGGCAGATTCTGATCCTGTGTATTCCTCACAGTATCTCCACGGATCCGATTCCGGATCAATTTTAATGGCAGTGGCACTGGCGGAGGTATGCGTTTTCTGAATGCTTTCTAGTTTGTCCTGTGATTATTTTCAGTTTAGGTACGAATTCACTCAAGTCCATGTATTTATAAATATGAGGTAAAACTTGGGAAACACTAATTTGCTCGCAAACGTAGCATATGGTATATTTTAGTCTTGCGCTCTACAGACTATTGTCTTAAGCTCTCGAGAAGCAATTTTGGACTGGACAGGTAAGACATTGTCCTCACTCAGCCATTCACTGAGAAATATTTCTCCTAATCCGAATAAATCATCTGGTGACGGTGTGAATTGAATGAAACATACGTCTTCAAACTAAAGAGACTACTTTTTTCACAGCCCAAACTGAAAGTTCAGTTGTGAAAGAAAAAAGTGATACATAAAGACATTGATGTATAGCTGCGAACATAAAGTTCATATCTATTCCCTTTACTGTGATAAATAACAAGACGAAGAGTCATTACCTGCAACACCCCAGGAATGTTGTCTTCAAAACCCAACTTCGTTTTTTTACTAGTGCGTAAATTTCATAGCTGTTTGACTGGAAAATGAAGGCAACTTACTGTGACCCAAAAAGATTATTCTTACCAATAATCTGAATCATCAAAGCCTACTGAAATGGTGTTGACTACAAGGACTCTGTCGTACTCTAAGAGACTTGGGAGATTTCATTATCTGTTCTTTACCTATTTATTTCCCACACTACGCCTTATTATCCTCTAGGTTGTTATTTATGCAAAATTTGTAGACATTTAGGCGGTATAAATAACATACAAGAGAACAGTACTTTTCAATATGCAAAATAAATTGTTAAGGAAAAGGTGTTACCAAGTCTCCTGTACCACCGAGAATAATAGCACAATGACCAATCATACCGCAGCTGTCGTATTCTCACAGCAAACACACTCCCTCTCCCCCAAAAGGTGGATGGTGGTCTTGAGAAGAATGATAATTCATCTGATTCACGTTCAGATGAACCTGGGAACACAACAACAAGAACAACAACGACAACAATAAACATCAGGAGTGCTGTGCTTAAAGATGAAACTGCGCTAGTACAGACATGAAAATCAACGAAGAGCCACTTAATACTCAAGTTCCTATGACTTACTCCTAACTGAATAAAATTGTTGCGTTACCTTGAATAGAATACGAGAGTTGTTTCGACGATCATCAGGTTCATGGTACCAGCATTGCACTCACAGACACTAGTGCTCAGTCTCAGCTGAATAAAGTCACCGAGTTGTGTGGAGATAGCTGGAAAAAATCTAGAGAAGTGGGAGCTTCGAGAGAATTATGATGGCATGATGGAGCTGGTGAAGAGAGTGGGGCTGGAGGGAAACGAAGATTCGGATGACGAGGCAGTGTGTAGCGAGATATGAGTGAACTGGGTATCATAAATCACCGCCAGAAATTGGGCATTTACATAAACCTGCCCCCTCCCGGATTGAGAGACGTATTCTTGGTGGTATAGGAGGCCTTGTGCAGTACCACCTCACCCTTAGCGATTTATTACGCCTGCGTGCGAAACCACAAGAGCTCTGTGCATTTGATCCAGTATCTGTATTTGTCTATCTCTGTTAGCAAGATTGGGGAAAAATCACAATTAGATGGATTTGCACCAAATTTCGTATAATGACTGACGACCATCAGAGGAATAAGTGATTATTTGACTTAAAAAAAAAAAAAATGTACGTTGTTGGTCAAAATCAAGGTCAGCTCAAATAGATCTGATCAAATTTTAACCAAACTGGTGGTAGAGTTAAACGATGGGAGAAGGTCAAGTGATTCAATATAGGGAGTGATCGGCCAAAGGTAAAGGTCTCAGGACACGGCCAAAGGTTTGGCTCTTTAACTTAGATAGTTTTGACTTGAAATGGGTCAGATTTGGTGGAAGGGAGCAAAGTTTAGTTTAGCTACAAAGAATCGTCTGTCATCCAATCCTCTGCTATCAGGTTGCCTTTCCTCAAAGTCACACCATCCTCGCTCTTACTTGTATACCTCTCTAACCTATCACTCCATATTCTTCTCGATCTCATCCCTCCCTCTCGCTTTTTATCTCACGTACTGTACATATACTCTTTTAGTCAATCTCATATTCATCTCTCTATATGGCCAAATCATCTCAAGGTTGTTCTAACGCTTTCCAGAACATTCAAATTACCTTCACAGCGCTTCTCCACCACTTCCTTTGTTTTTTCCGTGTCACTCCACATTCTCTTCTTAGATCATTCATTTCCTGTCTATTCACTCTTGACTTCTGTCCTTCGAAAAGAGTCCATATACTACACCACATCCATATATTATAGTGCGGACCACAATAATAATTTGGAATTTCTTTACCTCCTTGATCTTATCGCTGTTTTCAGTGCAGCTGCAACTTTTCTTCCCAGTTGTATCTTTTCTTGCATTTCATTATTTAAATTCTTATCAAACCCCTCACACTTCATATTTGAAGGCACTCACATTCTGCATTTCCTGACCATTACTGGGTAGACTGAGATGGTTTGGGCATGTTGAGAGGAAGGAGGATGACATTTGGGTGGGAAAGCTGAGAAGTGTGATCGTAGGGAATAGGGTTGTGAGAGGCAAACCGAAATAGACCTGGGACGAGATCACAGAGAGTAATCTCGGGGATAAAGCACTGAATAGGGAGGCTACCAGAAATCGACCAGCGTTAAAAGCCACCATTATGTGACCAAGACCGATGCATGCAAGCATATTGGAGCATTTGTAAATGATTTTAAACGATACAGTATCATCAACAGACAACAGTACAGGCAGCTTCCATACAAGAAGATATCGAAGTGTATGAAGAATGATGAAGGAAAGGTAGTGGTGAACAGTAAGAGTATTAAAGACGCTTGGAGACAGCATTATAACCGATTGCTGAATGAGGAGTTTGACTGGAACAGGGAAGGCTTGGAGTCAGTGGATCCAATGTTTGGCCCTTGGCCTTTGATTGATGTTGCTACTGTGAGCAGGGCAATAGGCAGAATGAAGGTGGGGAAGGCGGCAGGTGTATCTGGGTTTACTGCTGAAATGCTGAAGGCCTTAGGAGATTTAGGAGTGCAGTTAGTTATTGATTTGATAATTACGATTATATGTGTGTTGTCCCACATGATTGAAGACTGTAATTGTAAATGTGTACAAGAGAAAATTATAGAGGAAATTATAGAGGCATAAAACTTTTGGACCAGATAAGGAAGGTATCAGATAGTGTTCTAGATGATATCGTTAGAGAAAGTGTGATGAGATGCATTTTGGGTTCACAGTATATAAGGCAAAGGGACCACTGTTACCATTTTCATTTTTCGACAGCTTCAGGAAAAATATTGAAGAATGAAAAGGGATCTGTACTTTGTTTTTGTTGATTTAGAGAAGGCCTTTGACAGATTCCTTAAGGAGGTGAGGTGGGCAAAGAGAAAGCTTGGGATCGAGGAGTGGCTGTTTAGAGTGGTCAAGGCTATGTTTGTTGGTGCTCGCACCCAGGTGTGAGTGAATGGAGATCTGAGTGAGGAGTTTTCCCCAAATGTAGGTGTGCATCACGGGGTCAGTGTCTAGCCCCTGTTTATCATTTTGCCTGATGGCCTCTCACGTGACTTCAGAAATGGACTCCCTTGGGAGACGTTTTGTACCGATGATTTTGTGTTGAATTCAGAGAATGAGAAAGAGGTGTGGGAAAGATTCAGGAGGTGGAGAAATGGTGTGGGCTACAAGGGTTTGAGAGAAAATTCAGCTAAAGCAAAGGAGATGCTATCTAGGACTGGTGGTGGTATTGCCAAAGAAGAGGGAGGGTGGCCATGTGCGGTTTGCCACAAGGACGAGGGAAGCGATTCCGTCTTGTGCAGTGTTTCTGATAAGCGGGTGCATAAGAGATGTAGTGGTATTAGTGGTAGACTTCGAGATGATGCTGATTTCATGTGTTCAGTGTGTCGGGGAGAGAATGTGGGTATTGTCAGACGTGATAGGATTGATCTTTCTGGAGAGTCTCTTGAATGTGTGGAAGAGTTTTGTTACTTGGGAGACATGGTATGTACTGGAGGTGGGGCTGGAGCTCGCTTTGTAGTTAGAGTGAGGAGTGGTTGGAAGAAGTTCAGGGAGCTCTTGTCTCTCCTCACATTGAGAGGGCTCTCCCTCCATGCAAAGAGATCTTTATGGTATGTTTCAGGAGCGTAATGTCATATGGTAGTGAGACCTGGGCAGTAAAGGAAGAGGATATTCACAGGCTCCAATGTAAAGAAATGACAATAATTAGGTAGATGTGCAGTGCGTCCTTGAATGCTAGGCCTGGGAGGAGTAGGTTGACGATGTAAAGCTGGCCGTACATGCACAGGCGAACCCGTCCGGTGGCCTGAAGAGGCTGGCCTCAACGAACAATGCTGTGCCCGCACACGATTCAGTCGGCCTCACGTCTCGAACGCAGTTGCAAGCAAAACGACATGGCGTGAGAGTGGCCTTGGATGCTCTGCTGCCCACAGATGACCTGGAGCTGTATGCTGTTGGGGCTGTTGCCACGGCCTATATTGCAAATAATAGAAAGAGGAGGAAAAAGAGGACCAAACGGACAAAAGACTGGTTGATTAGGAGTAAATTGTCCCATCTGACTGTTGAAAGAACTGCGGTGTGGTCTTCACTCCCACACAACTGACAAGACTGACGCGGTGACGCCTGACGGCCTGTGGTATCCCACACACACTCAGTTTGTATGAACCTGACCAGAGCCTGACCATGAAAATCTGTCCGCAACAGAACCCAGGACGACCGTTGAGGCCGCCTGCGCAGGAGCTTATTCCTTACCCACACACGCCCAGGTTTGCCTGAACGGGCCGGCCTCTTCAGGCCACTGGACGGGCTCGCCTGTGCGTGTATGGCCCGCATAAGAGTTAAGCAGAAGGATGGGACTGGAGTGATTGGTGTTGTGATGAGGAGATGTAGATTGAGATGATTTGGGCATGTGGAGGGGACAAGGGATGGCAATTGGATACAGAAAGTGAGAAGTGTGATTGCTGGGGGCAGGATTGCGAGAGGCAAACCAAAACAGACCAGGGACGAGGTTACAGGGTGTTGCCTGAGGGATAAGAGACTGAATAGGGAGGTCTGCCAGAGATCAAGCAGCGTGGAGACCCGCCATTAGGTGGCCAAGGTCGACGCTTGCAAGCATGTTAAAGCCTTTATAAATGAAACAAAATGCATGTGCAGAATGAAACGATGTAGAACGAGTCTCTGCCAGATTATGGAAGCTGGGTCTTGCAGGCCCATAGATATTCCATCAGGAATTCAAATGATTAAAAAGGGTCCCACGATGGCAGGCTACTTTATTGGAAGAGTGTCATGCTATACTCTGCGGGATTTAGTTGATTTGTCTCTCCTATTTTCGTTGGGAGAGAAGTAAGTGAGCATCCGTTTACCATCACATTACACTTTGTTAAGGAATTCTCGGTTTTGTACACATAAAACAGTCTTCTCAGTATTCTCTTCCTTGGTGTAGGTATTTGGATTGAAAACTGTCAGCACCAGTCAGTGCATTCAAGCAAGTGCCTTGATCATCAAAACACAGCAGCAAACATCCGCTCCCTTACTCTGCATATTACATCTTGAAGGGGGGAATGCTGCTAATCTATAAAGAGTTTTAGGTTACAACCCATACTAATATGACCGTGAGGCTTGATGTTTCTGAGGAGGTGAATGTTATGAGAAGTGTGAAGAGAAGTAGCCTGTAGAAAAAAAAAAAAGGAAACTCCTTCTGTGTTTTAAATTATGACACACTAGATGAAGTTTTTTCTTACTCCTCCACAATGTTGACGTCTTTTATATTTCATTCTTGTTACCCTTAGATGATTTTATTCAACTCAAGGTAAGACATCTGTTGTGAAGGGTGACGGGGTAACTGGAAATATATTTTAATGCTTGTACATCGACATGTCCCTCTTAGGTCGCAGACACACCGACAACGGGTGGGTGCAGGTGCATGGTTCTACAGCATCGTAACCCATAGAGGTTGCTGACCTGAGGTCAGTCTGTTCAGACGTCTTCTGACGTTCCTAATTTACAAAGCTGTGCCTGCCTGTTATGAGAATTGTCAATGAATTTAGTGACCTTTGATAGTATTGTGCAGGTGTGTTGTAGTGACCTGTGATAATGATGTGCAAGTGTGTTGTAGTGACTTGTGATAGTGTTGTGCTTGTGTGTTCCAGTGACCTGTGGTAGTGCTGTGTTAGTGTGTTCTAGTATTTCTGCACGTGATGGCTTCCTCTATGAAGAACTGTGTTCCCGCTGCATGTTTTGAGAGGGACTGCTTTGAGTTAAAGGAAGAACTTCTAAAATTAAAACGAGATGTACAAGTTCTCAGGCAGGAGAAGTCACAAATGAGGGATTTCTTGGAGGAGATGGAGGAGAGAGAGAAAAAACCTGAAAGTTGGACGCTTATTCACGAAGGTGCAACTAAGCTCACCCTTACGAAATGAGCGGAGACCAAACCACAAAAAATGCATTTGACAAGTTACGTGAGATGTACGTGAAGGGAAGGCGGGGGGGGGGGGAGTAGAAGAGGAGGATGGTGAGTGTACTTCCAGATGGAATCCTGAGATCAAGAAAGGTAAGAAAAATTTTGTCATTGTTGGAAACTCCCAGGTAAGATGTCTAAATAAAACAGTGTATACTCCACTCACTAAACATGTGCATCTTCTGCGGGCCAGGGTGGGTAATGTGTTGGGAAAATCTTCAAATACTGTGAAGGATAGTGGAGACAAATCTACCGTCAACCTCTGTGTAGGAGGCAACTGTACTGGTAGGCGTAGGAGTGAGGTACTGTGGCAGCAGTACAAGGATATTTTGGAGAAGGTTAGGGAGAGGGGAGGGACCCCTGCGGTATTTGGTGTCTTGCCTAGGAGTATTGTGAGGGAATGGTTGAGCAGGGCGATAAGTTTTAATTGCTGTCTTGAAAAGTATTGCAGAATTAATGCAAAAGCTTTCATAGACAGCTGGGAACTGTTTTATGGACGGAGTGCCATGCATAGTTCGGATGGGACTCATATTAGTAGTCAGGGAGTTACTGTGTTAGTTAGGATGATAGAAAGGGAGTTAGAGGTTTTTTTCGAGGTTGAGAATTAGATGTACAGGAAGTTGTAACAACTCCACTCAGAAATCATTATTTTCAGGTTTGGATAGATGCACTGAGACTTGCAAAAATAAGAAGTGTTTCATCATTAGTGTAGATACATCCACTCAGGCACCTCAAAAAGAGCAGCCGATGATAAAGGACAGAACAAACGATGATAAAAGAGCGGTAAGTGACAGCTCAAAAAGCTGTTATATTAGTAAAGAAGTTCTTAGTTATTAACACAAACAAAAAGGTAAATCCCAAAATAGAGTTAGAACTACTTGTAATAATCTGAAAGCATACTTCACAAACAGCAGGAGTTGACATAATAAAATGGATGAAGTGAGGGCTTTAATTTGTACATGGAAAATAGGCATTGCTGTTATTAGTGAAACTTGAATAAAGACACTAGAAAATTTTCAGCAGAATATCAGATAATGGGCTATAATATTTTTGTGTCAAACCATCTGGGAAGAAAGGGGGCAGGATAGCTAGTTACGTAAAGGATTCATTAAACTGTTACAATAAGACCGACATTAAAGTAAATAGAGACACGGAAAGTGTCTGGGTTGAAATTAGTGAGAACAGGGAGAAATTAGTCTTACGAGCTATTTACATATCTCCAAAATTAAGTAGAGCAGATAGTAAATACCTCTGGGAGGAAATTAGGAAAGTGTCATAGTCCAGCTTAGCAATAATTGACGGGGATTTTAACCTGCCAAGGACTGCTTGGTGAAATCAGACAGAGGATGTAGAGTCAGAGGAATTTCTAGAGGTAGTATAGGATAATTTCCTGTATCAGGATAGTAGGGAGCCCACCAGGGGTAATAATATACTAGATTTTGGTTATATCTTATAAAGAAAACGTCACTAACAATATAGAAGTTGGTGGACTACTTGGTACTATTGATCATAAAGAAATTAAGTTCAAATTTATTTGGGATGTCTGACCTACTGAAAACCCCTCGACGGTTCTTAATTTTCTGTCTACAAGATTTTTATGGATTATGAGCTTGCTTTAGAACCGTATTTCATGGGGAGACTAGTTACTTTAGGGAGAGTCAAGTCGGTGGGGAACCTAGGTTATAGGTGAGGGGCAGGAAATGGGGGGAGGATGTGTGCCAGGTCATCAGGGAAGGTCATGTCGTAAGTGAGAAACAGGATAAAGTTCAGGTGACGGAGATTAACTCAGATCCGGTACCAAGCAGCCGTTTGGCTAGTGAGAAGTATAATGAGTTAGTAAATATAATAGAGGTCGAGAGATATTCCCCTTCAAAACCTTTTAGAACGAATAATTCATAACCAAGATGGTTAAACGGCAGTTTAAAATCTCTCATAGACCAAAAGAAAGGAATATACAGAAAAACAAATAATGGAGAGGAACACTTACGTAATCGGTAGACGATTTTGAAAAGGGATCTAAAGAGAGAGATACGGAGAGCAGAGAGTTTATGAAATTATGATTGCTAGTGAATCGAAAGAAAAACCCAATACATTTTACCAAATGTACCGTTAGAAAAATAAAGATAGGGTAGGATCTCTATGAACAGAATCAGGCAACGTTACCAGTGAAGATAAAGAAATGCCTTCTATCCTAAATCATTATTTTGTATCAGTATTTAGCAAGGGAAGTCTAGACCTGGTCCCCCAAGCAGCATATATTTACAATGATAATACGGACATTATTGTTAGTAAAATAACAGTTAGTAAGGAGGACGTATTGAAAGAATTTAAAAAGTTAAAACCTCAATAAGCACAAGGTCCGGACGATATATATGCAAAAATGTTGAGGGAAACCAGAGTTATATCACCCCTTCTAACGTTATATAATGATTCTTTAAATTCAGGAGACGTTCCCGAGTCCTGGAAGACCGCAAATGCAGTGTCATTTTTAAAGAGGGTGGCAAAGCAGCTGCATCTAATTAGTGTCCGATACGTCTAACGTCAATAGTAGGATAAATGCTAGAGTCAGTTTTGGCAAAAAAAAAAAAAAAAAAAATAGGGAACATTAAAAAAAGATTTAATCTTATGACAAAGTCAGCACGGATTCAGGCAAGGATGATCCTGCCTCACAAACTTATTACCCGTCCCCGCCCCGGAGGGGCCGAGGGACGGGTAGGTTTTTCACACAGTTGGTCTGTGTGTGTGTGTGTGTGTGTGTGTGTGTGTGTGTGTGTGTGTGTGTGTGTGTGTGTGTGTGTGTGTGTGTGTGTGTGTGTGTGTGTGTGTGTGTGTGTGTGTGTGTGTGTGTGTGTGTGTGTGTGTGTGTGTGTGTGTGTGTGTGTGTGTGTGTGTGTGTGTGTGTGTGTGTGTGTGTGTGTGTGTGTGTGTGTGTGTGTGTGTGTGTGTGTGTGTGTGTGTGTGTGTGTGTGTGTGTGTGTGTGTGTGTGTGTGTGTGTGTGTGTGTGTGTGTGTGTGTGTGTGTGTGTGTGTGTGTGTGTGTGTGTGTGTGTGTGTGTGTGTGTGTGTGTGTGTGTGTGTGTGTGTGTGTGTGTGTGTGTGTGTGTGTGTGTGTGTGTGTGTGTGTGTGTGTGTGTGTGTGTGTGTGTGTGTGTGTGTGTGTGTGTGTGTGTGTGTGTGTGTGTGTGTGTGTGTGTGTGTGTGTGTGTGTGTGTGTGTGTGTGTGTGTGTGTGTGTGTGTGTGTGTGTGTGTGTGTGTGTGTGTGTGTGTGTGTGTGTGTGTGTGTGTGTGTGTGTGTGTGTGTGTGTGTGTGTGTGTGTGTGTGTGTGTGTGTGTGTGTGTGTGTGTGTGTGTGTGTGTGTGTGTGTGTGTGTGTGTGTGTGTGTGTGTGTGTGTGTGTGTGTGTGTGTGTGTGTGTGTGTGTGTGTGTGTGTGTGTGTGTGTGTGTGTGTGTGTGTGTGTGTGTGTGTGTGTGTGTGTGTGTGTGTGTGTGTGTGTGTGTGTGTGTGTGTGTGTGTGTGTGTGTGTGTGTGTGTGTGTGTGTGTGTGTGTGTGTGTGTGTGTGTGTGTGTGTGTGTGTGTGTGTGTGTGTGTGTGTGTGTGTGTGTGTGTGTGTGTGTGTGTGTGTGTGTGTGTGTGTGTGTGTGTGTGTGTGTGTGTGTGTGTGTGTGTGTGTGTGTGTGTGTGTGTGTGTGTGTGTGTGTGTGTGTGTGTGTGTGTGTGTGTGTGTGTGTGTGTGTGTGTGTGTGTGTGTGTGTGTGTGTGTGTGTGTGTGTGTGTGTGTGAACTTTAGGCGAAAACTACTGGTGTGATTTTGACTAAAATTACAGGGATGATGGACTATGGCGTTCTGATAATCTAATTTAATTTTGGGCCAAACTGGGTCAAGGCCCAGGCTGTAGACATAAAAAATTTAACAAAAAATCCTTTAAAAATCGTCATATCGACATGAAATCAAAACCTAAAGGTGCACCTTTCAAACCTGCATCCTATAACATGCCTCATTACATCAGGGGGGTCACCCTCCAGTTAGCAGTTGGGGAGTCAGTGTCAAGTGGGTTTGGCCTAAAATTTCAAATGGGCATAAAATCGTCAATTTTCACTCGATTTACCCCAAATTTGATATGTGACATCTTTGACTAGATATCCCGCTGTGTTTATACGTCAGCACTAAAATGACAGCCAGGAACGGGTTTGCTGTGCCTTGGCTCCGTTTCTTGTCGTCATTCTTCTCGGAGGTGTATGAGGCGGTAAATATCGATAAAGATTACGATATTATGTATCTGGACTTTAGTGAAGCATTTGATAGGATCCCACACGAAAAGCCAGTTAGAAAGGTTCGAGCTCACGGTATAGACGGCGATATCTTAAAATGGATAGAATCCTGGGTGAAGGGATGAAAGCAGAGAGTTGTGGAACTAAGTTGGATTAGGGATTAGTAATTAGCGGTGTACCACAGGGATCAGTACTCGGTCTCTTATTATTTATTATATATATGAATGACTTAGACTTAGAAATCTCTAGCACTATTATCTAAATTTGCCGATGACACAAAAATAGGGCGTATCATTAACTCGACTGACAGTTGCCTTAACTTAGAGTTTCTCGATGTACTGTCTAAATGGTTCAAAAATTGGCAAACAGAATGCAACGTTGAAAAATCTAAAGTACTTAAAGTAGGTGAGGCCATTGGAGATACTAAATACGCCTCAGATAACAAAGAAATTAATAAATTGGAATGCTAGAGATATCTAGGAGTTATGGTTAGTAAAGACCTCAGACCAAGGCAACAGTGTATTAATGCGAGAAATAAAGCAAATAGGGTCCTAGGATTTATTTCGCGAAGCGTGAGCAATAGGATACTTAAAGTAATATTGTAACTTTAGCATTAGTAAGGCCATATTTAGACTACACTGTGAAGGTTTGGTGTCCATACTATAGAATGGAAACAAATTCATTAGACAATGTAAAGAGAAGAATGACAAAAATTATACATGATGTTCGGAACCTTCCATATGAAGACAGACTAAAAACACTAAATTTGCACTCACTAGAAAGGCAAAGAGTAAGGGGAGACTGAATTGAGGTGTTTACGTGGATCTACAGTATCTATCTATCTATTGCCAGACGCCAAATCCCGCAAGGGGTGGCCATTTGACTCTGAGTTATTTGTTTTACGGGGAGGGGCACTGACCCTCCACCAACTCACTTGTTGACACGTAGGGAGCACGTATGGTTTGGTTATATGGTTACCACCCAGCGTTGTAAATGGTTTCCTGGCTTACAGGAAACCATTTGGCTTGTCACTCAATGAAAAGCCACCTGTAAAGGAAAGAACAGCAATAAGAAGTGACAGGAAAGATGGGAGAAATAGGAAGAGAGGTGGGCAGGCACAGAAAAAGAATGATAAAGGCTAAGGAAGAAGTAGGCAGCACTACATCAAGTGAGTGGATGATGGTCAAGGGAGATAAAAGCACGGTACTCAAAGTGAGCATGCAGGATAAAACTAGAAGTTATGGTTTCAGGCTACCTAGTGATGTAAAGTAGTTGCTACTCCTTCCATTTAGAGTTTCAAGCATAGGCTGGATAAACATGTGACACATAAGGGGTGGGGATAAGAAACATTTTCTTATAACTAATACGAATTCATTCTTTATCCTTTTCAGGTTACACTCTGATAGTCTCTTTTTCTCCTTTCACACTTTCCTATAAAATGCCCACGCCAGTTTTTCTATACTGCATGGTGTTCCTTCTGACTTTTTCTTGCTGGCTTCGGTTGGAGGGTTTGGAGGCCGGGAGAGAGCCTTTGCTATCCTTATCTCATTTTAGCAGTTCAGTTACTCTATTAGGAGCTGCCTAGCATGGGCCAACTGACTTACTGCAGTTTTCTTATCTTCTTATGTTCTTTTGTTCACTTATGAGTGTGTAGGAGAATCGAAGAGTGCGGGCCCATGAGGTTAAAGCAGGGAGAGTTTACCGTTAATGTTATTCACTTCAGAACAGGTGGGTAGTGGTAAAAAACGGATATTGAGCAGATAGTAGTTAATACTTCCTCACTCTCTTTATTACCTCCGCCAAGAAGGTTATGTTTTCACCCCTGTCCGTTTGTTTGATGGTCGGTTTGTGAGCAAGATTAAACAAAAATTACAGGATGGATTTCCACGATACTTGGTAGAAGAACGGGCCTTGGCCAAGAATAGACTCCATTAAATTTGGTGCGGACTCGGATAAAGGTGCAGATCCAGGATTTTTTTTTTTTTTTTCACTTTAACATTGCGAGATAGGGCGTTTTTGAATATTTTCGTAAATTTTTCAGTGAATATTGCGTGGATCTTGATGAAAAGAAAAAAGAAAAAATCAGGCATATTTAGGATGCTGGTATCTACGAGTGGGTACAGTTTGGCGCGGATCCATATAAAATTCCGGATCTTGCGGATTTAAATATGCTTTTATAGGGGAGGGGGGGTAGTCTTTTTCCAGCTGCCGTACAGCAACAAATAGGACCTGACTGAATTAAAAGGAACTGCATGTTGAGCCTTGGCGTAGGTATGCGTTCTACTGAGTGTAAATCTACTGTATTTGAGATGCTTTCTATACTAAGCAAAGTGGCAGAGCATTTGTTACTATACACGAACTGGGGAAAAGGATCCAGTGCAGGCAAACAGCATAGTGATGCAGACAGAAACAAAGTAAATACAGTACTAATGCATTGCAATATGCACAAGTCGAACTTTGACCTTATCCCATGGTCTTGACCTTTCACTGGTTTTGTCAGTTTTTTCCTTTCATTGTTGGCTTTCTCTGAACCTTATCATCAAATGTGATGTAAATTAGATAATAACTGATTAAGTATACTTAGCCATGTTATCTTGATCTTTGGTCTACTATTTAAAAAAAAAAAACAGACCAACTCTTCCACAAAATTTGATCTACAGCAGATAAAAACTATTCATTTTGTTTACATGCAAACAAACACGGGACGTACTTTGATTTCCCCCTGTGACCTACACCTTTGATTGTTTTTAGAATCATTTACCTTCCCCCCTGCCTTACTCTCAACTTTTCCATCAAGTTTGGTTTAAATTGGATCAAACTTGTTTAAATTGTCTTTGCCATGTGACCTTCACCCCTGAGTTGTTGCTTGAAATATAATAATAGGTTAACCCATTAACATACGGACCTTTAACCCTTTTACTAAGTCTGGTTAAAATCGGATCATTATTGTCTGAGACTTAGGTTACACTAGGGCAAAATCCATTGCCTCTCACTTACAGCTCGATCCTTTACATAGTCAGTGACATATTCAGATAACAAGATGCTTGTTAGCATTAGGGGGAGGCGTGGCTCAATCGGCAGAGAGGTGGCCTGCCGTTCAAACGGATCCAGGTTCAAATCCCCGCTGGAGCAGGGAACAGTTTAAGGATTTGAATTTCATTAAATCAGGCTTTACTGATCTACCAGAAGACCCGCCGACATGTCGTAAAAATACCCCCGCTAATACCAATACATCAGTCCTGTATGAGACAGCCCTAGCATGTATTCAATATGGACAGTGGGTGTTAGCGCCGAAGTGGTGACATGTAGAGGTGTATGGTATGTAGGAGGACTGCTGGGCCTTGATAGCAGGCTGTGAAGCGTATTCCCAGAGTCGGACACATAAAAAAAAAAAAAATCTAACTTGCCTCAGTAACAGTGTTTGCACATCCCCACCCGCACCACTCCTTGTGTGACTGTGGCCGTCGGCACGTGCGTATATATATATATATATATATATATATATATATATATATATATATATATATATATATATATATATTGTTACGGAACAGAGAGAGATAATGAACACTTCAAGTGAGAATACTAAAATCACTACTGTCCCGCAAAGTTCCAGGTTCAAAACAAAAAACTTAGGTAAAACTACAAGTTAAAGTTTAATGCTCAAACTAACAACTAAACATTCAGGACTCATAAGGATAATGTAATGGCAAAACTGGTTACATATATGGTTAACTGCAATAGCCTCTATTAACATGAATTTAGCAAGAGCAAATTTATCTAAGTCAGCCCTGATAAATGAGAAAACCGGATAATGCTCAGTTAAAGCAAGATATATTATTACAGATACAAAATATTATTAATAATGGCTGACATCAAAAACTCTACATGAATCACAAAGACCCTACCAGGCCCACGAATCAATGCCTCAGGCTATACAGTACAAGAAAAATGGTAATAACACTTATACTCAAATTATACAGCAGCTAGATGATTGGAGACTTCCTGAGCACTCACAAAAATACACTATGCAGGGAAGGACAGAGATGTGAACAAAATGAGGAGTAGAACTAAGTGGCAATTAATGCAGAGACTGAGCTCATTATATAGGGGCCAGCAGAGCTTGATACAACTTGTAAGAAGGACGCGCAGATGAAGCCATAGGGGACAAAGAGTTGACAATCCTGCTCTGAACAACAGAAAGAACGACTTACTCTACTATAAGGGGGAGAAGGGGGGAGTGAGGTAGAACACGCAAGCCTGGTCACTATGGAAGCCACGAGGCAAATCGTGATCAAACATGCAGCATACTGTAAGTTAGAATTATACAAAGGATGATGAAATCATAGGCTATGTAACACCTCCCCACAAAGAAAAAGAAATTTACAAAGGAAATTTCTTATTACTCTAAAACAATCTGTCTAAAGTCTAGATAAGCAATCTGCAATAACATTTTCTTTCCCCTTGACATGTTGTATGTCTCATGAATACTCCTGAAGAAGTAGACTCCATCTTGTCAATCTCTGATTTTTATCTTTAAACTTACTAAGGAATTTCAGTGGGTTATGATCAGTATAAATGACTATGAGGTCAAAACCAGAACACAAAGAAAATGAAAAATGCTGTAAACCCAAAATCAAGGCCAAAAGCTCTTTCTCAATAGTTGAGTAGTTCTTTTGAGGTGGAGTGAACTTCTTACTGTAATAAGATACAGGGTGTTCAATACCCTGATCATCCTCTTGCAGCAAAACAGCCCCAGCTCCTATATCACTTGCATCAAGAGCCATCTTAAAAGGCTTAGCAAAATTTGGAGTAGCGAGCACTGGCTGACTTAATAGGATAACTTTAAGTTTACTGAAAGAGGATTCACAGTTATCGGTCCAGACAAATTTAACTCCCTTTTTCAGTAAGGCTGTAAGTGGTGATACAAGAATTGAAAAGTTAAGAACAAATCTCCTGTAATAACCTACCATTCCCAAAAATCTTTGTAGATCTTTCCTACTTTTAGGTCTGGGAAGATCACTTATAACCTGAACCTTAGCTCCTGGTGGTGCAACATGACCATCACCAATTACGTACCCTAGGTACTGAACTTTAGCTTGACCAGACTCACACTTTGATAAATTAGCTACAAGATTAGCCTGAACCAAAAGCTCAAGAAATATACTGACATGGCATAGGTGATCATTCCAGTTGTCACTGAAGATTAATACATCATCAATATAAACAAAACACACTGCCAAACCCTCTGTTACAACATTCATGAGCTTCTGAAAAGTGGCTGGTGCATTCTTCATACCATATGGCATTACAGAACATGCAAAAGTCTTTCCTAGTATTACAAAACATGAGATCTCCCTAGCACGTTCAGTCATAGGTACTTGCCAGTATCCCTTTAACAAATCAAACTTACTTATGTACCTAGCCTTTCCAATCTTGTCTACGCAATCTTCCACGCGAGGGAGAGGGTAAGTGTCTGTTTTGCTTATCTGATTAACACGTCTGTAGTCGATGCAAAGCCGCTGTGACCCCCCCTGGCTTAGGGACTGGAGTGACAGCTCGCTCTGACAGGGCTCGATCATCTTCTGGTCCAACAGGTAGCCAAGCTCCTTCTGGATGAGAGGAACTTTCACTGGGTTCACACGGTAAGGAGGCAGTTTAATTGGCTTTGCGTCTCCAACATCGACATCATGCATCAACACAGTGGTTCTTCCTGGAGTGTCACGGAACACTTGCGGGTACTCCTGCAGTAATGCTGAAAACTCCTGCCTTTCCTCGGGAGGTAGATGAGAAAGCTTAGTCTGGAGATCATTCATGATATCAGGATTCTTCCTCAAACTATCACTCGGGCTCATACTGCATGGGAGAGCTTCACTTGCAGACTCGGGTGGAACAGCTACCGTGCAGACTGGGTTATTTTCGTCCCGTCTGTGATATAACTTTAGCATGTTGATGTGACAAAGTTGCTTGTTCTTTCTACGATCTGGTGTGGCGATGACATAGTTGACATCACTGAGTTTCTTCTTCACGAAATAAGGACCACTAAACTTGGCTTGAAGAGGTTGCCCATGCACCGGTAGCAGAATCAAAACCTGATCTCCTGGCTGAAAGTGGCGTAACCTGGACTGCTTATCATACCAAGTCTTCATCTTCTGAGCAGCTCCTAAATTCTCTCTCTCGCCAGCTGTAAAGCAGTGGACAGCCGTTCTTTGAACTTCATCACATACTCCAGCAGGTTGACGTCATCTTCCTCCGACAGCCAGCATTCCTTGATTAGCTTAAGGGGTCCTCTTACTTCATGGCCAAACAGTAGTTCAAAGGGTGAGAAGCCCTGTGATTCATTTGGAGATTCTCTTGGGGCAAATACAACGAATGGAAGACCTTTATCCCAGTCTTTCTGATGTTCCAAACAGTATTTCTTGAGCATCGATTTGAGTGTTTGATGATATCTCTCCAATGCTCCTTGGGTCTGGGGATGGTAAGCTGAAGACGTGATCTGGGTGATGCCCAACTCTTCCAGAGACTGCTTGAAAACATTTGACATGAAATTACTTCCCCGGTTTGACTGTACCTCCTTGGGCAGACCAAACTTGGTGAAGAACCCTAGCATTTCCTTAACCACGTTCTTTGCTGAGATATTTCAAAGTGGAATGGCTTCAGGATAACGAGTAGCCATATCAATCAGGGTCAACACGTAAGAAAATCTTGAAGAAGTCTTAGGAAGAGGGCCCACAATATCCACCAACACACGGGTGAATGGCGCCTCAAAAGGAGGAATGGGAACTAGAGGTGCAACCTTTTCGGTCTGATTACACTTCCCCACAACTTGACAGGTGTGACAAGACTTACAATACCAGGAAACATCTCTGAAGATACCTGGCCAGTAGAAGTGTTTCAAAATGCGTGCCACAGTCTTCCTCATTCCAAGGTGTCCTGCCAAACTGGAATCATGAGCCACTCTAATGATATCCTGCCTACAAACACGAGGGATGACAACTTGATGTACAACCTCCCAATCACAGTCGGCTGATGCTGTTGGGGGTCTCCACTTCCTCATAAGTACTCCTGACTTTATATAATAAGTAGAAGCACCAGCTGACTCTTCCTCACTGCAAGCAGAGTTAGCTAGACCTTTCAACTCAGGGTCAGCAACCTGCAACTCAACCAACTCTTGACGAGACAAATTATCAACACTACGGGGTGCTGCCTCATCTGGTGAGTGGTCCAAATTAGCAAAAAAAATGTCAGCTAGGATAACATCATCATCATCATTATCCTCTAAGTCACCAGTAACTTTAGACTTAGCCCTAGTGACAGCACATGCAGAGAACACGTCAGGGACATGACAATCCTGGGACGCAGCCACTGGCTCACCAGACAACTGAGGAGCTGGACACACTTGACTTCCACCAATATCATTTCCAAGTAAGAAAGTTACACCTGACATCGGGAGAGTCTCAATCAACCCAACCATAACGGAACCATTAACAAAACCAGACTCTAAATTCACTCTGCACAGAGGGACAGAGAAGCAATTATTCCCTACACCTTGTAAGATTACAGTTTCATCAGAGGAATTAACATTAGAGCCTAGAACACTGGTCAGCATAAGGGACTGGCAAGCACCTGTATCACGATATATTTTAACTGATTTCCTGTTATTACTGTCCAGAGGACTGACAAAACCATCAGACAGGAAATTAGCACATGAACTCTTGAGAGTGTCACCCACGTTACTGCTCAAAAGAGGAGCTTCATCATGAGAATTTAATTTACATCTCAAAGCAGGTTCAGTTAACTCGGTTAAAGAATTCTGGGAACTCTCAAGGATGGACACTAGACCAATTGACTGAATATTTAAAGACTCCTTTTTGTTCACATCACGCTGTCTCCTGAAACATTTCTCCGTAGTATGACCAAGCTTACTACAATAAATACATTTACTTTTCTGAAATCTAGAGGTGGAACTGGTATTTACTTCCTGAGAAACATCATCTTTATTCTCTTTCCTGTTACCTGTACTCTGAGTAGAGGCAACGTACTTACTCTCAGCTTTCCTTTTTTCTTTAGAATATCTCTTATGAGTGAGAACATATTCATCAGCTAAAACTGCAGCATCAGACAAATTATCTATTCTTTTCTCATCAAGATATAGGCTTACATCTTTATTGATACACCTTTTGAAGTCCTCCAGCAAAATCATCTGCTTAAATTTATCAAAATCAGAATTTACATTCTTAGAATTTAATCACTGCTCTAACAGATCTTCTTTGATTTTTGCATACTCAACATGGGATTGCTTATCTTGCTTATAAGTTGTCCTAAATTTTACTCTATAGGTTTCAGGAACAAGCCCATAGGCCTTAAGAATCAAGCTCTTAACTACATCATACTTATCAGATTGATCCTGAGGCAAAGATGCATAAGTTACTTGAGCTTTACCGGTGAGAACACTCTGAAGGAGTACTGGCCAATACTTTTTGGGCCAATTAAAACCTGTAGCTACCCTCTCAAACAACTGAAAATACTTTGTTAAATCAGATTCATTGAAAGGAGGGACAAGTTTAACATTTTTAGCCACACCAAAATCATCAGAGCTAGATGATCCAGTTCCACCTTGTTTCATGCGATACTCATGGTTTGCCTGAATCCTAGCAAGTTCAATTTGTGCCTGAGCCTGTGCCTCCTAAATACGAGCCTGAGACTCAGCCTCCTTAGCACGAGCCTGAAACTCAGCCTCCTTAGCACGAGCCTCCTGCAGGGCTAGCTGTAACTTAGCTATTTCAATCTGCGTTTGCTCATCTAGAGGAGTTACATTAAACAAGCTTTTATTAATCATGTCAACAATTTGATCTTTAGAATGATGAGAGCAAACAGCAATTCCCAATTGTTGAGCAACAAGCTTAAGTTCATTCTTTGTTCTGTTTTCTACATCACACACTGTTTGCATATTTGACAAAAAATCTTTGGCTTCACCAGGAGTAGTAATAGTAGACATCATGAATAAATCACAGTCACAAAATATCAAGCAATATCCTGATGATAATATCCTGAATATCCTGATAAGAGGTCGCCAAATTTATGTTACAGAACAGAGAGAGATAATGAACACTTCAAGTGAGAATACTAAAATCACTACTGTCCCGCAAAGTTCCAGGTTCAAAACAAAAAACTTAGGTAAAATTACAAGTTAAAGTTTAATGCTCAAACTAACAACTAAACATTCAGGACTCATAAGGATAATGTAATGGCAAAACAGGTTACATATATGGTTAACTGCAATAGCCTCCATTAACATGAATTTAGCAAGAGCAAATTTATCTAAGTCAGCCCTGATAAATGAGAAAACCGGATAATGCTCAGTTAAAGCAAGATATATTATTACAGATACAAAATATTATTAATAATGGCTGACATCAAAAACTCTACATGAATCATAAAGACCCTACCAGACCCACGAATCAACGCCTCAGGCTATACAGTACAAGAAAAATGGTAATAACACTTATACTCAAATCATACAGCAGCTAGATGAGTGGAGACTTCCTGAGCACTCACAAAAATACACTATACAGGGGAGGACAGAAATGTGAACAAAATGAGGAGTAGATCTGAGTGGCAATTAATGCAGAGACTGAGCTCATTATATAGGGGCCGGCAGAGCTTGATACAACTTGTAAGAAGGACGCGCAAAATGAAACCATAGGGGACAAAGAGTTGACAATCCTGCCCTGAACAACAGAAAGAACGACTTACTTTACTATAAGGGGGAGAAGGGGGGAATAAGGCAGAACGCGGAAGCCTGGTCACTATGGAAGCCATGAGGCAATTCGTGATCAAACATGCAGCATACTGTACGTTAGAATTATACAAAGGATGATGAAATCATAGGCTATGTAACTATATATATATATATATATATATATATATATATATATATATATATATATATATATATATATATATATATATATATAATATATATGTGTGTGTGTGTGTGTGTGTGTGTGTGTGTGTGTGTGTGTGTGTGTGTGAGGCTTGTGCGCATGTGCACGTGCGTGTGTAAGTAACACCTATCGGTGTATCTGTACGCTTTTACCTCTGGTTATGTACTAGCGATGATAAGGGCATAACTAAGGCGATGTTTTGTCAGTATTGCGTCGCTGAAGTGTGGCCGGAAATAGAGCCGATCAAGAAACCTCGGCGTGGTAATGTCAGCATCAATAAATAAAGACGGTACACGCCAGGAGATACTGGGTCGTATACTAGGTGACATAGGAGACATTGTAGCACATCTTCCTCAGCTATATCCTCTCGTACATTCCCGAGGCAAATTGTCATACACAGAAGATAGGTAGATAGATACATACAGTAGATGGATGGATGGATAGACAGATGTACAGATAGACACGTAGACAAATACCGTAAATAGATAGATGGATGTATAGATGTTTAGATAGACAGATCAAGTGTGTAAGAATATCACGTATAATATGCATAATGAAATTCTTAGGAAGAAGCTACAACGAAGTCTAGTATGCCACCTAAAATAACAGTCTGAATTCGAGCTTAGGTGCAATCGGGACAAAATTTTACCTAATATTTCCCCTTTTCTACACACCAACTCGTGTAGTGTCTAATATTCCTAAAGTTAGAGTGGCCTGCTATGTTCCTTTCCCCGCAGATTATTATTCCCCTACTGGTCAAGCGGGTCGGGGACTAAAAGTTTGCGCGGTTCCGTCAGTATGTATGTCAGTACGTCTGTCAGTCCGTTCGCAGTTTCCTGTCCACTCGGCAACTTCCGCATGCTGGACAGATTTTGATATAACTTCAAGCAGTTGTTCCCTATACCATGACGGTGTGTTGCGCGCAAAACCAGCTAGCTACTCGCAAGGTCAGGGTCACACTTGGAGCTCAGACAAGGTCAGGTGCTGTCATACTTAACAGCAATAACTATATTTGTGTCCGCTCTTTAACTTCCATATGCATGGACAGATTATGATACCACTTCATACAATTGTTACCCATACCATGACGGTGTGCCGCGCAGAACAACCAGCCATCTATTCCCAAGGTCAATTATACATACAGTATATGTATGGTTATCATCCGGTAGGGGACTTTGTATTGCATGGCAATACTTGATTCACTTGTTTTCTCTTACATGATGCATTAAGGATGAAAGTGTAGGATATACCCTAAATGTGAAACAGATGCAGTGGAATGGTAGGCCAACTCATGTAATTCGCTATACTTCACGTTTCATCCTCCATTGCTAATAACGGAATGAGAACTGTGTTGTCGCAGTCAATAGCTGCTGTGCAGACTTGACTGTACAGAAAACAAGAGACCACAAAATATTGTTTGGATGTGAATTTAGGAACAGAACAACTGCGAACATAAATATTGATACACTTCATTACAAGTAATGGAACGGTGAGCAATGGCTTTCGAAACCCTGTACTATGATACTCAGAGCCTAAACAAACATCCCAGACTGCTGTCTAAGAATGTCATAACTGCTGACTAAGATATGGATCAATATTACTCCTCCTCATTGACCACTTCCAAACTGTTAATATTCGTAGCATTAGCACAATTTAATTTGCGTTTAAAGTAGAAAATTACCATGCAAAAAATAGTTTTGACATTATATCACATACTTGGTGGGTAATATTATGCTTCCATTTTCCAGTGATGACCTCCATCTTTTTGCAGAATTTGAGAAATTGCTTAATTTCTAGAATTACGGCAAATTCGAAGCATAATATTGTTCAGCAAGTACATGATATTATGTCAGTTATTTTCACCGATATTTACTTGTGTATATACTTTAAAAGTGATTTATAGTGTTATTACGAAAACTATCCATGTCGATTTGTTCACCTTCCTTGTAGCCCAAAACTCGTAAGGGCCTGATTGGGTCTCTCCTGTTGTTCTCAAGAACTGTACTTTTGTGCGTACGCCCTGTCTAGATAAACTCATTCGCCTTTGTCTGTTGAACTTTCCTTCCTGCTGGATGTTTGATATCATTCGGCCTGTCCTGAAGAAGGGTGGCCGTTCCATGTCCTCTAACTTTTTTATTTATGCAAGGAAGAAGAAACCAAAAGCCAGGAGCCCAGAAACTGCTTCTCCCCCCTCCCCCCTTTAGAAAAAGAGAGACAAATTCAAGATCCGTTCATTTAGAAATTCCTGGACACACTGCGTTTGGAAGACTGGAAACCACAGGAAGTAGGAAATACAGACAGAAGGAGACCGTTCCAAAGTTGACCTGTTCCATAAATGAAAGACTGGGAGTAATGGTTAACTCTTGCATTAGAGAGTTAGACAGAAAAAGGATGAGATTTTGTTGCTAAACGGGTGCAACGCGTCCTTCGTAGAGGTGGAGGTATGCAACCAGACAGTTTAGAGGGACAGTGACCCTTAAAGTAGCGGTAGAAAGGAGATAAAGATGCAACAGTGCGGCGAAGAGACAGAGGTTGAAGAAAGCCAGTAAAAGGAGGAAAGTTAATGAGAGGAAAAGCCTTTGATTCTACCCTGCTGAGAAGAGCTGTATGTGGAGAGCCTCCCCACAAATGGGAGTTGTGCTCTACACAGGGGCAAATATAACCCGAGTATATAGTCAACAACAGTGGAGAAGCTGTGGAGTTGGCTTAGCACACCTAATCCTTTGGAAGCAGATCTTACAAGAGATGTCATATGATCTTTCCAAGATAAGTCCAGAGAGAATGAAACCCTGAGTATGTTTAAGGATGATGCAGGTTTAAGCAGGATAATATTAAACATTAGTGGGTACTCCTGTGGAAGATTTAATCGGGTTGAGAGGTGTAAGAACTGAGTCTTTGATGCATTAAAAACAATAAGATTACTTTTACCGGAGTCATAGATATGAGCCAAGTCAGACATTAGGTGTGCCATAGCCTCATCCCTTGTTTGTTGAGGTAACTGCTGAGATGGACGTTGTGGGAACCGAATGGAAAGGTGAAGGATGGAATCATCAGCATATGAGTGGATAGGGTTAAGTGTACAGCTTAGAAGGTAATTGATGAATAAAAGGAAGAGAGTTGGTGATATGACAGAGCCCTGAGGAACACCACTGTTGATAGAGCCAGGAGAAGAACGGTACCCCTCTACAACAGTAACTATAGAACGACCAGAAAGGAAGCCATAGACGAAGGCACAGATAGAAGGATAGAAACTGTAATAGGGCAGTTTGGAATTTAAAGATTTGTGCCAGAGCCGATAGAAAACCTTGAGATGTCAAGTGCAATGGCAAAACTTTCGCTAAAGCCCCGAAAGGAGGATGACCAGGAATCTGAAGGTATGTGAGAAGATCCCCAGTGGAGCGTCCCTGACGGAACCCATACTGATGATCAGAAAGAAGGTTGTGATAGGAAAGATGCTTTAATTTTTTTTTTTATAAGAATAGACTCGAAAACTTTTGAGACACAGGATGTTAAAGCAACTAGGCGATAGTTAGAGGGTTGGGAATGGTCACTCTTCTTTGGGTCTGGCTGAATGAGAGCAAACTTCCAGCAAGAATGAAAGGTACAAGTTGACAGACAAAGGCAAAAGAGTTTACCTAGGCAGGGTGTAAGCACAGAAGCACAGTTCTTGTAGGAACAGCACCGGAATCGTCTAAGGTGGAATTGGAGGAGAAAGTCTGATTGAAGAGATCTGCTTTATCAGTAGATGAAATAGGTACAGAACCATCAGCGTAGATAATAGGAGGGAAAGATGATGAGGTAAAGTTATTAGAAAGATTTTTGGGAAGGTACCAGAAGAAGCAGGAAGAATTCGCGTTGGAGGATGGACAGCATTTAGTATGGGTGAAATTATTTTCAGCAGAGCGAAGAACAGACTTAGCACGATTCTCGGCAAAAACTTAAGAAAGATGTGATTCAGGGGTGGGTTGGCTCTGGTACCTTTTATCGGCATTCTCCCTATTATGCACAGCATTAGAACAAGCGTGATTAAACCAAGGCTTTCATGGATTAGTCAGAGGATATGAGAAAGGAATGTATGCTTCCATGCCAGAGAGAATAACCTCTGTAGTGCACGAGGCACACTCGCATGGCTTCCGGCCATGGAAGCAATAATCATTCTAGGGAAAATTAAAGAAGTACTACCTGAAGGCCTCCCAATCAGCAGCTCCAAAGTGCCACAACCGACGTTTCTTTGGAGGGTCCACAGGCCGTATTGTAGTGATAGGACAGGTTAAGGTATTAAGGTTGTGATGGGAGGATCCCAACAGAGAGGAAAGATTTACAGTGCAAGCAGAAGGATTAGTTGTAAGGAAGAGGTCAATGTTGGACCTCTCTCTAAGGTGGTCAGGCATACGGGTAGGGTGCTGTACAAGCTGCTCTAGGATATTAAGGATAGAAAAGCTGTAGGCTTGTTCACCAGGTGGATCAGTGAAAGGAGGGGTGAACCAAAAGTGGTGGTGAACGCTAAGTTCTCCAAGAATGGAGATTTCAGAGAAAAGAGAAACGAATAGGATGTGTTCCATCGTAGAGGTAAGATAGTCGAAGAATTTTTCATAGTCGATAGAATTAGGGGATAGTAAAGACCACAGATATATTTAATCAGAGAATGACAAGAAAACCGAAGCCAGAGAATAGAGAATTCAGAAGAATCAAGTTCAGGAACACGAGAGAAAGATAAGTCGTTGCAGACATAAGCACAACAGCCACCTTTGGCTTTGAAATGAGTATAAAGTAGGAGGATACAGAAAAGGATTTGCTATTAGTTGCCTCAGACAGCTGAGTATCCGTTAAGAAGAGAAGGTGAGGTCTAGAGGAGGAGAGGTGATGCTCAACAGACAGAAAGTTAGTGGAAAGGCCACGAATGTTGCAGAAATGATGAGTCAGACAGTGGTTCCAGACAGCTCATTGAGTCGTCACTGGGAGAGGGGCGGATGGTGGGGGCATTTATGGTCCCTCTTCCTGGAGACTCTGAGGCTTGGTTATTAGATGCCATTTTCATGTTTAATTTTGAAAAGGAAGTGTAGTGTGTAATGTGCATGTAGTTTGGTGTTGACAGAGAAACTTGTATTGGAAAGTATGCTGGCCTACTCTCTGTGTTGCTGAAACACTGAAAAAGTTCAGCAAAGGGGGATGGTCAGGAACTAGTCCCAAGGGCTGATGAAACGGGAGCTACAACTCTCCCTGCCATCAGCTTTCCATCCACCTTGGGAGTACTGCCCTGCTCGACTGGTGCTTAATATCCTGTGTTTCTAAGGTTTCTGAACTGTTATTGAAGAAAAAAATTTAATAAGACAAAACATTTTTCCTATCATGGTCTTTCAGATCACAGGAACAAGTTCCACCAGGGATGCTCCACTAGCAACTTTTCACCTTCCTTTCAGACTTTTGATCATCTTCCTTTCGGGACTTCGGCATAAGCTTTGCCGTTGCACTTGATATTTCAAAGGCTTTCGATCGAGTCTGGCATAAATATTTAATTTCCAAACTGGCCTCTTATATTTTCTATCCTTCTACCTCTGCCCCCTTCTCTAGCTTTCTCCCTGGTAGTTCTATATCTGCTGTTGTAGACAACCATCCTTGGTCTCCTAGATCTACCAGCAGATGTGTCCCCCAGGAATCTGTCGTATCACCAACTCATTTCCTTCTATTCGTCAATGAGTTTCCAAGAGGTACCGATGCGGACACAGTTATGTTCCTCTAAAATGACGAACATAACATGAACTGAGTGAAGCACTTGATGCACGTTTTTTGTTTACACTGTGAAGGGTTGGTAGGTCCGACACCATGAAATGTAGATGCCAGTTCCGTCTACTAGGAATTTGGAAATGGTAACAGTAGAGTTTATAATCATTTTACAGCTGTTGTAGCGAACTCATAAATGTGTGAGGTCTTGATCGTTAAGCATATTGTGAAAACGTTAACAGAGTCTTAACCCTTTCAGGCACTGACTCGAATAGAGTCATTAAATACCATCCTGTACAACACACCACGATGCACATCGTGTCAAACAAAGGAGGACACAAGTTTCCCGCCAATGTGTGTCATATATATATATATATATATATATATATATATATATATATATATATATATATATATATATATATATTTACCCGATTCCTGTCATGGTGCACTTTACAGGTTGTTAAACAATCTCACTACTCAAACCACCTGTGCCTGAGAGGTAAGTTGAAAAGATTCCGAATCGTTCGACTCATCTCATAAGCCATCAAGCACCCAGGAGTTTTATTGTGGTTAATTTATACAGTACTGTAAACTGAATACGGAAAGTAGATCCTGGGGCCCTGTATGATGAAATAACATTCTCTCTCTCTCTCTCTCTCTCTCTCTCTCTCTCTTATAATCTCGTTGCTACTTTGTTTAGATTACTTCATTTAATTTGTCTAATTTATGAATTCATTTCTTTTTTGCACAACTGTTCTTGCTTCAACTAGTATATACCACATGCAGATAATATTCCAAAACATGGGTGGGTATATAGATAGAAGAGGTGTGTTGGGTGTGTTATGAGCTGTGTTGGGTGTCTTATGAGGTGTGCTGGGGTGCAACAGGGTGTGTTGGAGTGTGTTATATGGTGTTTTCTAAGGTGTTGGGGTGTGCTATGAAATATGTCATAAGGTGTTGAGGTGTGTTATAAGGTGCTGGGGTATGTTATAAGGTGCTGGAGTGTGTTGTAAAGTAACAGGGTGTGTTATATGGTGTTGGGATGTGTTATATGGTGTTGGGATGTGTTATAAGGTGTTGGGGTGTGTTATAAGGTGCTGGGGTGTGTTGTAAGGTGAGGGGCGATGTTATAAGGTGTTGGGGTGTGTTATAAGATGCTGGGGTGTGTCATAAGGTGAGGGGAGGTGTTATAAGGTGTTAGGGTGTCATAAGGTGTTGGGTTGTTGGAGATCTGTTTATAAGGTGTTGGGATTTGTTATAAGGTGTTAGGGTGTGTTATATGGCGTGCTGAAGTGTGTCAGTGTTTTATGCTGCTGGGATGTTATAAGGTGTGTTGGGGTGTGTAATGTGTGTTGAGGTGTGTAATAAAGTAGGTAGGTAGGTGTTGGGGTGTGTAATAAGGCGTGCTGGGGTGTGTTATAAGTTGTGTTGGAGTGTGTTACGAGGAGTGTTCAGGTGTGGTATATAAGGTATTGGGGTGTGTTAAAAGGTGTGTTAGTGTGTGTTATGAGGAGTGTTGAGATGTGGTATAAGGTATTGGTGTGTGTTATAAAGTGTGTTGGGGTGTGTTATAATTATGCTCTGTTGGGGTGTGCAAAACTGTATGCTGTGTTGGGTTGCGTTATGAGGTGTGTTGGGGTGAGTCATACGACATGTTGGGGTGTGTTATAAGGTGTGTTGGGTTGGGTTGTCATGGGATGTGTTATAAAGGGTGTTTGGGTGTATTACAAGGTGTTTAAGTGTGCTATGTGTTGGGTGTGTTAGAAGGTGTTTAGGTGTGTTATGTGTTGGGTGTGTTGTAAAGTGTGTTGGAATATATTATAAGATGTATTCTAGTGTGTTATGTGTTGGGTGTGTTGTAAAGTGTGTTGGAATATAAGATGTATCCTAGTGTGTTATAAGGTGTGTTGAAGTTTAAAAGTTATGTTGTGTAGGTTATAATGACATGGAGTGCGTTAGAAAGTGTTAAAGTGTGTTACAAGGTGTTTTGGGTTGTTTTATAAGGTGTGTTGGGGTGTGCTATAAGTTCTGTTGGACTGTATCATCAGGTGTGTTGGCGTGCCATAAGGTATGTCGGAGTGTGTCAAAACGTGTGTTGGGGTGTCATAGGATGTGCTGAAGTGTGTCATAGGATGTACTGGGGTGTGTCATAAGATGTGTTGGAGTGTGTCATAGGGTGTGTTGGAGTGTGTCATAGGATGTGTTGAGTGTGTCATAGGGTGTGCTGGAGTGTCAGAAAGTGTTGGAGTGTGTCATAGGTTGTGTTGAGGTGTCATAGGGTGTGTTGGAGTGTCATAGGGTGTGTTGGAGTGTCATAGGGTGTGTTGGAGTGTCATAGGGTGTGTTGGAGTGTCATAGGGTGTGTTGGAGTGTCATAGGGTGTGTTGGAGTGTCATAGGGTGTGTTGGAGTGTCATAGGGTGTGTTAGTGTGTGTCATAGGATGTGTTGGAGTGTGTCATAAGGTGTGTTGGAGTGTCATAGGGTGTGTTGGAGTGTGTCTTAAAGTGTGTTGGAGTGTGTGATGGGATGTGTTGGAGTGTGTCATGGGGTGTGTTCAGTGTGTCATAAGGTGTTGGAATGTGTCATAGGGTGTGTTGAAGTGTCATAAGGTGTGTTGGAATGTGTCTTAAAGTGTGTTGGAGTGTGTCTTAAAGTGTGTTGGAGTGTGTCTTAAAGTGTGTTGGAGTGTGTCTTAAAGTGTGTTGGAGTGTGTCTTAAAGTGTGTTGGAGTGTGTCATAGGGTGTGTTGGAGTGTGTCATAGGGTGTGTTGGAGTGTGTCATAGGGTGTGTTGGAGTGTGTCATAGGGTGTGTTGGAGTGTGTCATAGGGTGTGTTAGAGTGTCAAAAGGTGTGTTGGAGTGTCAAAAGGTGTGTTGGAGTGTCATAATGTGTGTTGGAGTGTGTCATATGGTGTGTTGGAGTGTCATAAGGTGTATTAGAGTGTCATAGGGTGTGTTAGTGTGTGTCATAGGGTGTGTTGGAGTGTGTCATAAGGTGTGTTGGAGTGTCATAGGATGTGTTGTGTTAGTGTGTGTCATAGGGTGTGTTGGAGTGTGTCATAAGGTGTGTTGGAGTGTCATAGGATGTGTTGGAGTGTGTCTTAAAGTGTGTTGGAGTGTGTCATAGGGTGTGTTGGAGTGTCATAGGGTGTGTTGGAGTGTCATAGGGTGTGTTGGAGTGTCATAGGGTGTGTTGGAGTGTCATAGGGTGTGTTGGAGTGTGTCATAGGGTGTGTTAGTGTCATAGGGTGTGTTAGTATGTGTCATAGGGTGTGTTGGAGAGTCATAAGGTGTGTTGGAGTGTGTCATAAGATGTGCTGGAGTGTGGCATAGGGTGTTTTGGATGTGTCATAAGGTGTGTTGGAATGTGTTAATAAGGTGTTTTGAGGTGTGTTGTAATATGAGATGTGTTGTAAGCTGAGGTGTGTTAGAAGCTGTGTGACAGTGTTTTATGAGGTGTTGGGTATGCTATAAGAAAGAGTGTTGGAATGTGTTATAAAAAGGTGTGGTAGGACGTGGTAGCACACCCCAACACACCTCATAAAGTACCGCAAAACACTTACAACACACCCCTACACATCGTATAACACACCCTAACACAACTTCTAACATCCTAACACAACTTATAACACACCCCAACACACCTTGTAGAGTGCGTTAGTGAATTATATGAAGGTGTGTTTGGGTGTGAATCAAGTGTGTCGGGGTGTGTTATAAGGTGTCTTAGAGTGTTGTGTAAGGTGTGTTATACTGTGTGGTGGAGTGTGTAAGGATGTGCTAGAAGACGGTATGTTGGAGTGTGCAATAAGGCGTGTTGAAGTGTGGTATACTGCAAAAAGGCCTATACTGAGCTGCTCTGTGGGATGTACTGAAGTGTGTTGGGATGGACTTGGGTGTGTTATACAGAGATGTGATAAAATGCGATGGTGTTATAGAGAGGTGCAATGAAGTGTGTTGGACGAGAGAGAGACAGAGACAGAGACAGAGACAGAGACAGAGACAGAGACAGAGACAGAGACAGAGACAGAGACAGACAGACAGACAGACAGACAGACAGACAGACAGAGACAGAGACAGACAGACAGAGGGAGAGTAAAATATTCGTATATGGAGAGAGGGAGAGAGAAATATATATATATATATATATATATATATAGATATATATATATATATATAGATATATATATATATATATATATTTCTCTCTCTCTCTGCGTTGGGCAGACATTTGTGTAAGAGAGGTGAAGGAAAGTGTAGTGACGGGAGTGTACTGATGGGCCAAAAGAACGTGTGTAAGGTATGTTAAAGAAGACGTGCTAGGGTGTGTTAGAAGGATTAGTGAAGTGTACTTTAGTATACTGAGGGGTGTTGCGGTATACAAGGGTGTATTGGTGTGTGTTGAGGTGTTTTGAGATGTGTTCGGGTGTGTTGATGTGCGCTGGACTCGTGAGGATAAAGTTTCACATGCGGTCCCCTCGGGGGTCACATAGGACCTGTCCAAAGAAACTCCAACACGACATTGCAGTATGCTGACGGTGATGTTCAATCGTGTGCGTGTGTGCGTGTATATATATATATATATATATATATATATATATGTATATGTTATTATGTTACGAAGAAGGAACCAAAGGCCACGAGTATGCAAATTGTTCCTTCCAAGAAAAAAACAAAATACAAGAGAGAGCCAAATTCAAGATCAGATCATTTCAAGATGCCTGGACACACTACTTTTGAAAGTCTAGAGATCATAGCTAGCAGGAAATACAGACAGAGGGAGACAGTTCAAGAGTTGACCAGTTGCATAAATGAAGGACTAGGAGTATTGGTTAACTCTTGCATTAGAATGTTGGACAGAAAAGGGATGAGAGTTTGTTGCTAGACGGGTGCTACACGCCCGTCATAGAGGTGGAGGGATGCAAGCAGACAGTTCAGAGGAGCAGTGACCATTGAAACAGCTATAGAAAAGAGATAAAGATGCAACAGTGCGGTGAAGAGACAGAGGTTGAAGGGAGCCAGTAAGAGGAGGAGAGTTAATGAGACGAAAAGCCTTTGACTCCACCCTATTGTGTAACTGCACCCTATTGTGTGTGTGTAATATATCTATCTATCTATCTATCTATCTATCTATCTATCTATCTATCTATCTCTCTCTCTCTCTCTCTCTCTCTCTCTCTCTCTCTCTCTCTCTCTCTATATATATATATATATATATATATATATATATATATATATATATATATATATATATATATATAATATGACAGAACAGAGGAAGGGAAAACAAATGAATAAAAAAAAAAAATCCATACACCAGATTACTGGTGTCCTCCATTCGTAAAATATCTGTTACAGCTGGACATGAACAGCTGTAGGTTGTTTGAAGGGAAACATCTCTTGGGAAGCAAGTTCCAGAGAGATGCAGTTCAGAGAATGAAAGAATTCTGATAAGTAGAAGTTCTGCAATATGGCTGAGTGACATTCCAGTCATGAGCACTACCAGATGCCTGCGTAGCACATGGGAAGGCATGGAGAGTTGGCACAATGGACGCAACTTTGTCTAAGGATTTGCCATAAAAATATCTGTAAAATAATGCACGGGAGGAAATATTCCGTCTTACTGGTAGGGGAGGTAGTTTATTTATAATAGCAGGGTTATTAATAATTCCAACAGTTTTGTTCTAAATTTTGTCTAGTTGTTTTAAAGCAACTTCTCCACATCCATTCCACAAGCGTGAGCAATATTCAAGCTGAGAGAGCATGTGACTCTTATAAATTATAGGTAACTGCCTGTCAGTGAAGAAGTTACAGACTCTGTACAATAATCCAAGTTTGTTTTAGCCAGATTTAGCAAGTGATCTAGCATGAAAGGTCCAGCTGATGGCACTGTTGAGTGAGACGCCGAGAATTTCAATACTTTTGGAGATGAGAATAATAGTAGCACTGAAGGTAATATACGAATCTGGCAATATCTGTCCATTAGTTACCTGTATATATTTGGTTTTGCTAGCATTAAATGAGACAAGGTTGTTTTGTCCCCATTCATTGAGCATAGATATGTCTTGATTTATAAAGACCGTCGTACTGAGTAGAGATAAATGAACTATGAAGAGTTTAGTCATTTGCATATGAATGGATGAGATTGTGGGTGACAAATAAGAGATCATTAATATGAACCAGGAATAGGGTTGGCGTCAGAACTTATCCCTGTGGCACGCTGGTGTTAATTGAGTGGAAACTGGAATATACATCATCTACTTTTACTCCTATTATTCTGTTGCTGAGATATGAGGAAAGCAGAGTAACAAAAGACGTTAGTCCATAGCAAGGGAGTTTGGACAGCAGAGAACAGTGCCATACTCTGTTGAAAGCTTTAAAAATATCAAGGGCTACTGCATGAGTTTTTCCATGTACGTCGATTGACTGATGGATGGTATGAGTCAGGGGATTGAGTATGTGAATGGTGGATCTTTCGCAGCAAAAACCATATTGTCTATGAATAATTAAGTTGTTGGATTCAAGATGCTTAACTATGTGCTTATTGATTAAAATTTCAAATACTTTACCAAGAGATGTGATAGCTATTGGTCTGTAATCAGAGGGGTCAGAGGAGCTTCCTTTCTTTGGAATTGGGTGGATATTGGCTTCTTTCCATGAATTAGGGGATGAAGAAGCACGTATACTTAGTCTGAATAATTTAGCTAGACAAAGGCAAGTTCTGTGGAACACTTTTTCAAAACAATTGGAGGAATTCCATCTACAGTAGGCCTGGAGCTTTGTTGGTAGGTAAATTGTCTAGGATGGATTTGACATATCTTGTCTGTATTTTAAGTGGAACAATTTCAGGAGAGTCAAGTCCTAGTACTGGGACGTTCTGGTTGACTTCATGTATGGTAGAATTTCTGGCAAATGTACTGGCAAAGATATCTAACTTTCCTACGCAGGTTGTTTGTAATGTTGCCATCTGAAGATGTTAGTGGGGAAATGGATGATAACTTGTTAAAGTTATTATTGAAATAACTGAAAGTTGACCAGAATATTCTATTGTCATTAGGGTTGTTTAGTTTTGATGCTTGATTTTGAAGAAAGTTTGATTTAGCGAGATTTATTACAGTTTTTGCATGGTTTCTAGTAATTTTAAATTGAGAGAGGGATTCAGATGTTTTTTATTTTAAGTAAGAGTTATATGCTCATGACTTTTAGGCTGTTGCTCTGGCACAGTTGCTATCAAACTATTTTGGAGAGTTCGATCTTTTTGTGAACTGCTGACTTGGTATGAATAAATCCATACTAGCTAGTATTAAGTCACAAATGTGGGTCTGGGTAGAATTGGCATCACTAGAAAAGAAAGACTGCCATGGAATGTCAGCAAGATCATTTCTAAACCCATCTCAGTTTGTCCTATCAAAGCGCCATCGGGTCACCCTGACAGGTTCAGAACGGAGAGGTTTTTGGGGGGATAACTAATGAGGCTTTGATGAGATTGTGGTCAGAGGATCCAAGTGGTGTCAGTACCTCTATCGTGTATTGATCTGGATTATTTGTCAGGAATAGATCCAAGAGTTGGGCATTATGATCAGGATTATCTGGTATTCTGGTTGGTTGCCTTACCAGCTGCGTGAGATTAAACATTCTGCAAACAGCTTGCACTCTAGACCAGCATGGTCAGTCCTGGCAGAATGCACTAACCATTCAACATTATGTACGTTAAAATCGCCCTAAATGGAAATTTTGGTGCTAACGGCGAAGTTAAGATTACTCAAGTTGTGGATATAGAGTCAAATACACTGCGTTCTGAAGAAGCACTGGGGAAGCGATAGACTACACAGATGTATTTGGTAATATTTAGACCATTTAGTTATAGACAATGTGTAATCAAAACTAGATGAAGTGAAGTTTAAAAAAGTGTCAACTGCATATTGAGATTTGATATAACAACACGTGCCGTCCTTGTTACAGAAGTTTGTGAGATGGTAACCAGAAAAACAAAATGGGGATATTTCGGTAGAGGGTGAGTTTTGCGGTTCTGTGAGGATTTGGGCCAGGGGGGATATGGACTGTTGGAAAAAATGAACTGAATTTAGATTGGTGTTAAGAACACGGATATTGGTGAAGAATAAGGCGGCACCTTGACTTCTCCGCTGACGGGCATGGCTGGAAAATTATATATATATATATATATATATATATATATATATATATATATATATATATATATATATATATATATAGATGGAGAACTGAAAACTTCACATGGATCTGGACCATCAGAAAGACTTTGTAAGGCCTCATTTTTAAATTAATCTATGAAAATAAAGATACATATACTTTTTTTCAGCAATATTATTGTCAGAAAAAGTTATTGGAAGCTTATGATAAAAAATATTTAAAATGCATCGTTATTAATGTATGATCTCGGATAACCAACCAGCTGCCAGCTCTCAAATGCTTAAGGCTCTTGTCTTCTCAGATATGATCGAATATGTTATAGCAACTTTTTACAACAGTCGGCTTCTCTGAGCTGAATGGAAAAGCTGACGTAGCTACAATTTTCAGATAACTTGCTATCGTCCTTGTCTCGGTCCAGTGCACCTTTTAACTTTCAGGAGACCCGTAAAATACGGCTTGAGATTTTGTGTTGGAGCTTCTTGTCTATATAAAGTCGTGTGTAAACCGGCCACTACAATAAAGTACATAGCCGTTCCTGTAAATGTTGCTTTTGATGTTATACGGTTCATACTTAGCCTTTATTAACCTTTAATTAACAAAGATTTCTCCTACGCTGACCTTCATCCTCTAATGATGGTATGACTAAAGTTTTAAGAATCGGGTTCAGTGGATTGCGATAGGTCGACCGATGAACGACTGTACGCTCGGTGTGATTAATGTTTTTCCGTAAAATAACACACACACACACACACACACACACACACACACACACATACACATACATATACAAATATATATATACATACTGTACATTCATCATCTTCACTCATTCAATGGAAACACACACACACACACACACACACACACACACACACACACACACACACACACACACACACACACACACACACACACACATCCATAACCTCTTGTCTCCCTTTCTCTCCTCCTCCCACCGTTATTCACCTTTCTCCCACAATACGACCGCCATCTTTCTCTTTCCCTCTTTCCTGGCACCCCGCCTCTCTCTTTCCTGCCTTACCACCACTCTTTCTCCGTTTTCTGTACGACCACATTCACTCTTGGCTTCTCTTTGCCTCACACGCACATACAGAACACGCTCGTATATATACACAGTCACACTTACATTCTGCCCTGCTCTGCAGCACGCGCGCGCACACACACACACACACACACACACACACACACACACACACACACACACACACACACACACACACACACACACACACACATGCATTCCTCACCTTTACTCTTTTAGTGGAAACACACACACACACACACACACACACACACACACACACACACACACACACACACATTCATTTCCTCTCTCTCTCTCTCTCTCTCTCTCTCCTGCGAATGTGAGATCCCTCCAACCTCATAAAGCAGGTTCCATGTTTACGAACTTGCTTAAGCTTTGGTCGTGTTTTTGATTGTTTGCGGGTGCATTGGCTTCCTCGCTTGCAGCTGCCAAACATACTTCAAAACCAAGTTAAA
Source organism: Coenobita brevimanus (assembly GCF_032717465.1). Taxonomy (NCBI): domain Eukaryota; kingdom Metazoa; phylum Arthropoda; class Malacostraca; order Decapoda; family Coenobitidae; genus Coenobita; species Coenobita brevimanus. The sequence goes on from NC_136958.1 coordinate 9,912,020, forward strand.
TTAACAGTATAGAGAAAAATCCAAAAATTAAGATATTCGTTTTGACAGTATTCTACTGTACTTTGGAGATTTAACCTCTTCTGGAAATTGTTTTTATCCCTTATAAATACGAGCCCACGCCTGTGACAGAGACGTGGCGACTCAATATGGTCGCCACGTCTCTGTCACATTAAACAAAGGCTTCTCTTTGTCTTTTTCTCCCACCTTTCATTTTGTTACTAGCAGATTGATACTGATCTGGTGCAATTGTGATACTACTGTACAGTGTACGCTGTCCCAATCTGTCTCTGTTTACCTATCTGTCTATCCATAAACCTATCTTTTTTACCTATGTCTATCCATAAACCTATCTTTTTACCTGTACGGTACCAATCTGTCTATCATGTTCATCTGTCTACTTGTCTGTCAGTATATCTGTTACCTAACACTTCATTCTGTGAGGGTTGGCCGCAAGAGGTCTCTAACTGTTTCTGTACCTACTCAGAGACGACCTTTCCCATGACACACCAACCTAGCTTTAATACCCTTACACTTTCTCTCCATCACTTTCCGTTTCCGTATTTTCCCAACACGTTACATTATATGGATTTTTTACTCATTTTACTTTAACGTGGCCTAAATGTGCCATCTCTCCATCTTGAATGCTGAGATATAATATTAGATTAACAATGCAATACGGTGCTGTAGTCGCGGCGCGGGACTCTGAGGTTCTTATTATCGTGCCCTGCCAACCTATCCCTCAACACTGCGTCCGATTTCGTGTATAATATGAGACGCATGTGACTGGTGTAAAATATGTTCGTGTATAATAATATTCGAGTATAATACAGTCATTCATAATAATATGATTCGTATATAATATGACACGAAATCAGACGCACTTTTGACTGGCAGGTTGCCAGGGTACGATAACGACAACCTCAGAGTCGTGCGCCGCGACTCTAGTCACGAAGAAGTGTAACGAAAAAGGATGTTGAGCCTTAGCATTGTCTTTTGCTGACACTGAACTACGTAAAATAAGCTGCAAAAGGGGAAAAATCTAGGCAAAGTTAGAGTAAAACTAGTATAGTCAGCATTTCACTCTCTATACCCACTTCCAGAAAATACGTTCGATCCCTCTACTAAAAGAAATCGTCACCATCATCAGCCATTACAAGTCCACTGCTGAACAAAGGCCTCCCCCAACCTTCTCCACGAATTCCTTGACTCAGCCAATCTTTGCCACGTTTTCACTGCAAATTTCTCTATCTCACCTCTCCACCTCCTGTCTGGCCTTATTCTGCTACGCTTACAATCTCTTGATGTTCAGTCAGTCAGCCTCTTGCTCCATCAGTTACCCCTTATTCTTGCTACATGGCCTGCCCACCTCCATTTCTGTTCTTTTATAACTTCTGTAATATCTTTGACTTTAGTCTGCTCTCTCACCCAAGTTGATCTTTTCTTGTCTGTTAAAGATATTCCCAACATTGATTTTTCCTCCATCCATCCAGGTTTACTTTCTTCATTGTGACTTGCCGTAAATGCTTGGGATAAATTAAAAGAATCTACTTTCCAGAGTGCCAGGTGGTTATCTCATCCCCTTCATGCCCATAGTGGGGGCGGAGGGACGTTGGCTACAAGACTGTGGCAATGTGAGATTACTTTTACCTGGTTGTGGTGTAGTGGATTGCTGCCTGGCTCTCATCTGAGAATCACCGGGTCGATTCCCGGAATAGCGGTAATATATTGGATGACTTCTCCCGTGTAAAGTACAGGTAACTTTCTTCACTGATCTTTCCACTGCTGTCTGAGAACGGATTAATTTATTTTCCATCGATTTTGTCAGTTTCCAGGTCTCACAACCACACGTCATAGCAGGAATTATACATTCGTTATATACTTTTCGTTTCATACAAACTGGCAAGCTACTTTTCATAATGTATCTGTTTAACGAGAGCTTTCCATTCAATTGTAAATCATCTTTATATTTCACTGCCATGATATTTTGTTAATTTTAATATTTGCCCCAAGTAATTGTACTCCTAGACTTCTTCAAGAATTTAGTTTTACTCCGGTTCAACTTTAGCCCTACCTTGAGACTCTCTGCTCAGGTCATTAAACATTTCTTGCGATGTCTGCTGTTTTTGAGATTAGGGCAATGTCATCTGCAAGTCTGAAATGGTTTAGCTTTTCTCCATCTATTTTCACTCCTTTGTTTTCCCAGGCTAGCTTTCTGAAAATACTTTCTAGGCATGCTGTATGTAATTTTGGTGAAATTGTGTCTCCCTGACGCACGCCCTTATCAATCTGATTTTTTTTCTAGTTCTTATGTAATTTAACTGTAGCAGTTCCTTCATTATATATGTTTTCGAGCAGTTTTACAATGTTCTCATTCGCTCTTTGTTCTCGCAATGAATTTGTAATTGCCATGTGCTCCATTGAGTCAACAGCCATTTCGTAATCAACAAAACCTAAGCACAATGATTTATAATTTTTTGTAGTTTTCTCAATTAGCTGATTCATTATATGTAGATGATCAGTAGTCGAATACCCTCTTCGGAATCCTGTCTGTTCACGAGGTTGGTTTTCCTCCATGTGTTGTTATTCTGTTCGTAAGGACTTTAGTGAATAGGTTGTAAATGACTGATAATAAGCTAATGGGTTGATAGTTACTGAGTCACCTTTTGGGGGGCACCTTTTTTGTAAAGTGAAATAATTATTGCATTACACCATGCTCTGGAAATTATCTTCTCTTTTATACATTGAGTAAATAAGTGACCAACACTTACTTATCTTTTATTTAATCTAGCTTCTGATTCGGGGATAGTTTCAAAATCCCTTCAAAACTCGAGGTCGTTCATACGTTAATTAAAATCACCTTATCGTCGCCCTCCTAGCGCGGTGGTAATGTAATCGCCTGCGTCTGTATGCAGGACAGTAATTTCTAGGGGAGGGCTATAACCCCCCCAATGTTTTCTGTATATCTGTCAAAACTTCAACTAATTATGAGGGTTCAGTAAAAACTCACGAAATTTGTCAAGTTTGTAAGAAAATTATGATGCTATATGTCGAATATTATCATAAATTTTGTTGACACAACTATTTGAGATGCACCGAGGTATAGTTATGATGTTTTTTCAGTGTTTTCATTGTGTAGCAGTGCTGTTCTTGTCATTCGCCAAGCGTTGTTGAAAGCTCTCTGTTGCCTTTTTGTCCTGTGAGTTTATTTTCTACCCTAATGAGTTTATAATTATGTTTCTGTGTTTTGTTATCGTAACTCTATTTACAGAATGAGAGACATAGCCTACTTGAGGAACACAGTGACCCACAACCGGCTAAACTGGCTATTTTTCCATCTACAAAAGAATAAAGACAGGGTGGTACTGTACAGTGAGCAACAGTAGTCGTGTCGCGGTTTTGTCCGAAGATTAAATGTAACCCGTGAAACATTATGAACCGTCCGTATGACAGACGACGGAATGTACCAGACGCTTAGCCCGTTAGCTTATGGTTTCACCAAATTTCACGACACGATTATTGTTGCTTACTGTACATTTCTATGTGAATCCTACCACAGACATATAGGAACAGTCTTGATAAGAGTGCAGCATACTGCAATAAAAATGTAAAATGGCCAAATTATTAACCTTAATCACAGTTTAGGTTGAAAGTTCAAATTGTCAGAAAATGGAGCCTTTTATTTAAACACCCAACTCCATCACTAAACATACATGCCTCATTAAGCATCAACTTTTTGGTAGAATCAAACTGAAAATTATCTAATGGTCTGCAAACTTAAGCGTTTCGGCTAAATTTTAAGTTTGTAGTATAGAGGTACATACATTTTGTCTAGTCCCCCCCCCCAAAAAAAAAAAATGAATATTACGAGCCTGGTATGGGTGTCTGTGTGTCTGTAATTGTGTTTACTTCCAAAATATAGCAAAATCAAGTGGGAAGAGTGTATCCAATCTTTGTGGGCACTATGCAGGGATGTCTGACTTGTTGAATTTTGGCAAACATGCTATAATATTCTGACTGCCAGAGGATTTTACAAAAGAAAATACCTTCTAACATTTTCTTTTGGCTTGCCATTATTCACCATTTTCTATCTTACTCTCTCAGAGGAGGACGGCTATTTAAAGAGTAACTATTAGAAATTCCTCAAAGACCTGTTATACTCCTCAAAGGCCTGTTATACTCAGTTACCTTTACTAATATAATACACTTGATTTCACACTTGTGAATGCTAGCTTGATATTCAACTTAGCAGAATAAATAACAAAATCCTACGACTTTTCTCGATTTTGACAAAAGTGCGATGATATGCCTCCGATTGCCAGATAATTACTGATCTAGTTTTTTAGCGATCGCGGGCTATACGCATTCGTGGGCAAATGCTTTGGTTTTTATTAACATAACAAACCAAGTGACTGGAATGCTGGTCTAGGGCTTTTTGGTCATTTATATGCTGTCTAAATTACAGTGGTTATTGCCACATAATCACCTCGTGACTTGGGTATAACTACGAGCTGAATGCAATTCATCACCATCACTCATTCATAATTTTCATGACCCATTTTCAGCAAAGAGATGCACTGAGGAGGGATCTATATTAAGGACAGAGAATGCATGAAACTGAAAGAACTGCAAACAGTCGCACAGTCATCCACACATCATTGGAGTTCCAGGAATCGTTGTTTCACTACATAAGCCGTTTCACCTGCAAACAAACACACAGATACACCTCTCTCTCTCTCTCTCTCTCTCTCTCTCTCTCTCTCTCTCTCTGATTCAGTTTAGTTAGGCGTTCTGGAATTTTGCGAATGTGGGAAGGAAATGGAACCCGAGAATGAGATAGAAGGATAACAGAGAGAGTGCACTGAAGCGAAACTGATGTGAGAATGTGAAGGGGAAGACTGTGTGTGTGGGTGTGTGTGTGTGTATGTGTGTGAGAGAGAGAGAGAGAGAGAGAGAGAGAGAGAGAGGAGGGGGGAGGGAAGGCAACTCTGAAAGCGGAATGAGAAAACGTGGACAGACAACGAAGGTGAAGACTAACAAAGAAAGTAGATGCAAATGACTTAGTTGGGAGTATGTGGAGGAGAGACAGAGACAGAGAAGGAAGAAAATATTAAAGGTGGGGACATAGCTGTTGGGAAATGAGGAGGAGAGCCAGAACGAGAAGAATGGATAAGAGACATTGAATTGAAAGCAAGTTTATAGGAGAATGACGACGAGATGGCAGGACGGAAAGAACAATGCACGGGTTAGGACAGCTTGGATTGGCAGAGGTGGCGAGAGAAAGACTATGAAACGACTTGGAGGCGTTTATTTCGCTGCCACCCAGAATGAACACTGGGACTGGACTTCATATAGCACATGAGTACAATGGATGTTGTAACCCCTCCACTGCAATGACGTCATTACTATTCCTGTTATCTGTAGATTATTTTATTCAATTTAAAGACGTTTTGAACTCGATGTCTTCATTGACCCCTTCCCTTATAGTTTTCCTTCTGAACGTGAATGGAATTGTTCGGTAACAACCTGAGTAGAATTAGTAATACGGTACGTTATCGTAGCGAAGGGCTTAAACTGATGAGAGAATAACGGGATAGAGAGCGAGAGTCGGGCGGAAAGACTACAAAGACTGAATACTGAAGCGAGGTGGGTGGAGTAATGAGGAGAGGAAGACCGCGAAAGAAGTGGAAGGAAGAAGTGAGTACATGAGGGAGGATAATGTACACTGGTAGAAGCAAGAAGAAAATTCATGTTCTACAGAAGGACGAAGTGCACTGCTGAAGAGAAAGTTGTTTCTTTGTGCCAAAGAGGGAAGGAGGCTAGCTTCTGCTGAAGAAAAAAAAAAAGTCTGTCTTAAATGGAAGGGGAAAGATTTTACTCTGCTCAAGGGACAAGGGAATTTTGCCCGACTATACTGAAGAGAACGAGTCCTGCCTGAACACAAGAGGGAATGAAAGTTTGGGTATATTAAAGCAAGATTAATTCACCTCTGCCGAAGGCGGATGGGGCTGGATTATAGTGAGATGGCCACACCCATAGAAAGGGGAAGGGGTGGATCATAGTGAAGACTTCTAGTCCTGTCGAAGGGAAACGGGATCGGATTCGACGGAAGTTACCTTGTCTGTTACGAGTGTGGGAGGAAAGGAGCCCTCCCCCTGATCGAGGCATGGCGGTCATCAGTGCCATGATGGACGACCCACACACCACGTCGGCGAGTGTGCCCATTATATTCCATCACGCGAGTAGATCAAGTCGAAATGTGTCCCACCTCTCCATCAAAACCGTGCGATAGAGGGCAAGCCGAGCCGAACCGGAATGTCGAATGTTTCCTTTTGTGACTGCGGTGTCTGTAAGGAGTCTGTGGCTAACCGTTATGTGCCGTAAAAGTTGAAGATATGCCATAAATTCAAGACATGTCGTATGAATCCTAAATACATAAGAATCCAAAATATACTGTGAGTCCTGAAAATCCCTTAAAAATCCTAAACATGGTGCGTCAAGAAGGGACTTTTAAATCTATGAGTTTAGGATATGCTACATGATTTTTTTTGTTTTCTTTTTGCCGTAAGCCCAGAATGTATGCTGTATGAATCCAAAATATGCCTGGGTGCCGTAAGAGTGGGGAATATACCATGGTTAGCTCGTATTTGCAAAATCCTTCCTGGACACAGATTTTTGGCACAAGGACAAAAGAGGGATGTGTTGGCCTCTAAGGGCAGTAGATGCACGCTTCTCCCATATTTATCCGCTCTTAACCTTTTACCAGCGAAGTGGTGTACTTTGGAATTGTGGTATTGTATTGTGGCTATTGCCTAGTGACTATTTTCGGCTCACTGAAAATCACCACAGTAGTTTTTATAGGTCTACGAGTATTGGCCAATATTTCAAAAACTTTGCATTTTATTACCTCCGCCAACAAAGTTGGAGGTGGTTATATGTTCACCAATGTTTGTCTGCTTGTTTGTTTTTTGTCCACAAGATATCTCCAAAAGTTCTCAGTGAATTTCAATGAAATTTTGTGGAAGGGTGGACCATGGGCCAGGAAAAAATTTATTAAATTTGGGGGCGGATCCGGATCCGGATCCGGATCCGGATCCTATGTATCCCACTTAATATCTTCAAAATTTTTCAATGAATTTCGATAACATTTTCTGGAAAAGTGGGCCATAGGGTCAAGGAACAATTGATTAAATTTGGGGGCAGGTCCGGATTCTGTGTATTCCACACAGTATGTCGATGGATCCAGATTCGGATCCTTTTTAATGACAAAGGCATTGGCGGAGGTATGCGCTCTCTGGGTGTTTTCTAGTTCCACTAGCAGCAGGCCGTTTTATTCAGTCTAAGAGAACCCACATGGCTGAAAACTTTATACTAGCCTGTTCCATCGATTCCCAGCAATATTCTTAGTTTCTTGTTTCAGTTTTATTCTCTTTCAGCTTCCTCCGTTCATAAGAGTACCATCTCAAAGCTGTCACTACGCAACCCTAAATATCCATCTGTTATTTTATACGAAAGGTGTGACTAGCCCACATTTACTTTTTTTTTTTTTTGTGAACACATCCTTTGGACCTATTTTCGTCTGTTCCCTAATTCAGTACGATCACTTTATATCCCTTCAGTAATACCTATAACATAATCCTTTCCATTCCTCTCTGAACACTTCAAAGTTTACGGTGTGAGGATTTTGCTGGATTCTAGGTATCTGATTCAAAAGTTGCTATATCAGGATGGACCCTATGTTTATACAGAGAGGTATACTACCATTTCCTGATGTTACACTGTTTACCAAATCTGCTTTATCCCATTCATTTTCTGGAACGTATGAATTGGAAAGGAATTAGCATATCTATGCATGATAATTTTTGGTTGTCTTCAGAATGATCTTCAAGTCTGACTGTCTGACTTTCCTGGTCAGATTAGCTTTCATTTAGCTGCTGTAGTTTCTCTTTTGATTAACTGGAAAGGAATTATGTCGTCAGCGAACTGAATCTGTTGAATCGGTCGCCATTTATATTTATCTTTCTCACATCTAGTTTCTGAAAAAGTTTTTTCGGTAAGCAGTAAAAAAAAAATCTGGGAGACTGTCTCTGTCCAACAGTGATCATTACTAGCATCTTTTGGCAATCGTTGTGAAGTTTTATGATAACTGTAACATCTGCTGTATGTAGATGTCTTCCTGTTGCTTAAAAAAATAAAATAAAAAATATGGTATTGTGCTGATAGCTTTATTTAGAATGAAAACTAGAATATGATCTATTGCTGGATAACTATGCTATACTATCCTTCCCTGTTTTCTTGGTTCAATTGAATCTAGAGTAGGCTACACCAATTCTGCGTGTAAAGCGCAAAATGAGAGGGGAAAAAAGTTCGCAACAGAAAGTACACAAATTGACTGAAACATTTTACTGTTTTGCACGTCATTTTGTTTCGTGACAGTAGACTTTACCAAACGCATGTTTCCATGTACTGAAAACTGATTCATTTCTGAACAGTCTGTAAATAATTTTGCACGGTTGCCCAGTGCAGTTGCCTGCATCATGAATGAGATGATGAAATATTTTCAATCCTTGCATTACACATCTTCATTCATTCTACACCTGTCTACTCTTTATCATGTACTGCTGGGGCTCACTGTGTCTGCCACTTCTAAAGAGTTGTTTTCTGACCTATCTGTTCCCCAGTTTTCCTCGGTTCGTGTTCATGTTAAACTTTTTCTTAGATTTTTTTTTTAAATTTTGTTCCTTGCGTATTCCTTCTTCTTTTCAGAAATATTTCAGCACATTACAAATGTTTGCTAGTTGTTGTTTTACGGCTACCTGCCCTCTCCTCCATATATTATTCTTTAGTTCATTTATTATGTGCTGCCCTCTGCTTCATCCATTATCTGGAAATACTGACGATGAACCTATAAATTAAATTCCCATGTTTTTTCCTTCACAGACAGAAGCATTGACTGTTTCCTTTAATTCAGTTTGTCTCTTTCTCTTCCGAAATTTTACCTCACTTCTCACCATTCTTCCTATATTTATCACATTTTCTCCACTTGCTGCAATGATATTCTTTATGCTTGTTGAAGAAAGATGAAATCTATTTTGAGACAGGTAGACGAAGTCGATCGATGGTCATTATTTTTGCACGAAATGTATTTCTGTGTGTCCGTCTGCGTCGAAAACTCAAATATCAGAAAGTATTATCTGCAGAAGGAAAAGTTATCAAAGAAGGTTGTTTGGAGTCACAGGCAGACGAGGTCGATAGTCATTATTTTTGTACGAAATGTATCTGTGTGTGTCTGTCTGTGTCGAGAACTCAAATCTCAGGAAGTATTGGCTGTAGAAGGAAAAGTTATTGATAAAAAAAAAAAATGAGGTCATGTCACTCAACCAACATTGGGAGTCATCCTGGATAGATACATAATAGTCGAGTTTTCATCTAACAGTATTTTTACAATCCACCTGGCTCACAGATGATGGGTAGCCTTGTTTCCACTCATATAGCGTTTAATTCTTTCTACGAAGGGACGGTGGGGGTCAGGTAAGTATAGTAGTTTCTGTTGTCGAAAAGAAAGCTAATTCAGCTCCTGGTTACGACATGGATCAGTTCAATTACTGTATTTGAATTTCGTTAAAACAGACTTCATAATGTCCGCAGACCTGTTAGAAAATCATCCCCTCTAATACCAATTCGTCAAGTGTCATAGCGACAACTTTTGTGTTTAGTATGGACGATAGCTATTTGTGCCGTAGTGCTGACGTGCAAAAATGTGTGGCATGTAGGAGGACTGTCGGGTATCTGGGAACGAACTGTCAAGTGGGTGCCCAGATCCGGACGCATTAGAAAAAAATGACGTACATTTTGTTCTCTCTGCTACATTTGATAATCATTATTGAAAGAAATATGAGGAATGTGAGTTGGGATAATATAAAGAGAAAGGTAGAAAAGGGAAATTTAAAGGAAACAGGAATGAGAGAGAGAGAGAGAGAGAGAGAGAGACAGACAGACAGACAGACAGACAGACAGAGGGGGGGGGGTGGAAAGGGGAAGAACAAAAGATGACCTGAGGTACGAAGTGAGAAAGTGTGAATGAGGTGGTGCATAATGAATGTGCGTGGTCGTAAGGGTGGAAAAGAAGGCTGCGTCACTAATGTAATGTGTGCAGTTTAGGACCGTATTCTGTGTGGCATAGCATGCTTCCTACCATCTCTTACTTAATCTTCTTCATCTTCATCATCTACGTCTTCTTCTTCTTTCTTGCTTTTTCCTTCTTTCTTCTTCTTTCTGTGTTTTTCTTTCTTCTTTCTGCCTTTCTTTCTTCTTTCTGCCTTTCTTTCTTTTGTTTCTTTCTTCTTCTTTGTCTTCTTTCTTTCTTTCTTCTTCTTTGTCTTCTTTCTTTCTTTCTTCTTCTTTGTCTTCTTTCTTTCTTCTTCTTTGTCTTCTTTCTTTCTTCTTCTTTGTCTTCTTTCTTTCTTCTTCTTTGTCTTTTCTTTCTTCTTCTTCTTTCTTTGTCTTCTTTCTTCTTCTTACACTCGTTTATGGCAAGAGGTTGCCAGTCGTAATGAATGGCCAGTTTAACTATTCATAGCATCCGCCTTTACAACCCCAGCACCTAATTTGCAGTCTACCTCGCAACCTGCATCGCTCCACTGATCTTTCCCAGACCCATGTTGGCTTCATGCTCTAATCTTCCCCTCACATTCCTATAATATCTCAGTGCTGCTGCTGGTACTCTAATCTTCTCGCTGTAACTCACTACACCTGTTGTCCTGTTCATCTTCTTTTTCCTAGGTAAGTCCTTGATTTACATTCCAAGCAACGTTTGTGTTCCTATTTCTGTCCATTCTAGTTTCTCAATTTTTTCCCCTTTTTTTCAAGTCTTTGTCTCGTGAATCAGTGCCGGTCTGATTATTGTCTCGTAGGTTATTTCTTCAGCTTGTGTGGCATCCTTTTAGCACACACACTGATGTAGAAGCCTCGAGCCACTTTTTTCAACCAGCCTTCACTCTCTCCCCAGCCTTCTCTAGGCAGTCAGCTTCTTCGCTTGTCATGCTGCTTGATATTCTCTTCTGTGTTATCTAATTAGCTCAAGTATAGACATCATTTGCCACAATAAAGTATAAGAGAATAAAATGTTATATGTAAAATAAATCACTGATGAATAGATATTACAAAACCTCCTATCCAACCTATAATAATGCAGTCATAAGTGACTGGTGGTTTGAATGTGCTTGTGGTTTGGCCTGTGTAATGGAGCAAGTATTTCCGGGGCTCGAATGATGTGTGGATAATTGCGTGGCTTATTTCACTATAACCATCTTAACTCTAACTTGGCTTAAAATTACCATTATCGAGTTATAGGTAGAAATCGTGACTTCACGAATGGACTCCCGTGGGAGATGTTTTATGTCGATTCACTAGAATATGATGCTAGCCATGAAGAGGTGTTATGCAAAGGATTTAGAGCTACGGTATTGTCTTGTTCTGCCAATGGGCTACGTGAAATAAGCTAAAAAGTACAAAAATCTGAGCCAAATTCAGGCAAAATTATCATATGCTTGCTGTTGTCAGTTCCCCCACATAGTACTTTCTTCTTCCCTGTCGCTGGATCTTACCTCGTCTAATCTTTACGTGACAGAAAGGGTCAGTCAGGATAATGAAAATGATGATGAATTATTTGCGGGGAAATCCAAATTTGTCGTTTTGACCTATGGAGCACCATGATAATAAGAAAGTAGCAATGAAAGGGCATGGAGACGAGATGCATGGAAACATTTCCCACATATTTGCTGTCTGTCCGTAGCACATCATTGATATGACTAATAATGGCAAAACGACTAGGTTGAGTTCCTGACATGTCACTTACTTATATTACCTGATCACATGCGATTATCAACAGATGCCTGATGGCTTCATTAAAGTGACGGCCGTCTTAAGCATGATGGCTCTCAGTAGTGACGAGTGGTATTTCCATTACGTAAAATGTTTCCAAGGGTGTAGATCAGTTTCGTACCCATAAATGTTCTGGACTCTGGCAGCCTAGCCTTGGACGCCTACGTTACGAAAAGAATAATGTTAGATTTTTTATTTGTTTTGCCCTCTAATGGTCGAGATGACTCTAGTATTTTGTTCCAATTTTAAGCCAAGCGATTATATTCAGTTGAGAGTGAGTCAGAAGAGCCAGAGAGTGGAAACACGAATACAGCACTAACTCTCACATGAACAGGACACCTCTAGTCTTCTATTACAGTTAATAACTGATGATTTTATTCAACTGTGAGTGAAGTATAGGTACCCGAGATGTTAAATAATTTCGTGTAGATATTATACTAACTGCCATTAGTCGTCAACACAAACAGCGCCAGAGTGCATTAAAAAGAGGATTACTGCCATATCGGAGTCAGGTCAACAGGACTAAAATGCCGGAACCGAAGTGTTGGTCCGCCGTCAACACTGAACTGCTGGCCACTGCATCACTGAGTTTGCCGGGCCAACTTTTGTGTTTATTCAATGACGGTAATCACGGTGGGTCTCAGGGGTGGGGGACAGAAGGACAAACAGTACGTGGGATGGGATGGCCGTAGTGGAATGACATGTTGTTCAGTTGTAATGAACATTGCCTTTGATGGAAGGATTGATTTTAATTTGCATATTCATTCTCTTAATTTACACAGTTATAAACAGTACTGAGGAGAGGACAGGTTTAATGGAATGATGTGTTCTTCAGTTGTAGTAGACATTACAATGGCAATAAGAGTTTAAAATAAAGATAGATAGATAGATTGATAGACAGGTGGGTAAGTAGGTAGTTAGGAAGAGTGTGTGTGTGTGTGTGTGTGTGTGTGTGTGTGTGTGTGTGTGTGTGTAAAGATAATATCTCAGTATTCATCCAATTTTAACCAAACGTGGAGGTAGTTTTGAGGGTATGTCAAGGGACTGATTTATTGGTTTTAGGAACAAGAGGTCAAAGATCAGGATCACAATGATAGGCCAGATTCACAGGATTAGGTCAGGTTTAATCTATCAAAATTAAATTCAAGTTTCTATCTGATTTCTTCCAAACACTGTCGAACGATTCAGGTTAAGACAGGAGAGAAATGAGTCATTGTTTAGAACAGTTAGTCGAAGGTCAAGGTCATAGGGCAAAGTCAAAATTCTTCCTGTGAGTCAGGGTGTGAAAAAAATAACTAAAATGCTCTTGATCTGACTTGAATTACATATGGTGGAAGTGTTGCTGGTCAACCAAGGGGCTGATCTAAAGTACCTGAGAACAATGGATCAAAGGTCGACGCCTAATGGTAGACTTTGTGGAAGGACTCAGGGTAAATCGATAATATAACATTAGGATTTTGCAAGCAGGCAGTTAAATGTCAAGTTCAAAGGGAAAGGTAAAAGGTAAAGATCGCATTCTACGGTCAGCCTCAAGGATTTTGACCTGATTTACACCAAAGTTTATGGTAGGTATTAGGGCTAATCAAGGATCAAGGGATTCAGTTTTGAGAGCAATTGATGAAGATCACCGCCACAGGGCAAAGTCAGATGATCGTCCTGTAGACCAAATGGAGGGTGTGCAGTTATTGTACTTTCTGAGAGCTCCCTTCACGTTGCTTTTCTGCATAGAAAAATTCATTATGTTAAACCATCACCATGTCATGCTTGTCGATCTACATTGCCCATCATCATAGGATGTATTACCACTCAAACCCAGCCTTACCACCCACCACCATCCCAGTCTGTTAGTCCCACTCCTCTCCATCCACTCCTGCCTTATTTCACCTGCCACCACCAACCCCCGCCACCACCACCCACCGCCACCACGTCAAACTTTTGAAAGAAATATGACAAGCCTTCCAGCCGCCACCACCGCCAGTCATACAATATCCCTCTTTACATAGTTTACTATTCCTGCCTGCTCCATCAACCACCGCAATTTTAGTCCACCCCATACACTTCATTTCGTCCACCCCAACCACATTTAGTCATCCATCTTTCTACAACTTCAATCTTTACGCCACAAACTCCCTTTAGCATGCCCTATCACCCACCACCATCCCGGCTCATTTACCCCATCCTGCCTCTCTACCAATTTCGGCATGTGTGGTGAATATCATAAAAATGGTTGGCTTGGCTACTGTTCACCTTAGAGAGTCCACAGTCGTCGAAGCCATCCACCCATCATCATCATTCCAGTCACTCCTCTTAGCACATCTTACCCAGTCAAGAGTGAAGTGCAAAGCACAAAAACTAATACTAATATAAAATGTGTCATCATACTGAGGTATGCAGACAAACAAACAATCAAGCAAGCAAGAAGACAAAAGAAAAAACAAAGAAAAAGGAAGAGGAAAAGAAAAAGAAGAAAGAAGAAAAAAAGAAGAGAGGAAGAAGAACAAGAACAAGAGAAAAAGACAAAGGCAATCAAACTTTATTCATAATCTTCCCGTAAACATAACCCATAACGGCTAGGGTTACATCTACTGTAGGTACTTAGTTATACTGCTCGTAAAACAGGGACTAGAGGAAAGCAAACTCTGTTCACGATTTTTTTTTTTTTAATGTGCCCGACTCTGGGCATAGGCTTCACAGCCTGCTATCAAGGCCCAGCAGTCCTCCTACATACCATAGACCTCTACATGTCACCACTTCGGCGCTAACACCCACCGTCCATATTGAATTACATGCTAAGGCTGTCTCATACAGGACTGGTTTATTGGTATTAGCGGAGGTATTTTTACGACATGTCGGTGGGTCTTCTGGTAGATCAGTAAAGCCTGATTCATTGAAATTCAAATCCTTAAACTGTTCCCTGCTCCAGCGGGGATTTGAATCTGGGCCCGTTAGAACTGCAGGCCACTTCTCTACAGATTGAGCCACGGCTCCCCCAGCTCGAGAATGGAAATCGTTTTCTAACACATACGAGTTGGACGGACCAACCTATGCATCACTGGCTTTTCCAGTTAAAACAGGATCCGTGAAATAAAAAGGAGGTAGTGAGAAGGGGATGAGAGAGGACGAGGTGCAGGGAGATACGGCAGAGGGTTTGGGGAGTAGGGAGGTCGGGGGTCTAGGAGGTTGGGTAGGGGGCGGGGGTTTAGGAAAGGGGAGAGCGCAGGGGTTTAGGAAGGAGGGGAAAAGGGAGTGGGTTAGGAAGTAAGGGAGGAGGAGGAGGGGGTTAGAAAGTAGGGGCGGGGATAAGGAGATTGGGGAGGGAGTTAGGTGGGGGAATGGGCAGCGGTGACACAGGTGGCTTGTCACAACTTCTGCACGAAGGGCCAGCAAAGTAGAACAAAACAGTACCAGTCTTTCACTCTCGCCTCCATAAAATCATCTAGCGTTATCATGAACCCCAAACCGAAGTTCGAATGTGGAGAATTAATACAGAGAGTTTTCAGTCTTCTGAATGCTAGATTTTTGCTCATTCGAATAGAATCATATAGTTACTTAATATCAGCAGAGTCCTATTACTATATAATCATGGATCGGGGAGATTCAGATCCTGTTGTTTTACTATTTTGAGTACATCAGTCGGAGGATAATGGAACTTAGAAAAACAAGTGATGAAAGACAAGGTCGCTACATTCCTCATCATTTTTTCATTTATTAGACTCCAGGTGTACATGAGTCACTAAACAATTCGTTCTCTAAGACCTAGCTGTCCTACGCCCTTCATATGGCGTCACACAGCCGCCTATGTAACCACTTGGGATTTAATTCTCACCGTCCATGCTGAATACACGCTAGAGCTGTCTCATTCAGGAATGGAGTGATGGATTGGCAAGTTTGTTTTTAAGACATGTCGATCGGTCTAGCGGAAGATCAATAATTTTCAAGTTGTACCTTACCCACTCCTATAATTAATCGTGCGTTCTTTTCGATCAGCAGTCTATTACTCTGCCTCTTCTTTACCATGCATGGATAATAATTGAGAGCAATGGTTGGTTGGAACAGTTTACTGGAAGAGTTTTGAATGATATTACAAGCTGCCTTTGTGAAAGGGTAGTATGTAAGTTCGTGACTGTTGAAGGGGAAAGGACAGAAATGAAGCTGCTGATAAGCAAACTGAACACAATGCACGTACTGTACTGTAGTAGATAGCTTGCTGAACCCAGCCATGGCAAGCCACCCTAATCATGAGGTCTAGCAGGATTTTACGGATTCTGAAAGGCAGCTATTCCGTTGGGCCGAGAGACACCACTCTCTATATCTGGAGAAGTGATCTGACCCCACCCAGTGAGGAACCCATGGTTACAGCTGTGAGAGGATTTTAGAGTACAGTATGAGATGAGAGATTCATATGGAAATGTTTTCTGTTGGACTGGTAGTCTGTGTGAGCTGTATGTCAGTGCAGAAATCTTGATATGAATGCGCAGATGTTTAAACACGGGAAATGACTTAAATATCCACTCCCGGCTAGAATCAAACCAGGATGGAGTTCAGAGGAATGCAAATATCCTACGCACCCGACCATCTCAAGATCCTTGGTGGTGTGTAATGGTGGAAGCAAAAAGACAGAGGAGCACAGACAGAGAAACACAAGAGACAGAGACCCAAGGAGACAGACTGCGAGACGGAAACACTGAGAGAGATTCAGAGGGATCTTAAAGGTGAGGGAGAAATGGCAACCATGAATGTAAGATTGAGAATTTTGGAGAGATGTCAAGAATGCTCCACTAAGTCTGTGAAAGGAAGGCTGAGAACGGGAGGAGAGAGAGAGAGAGAGAGAGAGAGAGAGAGAGAGAGAGAGAGAGAGAGAAAGAGGGAGAAAGAGAGAGAAAACTTTTATGATCGAGGATATGAAGGAACACTTAAAAAAGTCCAAGGACAAGAGACAGACAGACAGACAGACACAGAAAGTTAGAGAGGGAGTGAGTGAGAGAGAGTAGTGGTGTATAATTCCCTCTCCCAGTTAGTTTGTCGGAGTTGCAGTAAACAGAGAAGACTGGAGGGGCACTAGGCGGCACTCTCATCAAAGGAGGCGAGGGGAGCGTGGAGGGGGCTTGAAGGGGACAAGGGAGGGCTGTGGCGGAATATTAGGTGGGGGACTAGTGAGAGAGGGTAGAAGAGAGTGGTTCAGGAGGGGAGAGAGGAGACGGGGGAAGGTTGGTTGGTGATGGGATTCGGGAAGGACGGGTGAAAGGAGGCAAGGGACGGTGTTCTTGTGGGGGAAAGGGAGGGGGAGATGGAGCTAGGTGAGCTACTGTCGGGTGGGGGGGGTGACCGGAAGAGACTTAAGCAGGAGGTGATTGGAGGGGGGAGGGGTTTCAGAAACGAAATGGTGTGTGGAAGGAGGAAAGGGGCATGAGTGAAGTGTTCCATGAGGGGGACGGTGGATGGAGGAGAGGATGGAAGGAGAAACTTCAGGAGAGGGTCAGAGTCTGAGGAAAAGGGACAAAAGGCATTTCAGGAAAAAGAGAATGGTTCAAAAAGCGAGGCCACTGCAGGAGAGAGAAGGCGGTGCTGGAGAAGAGACTGCTTCAGGGGAGTGAGGGGAAGGTCAGAAATGGCGTCGTTTACAGAGGGAGAAGGGGGTTCAGTAAAGAGAAGGGGTTCAGGAGGATGGGTCTCATCAGGAGGAAGTGGTGGTTCAAGAGAGGTTGCTTCAGGAGGAAGAGAGGATTCAAGAGGAGGGGGTCACTTCAGGAGGGAGAGGGGGCTTGAGAAGAGGGGTCTTTTCAGGAGGGAGCCGGGTGCTTAAGGAGGGGAGGTTGCTTCAGAGGGTTGAAGGTGTGTTCAGTAGGGGTCGCTTCAGGAGAAAGGGGATACAGCGGGGAGGGCGGGCAGACGGTGGCAGAGAGTCGGACCACATGCAAAGACACACAAAACACACAAAACAGTCTCTTAATTACAGAGGCAGGGACGGGGAAATGCTGGGTGGGGGAAATTTAACTTTGTGGGACGCATTCTGGTTGACTTAGGAGACTTCGTAACTCCCCTTCCTCAGCAATTTATTTGCCTTGTACACATGAACGTTAGTCCAAGTACGTGTTATGTATCGTAATACTGTACTTCCCTAAAGAACAACACTCATATCTAAGTTCTACAGTCGGAAAGCCGTCTCCCAAGCAGAATAATATCGTCTGGAAGTAGAAGAGCTGTATAAGAAAAACACGTGCTCGGACCGAAGAGTTGATTATACTCTTACATGTTACTGATGGAAACTAAGTCAACATTAAAAAGTGTAACTAACATACAATAAACTATCTATCTATCTATTGCCAGACGCAATGATCCCAGAAGGGGTGGCCATTTGACTTTGAGCTATTTGTTTTACGGGGAGCGGCACTAACCCTCCACCAACCCACTTGTTGACACGTAGGGAGCATGTATGGTTTGGTTATATTGTTTCCACCCAGCGTAGTAAATGGTTTCTTGGCTTACAGGAAACCATTTGGCTTGTCACTCAATGTAAAGCCACCTGTAAAGGAAAGAAAAGCAGTAAGTAGTGACAGGAATAATAGGAGAAATAGGAAGAGAGGAGGGCAGGCACAGAAGAAGAATGATAAAGGCTAAGGAAGAAGTAGGCAGCACTACATTGAGTGAGTGGATGATGGTCGCCACCATTTACCACAATAAACTGTGATACGGAAAATATATCACAAAGGAAACATTGCTGTGAAGTCTCTAGTGCTAAAAGTTTTTTTCTTTTATGATTTCCTGCTTCACATTGCAAAACTCATTACTAATCACATCAAGGCGATGACACCTTACAATATTTGTTATATTCTTGTAACACCCTGACTTCAGTTTTGAGAGAGCCGTTGGCTGTAAGCAACAAGAAAGAATTTTGCATTCATTGTGTTCTAACCGTTTAAACTCTTCAGTAAAACACACATTAATAAAATATATTCTTACTGCTGCCAGACGATGATATTCAGCTCAGAAGAGACTTTTCACCTGGTGCTGTTAGATACATGTAGTTTATGAACCTCTTTAGGCTACTAGGAAGATACTATCCTAAGCTGTGTAACATCTGGGGACAGCGAGATTCCAGGGGAATAATAAAAAAAAAAATCTGACTAAAGAATATTAAACGCTCCTCATCTTTGTGGTATTCCTTACCTAAAAGAGTTATCCTGGCAGACTACCACGCAAACTGCACCACACCAAGCTGAGGTTTTACCCACCGATCCCGGTGTCGTGGAACTGTTGATCTCTGAATATTTTTTCCGCGATTCAGTGGTTCAGAATAAACAAAACGTGAAGGTGGGTGTAGATGCTAGCAATCGCTTAGCTGTGATAGTCATCTCTATGGCTTAGGCCTTTGAGTTTGTGGCCTGTTATTCACCCATTAACAATGAATACACGGCCAATCCATAGTTCAGGTTACCAGTTACCGCCTGTAGGTGTTATCTTAGGTACTTACTTTACTTACAAACCCACAGGGAGCGAATATACACATAGTCGAATGGAGCAGCAGCCTGCAACAAGATTTTATCCCTGGTGCTACTGTGCCGGCACCCTTGTAGCTAGCAATACTAACTCATCGATCATCGAGTGATGGCAGACTTTAATTCTCGCCTATCTGTTTTCATAATTATCCGCACAACTTAAATTACGCGCGATATTTCAGTAGTTTTACAAACTGCAGTTCTGTCTACCAGTTATAATACAGAAGTTTTGAAATGCATTAATTCGTGTTGCAAGATACAAACCTTTTATTATACTATCACCCATCTCACTTCCAAGTAGAGAATTCTGCTCACAACCTCAGTATACCCACCAGCTATGTGCCGAGGAAATTTTGATCTTAGTACGACTTCCGTGTACCAGGGTAGCAAACAAATTTCTCCTCAACTGTCTCACAATCCGCACTAGGGAAAATAATCCACACCATCTCAGTATTCCTACCAGGTTGCAGTTCTACGTGCCAGCTATAGTGTCGTGGAATTTTTGACTATGATTTCCATGTGTCAAAATAACAAACTTACAAGCCTCTACCGTCTGTTTCCCATTCCACGTTACATCCAGCTCTTTACACAGTCTAAATGTTCCTACTAAGCAGAAATTCTACCTTCCAGTTTTATATAATATTTTTAAATCTATGATTTTCGTGTTTCAGTGTTGAAAACTTTAACTTTTTCCCCATCTGTCCTGTATTCATAACACTGTTCTACAGAATATGAAAAGTTGTTTGCTTCTACAAAAAAATATTTATTTTCAGAATAAAACTGAATGGTAAACAATAATATAACAAAGAAAACCAATGACGGTTAAGGTTTTCATTTAAATGTAGTGGTCATATTTTACATGCGACATATATATATATATATATTATATATATATATATATATATATATATATATATATATACATAGAGAGAGAGAGAGAGAAAGAGAAAGTTAAATATATATATATATATATATATATATATATATATATATATATGTATATATATATATATATATATATACAGTATGTATGTAGGTGGGGGCCCTCACCATCCACTCACTTGATGTAGTGCTGCTGTCGGGTGTCTGCCCTTGCCTCTCCTCCATCCTTCTTTCCTTCTATCCTCTTCTGTCTTTCTTTCCTCCATTCTTTCCTTGTCCTTCTGCCTGTTAGTCCAGTAATTAAATGGCAGAGGTTGGACAAAATTGCTTTATTTTGTTTCTCAACTGATTCTGACAGGAAATAAGGTCTACTAGCCAGGATAAAAAATCAACCCTGATCTGCTCACTGCTAATACCCTAAATTTGCCTTAATCCAAGATGGCCACCATCACGGATATCTA
This sequence comes from Coenobita brevimanus, assembly GCF_032717465.1. Classification (NCBI taxonomy): domain Eukaryota; kingdom Metazoa; phylum Arthropoda; class Malacostraca; order Decapoda; family Coenobitidae; genus Coenobita; species Coenobita brevimanus. Next base: position 9,932,739 of record NC_136958.1, read on the forward strand.
ATTCCAAAAATTGGCACATCTTCCAAACGATTAGAGCTATGAATGCAAACAAAGTGTCTAATCCTATGTTTTTGGGCTCAGGTAATTCATTTATAGCATTTTTAATAAGACTGAGATGTTTCTAAAGCTTGAATGTGACAAGACTCCTTGACTGCATGACACATGTAATTAAATCAGCTAGAAAACTCGAACTACCTATAATCTACTCTACTTGAACTTATCCACATCATATATGTCGAACTTAATCTAACATCCTTAGAGAATAGTCGTCCAGAGACTCTGCTTCCTGTTCACTGCATCATTGGTGCAGGTGATTTCCTTGCTATGACCACAAGTCAGTGTACAGGGCATGATCTAACCCAATGAATTATACAACTCATTTAAACTACCTATGTATAGTCTAGTCTACTTGAACTTATCCACATCAAATTCCCAAATCTAACACCCAGACAGTCTAATCATCTAGAACCTCTTCACTGTTCACTCCAGCATTGGTGCAGGTGATTCCCTTGCAGTGACCACATGCCAGGGTGCACAGCAGTCCATTCTTGCGACAAGAACAGGTGTTTTTGTCGCACTTGCCGTGGCAATTGCATTTGACTAGCTTCAGCAAGGATGCTGGAGCAGCATCCCTCTGCATCTTCACTGGCTTGAGCTTCTCCACATTCTGGTCTTTGTGAAGAATCAGCCCCACTTGGCTGGATCAAGAATATTGCCCAGCCAGGTCTGTACCTGATGGTACACTCGGTAACTATGGTACTTGGCTGCATCGCAAGTGAGTGGGAGAGATTCAGGAGGCAGATAGACCGACCTGGACGCCACCTTGCTATTGAACCTGACTGCTCTTTCAAAGTCAAGGTTATTTCCAGGCTTACAGTTGTACAGGACTTCTAGAGAGGCCTGGCCATGCTTGTTGACATCACCGTGGCTTTGATTTGGCTTCATGAATAAGCTGACGTGGTCCTTGAGCTGATGGCATTTGCTCATTGCCATGACCTTCCCTATGCTGTACGGCCTCGACGTCGTATCACACCCTGTGACGGCATGTAGGAAGAGCAACGATGCAGTAAGGTTAGGGGCTAGATGATCTTGTAGGATCCAGATGTTGAGGATCTTGCTGGCTGGCTGTAGGAAGATAACATGATGTCTGGGACTGAGATGGTGCAGCAGCAGGACCAGCAGGTCGGTGTCGTCCCCAACAACTGCCACTGATCTCCTCTTGGCCATGGTACATGCTGTTGACACAATGTCGTAGTCAGCATCACCAGCACTGTGGTGGAGTTCAACTCCAGCTTTCTCCAGCTCACTGCCAATGAAGTACAGAAACTTCTGCTTGTTCCTGGGGTTTGCGAGGAATGCCTTCTTCGTCATGGTCAACTGCATTTCTTGCTTGAAGTCAACTTCTGCTCCGATGTTGTTTGAGCTGGAACGTCTCTGGTGTGCTTCATCCTTGGTAGAGGGACCACTTCCATAACCATCAAATATGACAACAGCATGTCTGTAGTGGCGCTGTACATACTGCGCATACAAACTGGATAGATTGGCATATGTTGTCTGGTTGGGCCATGGCAGCCGTTGCAAGAGTGCACCACCATCAAGGACGTACACCACATCATCTGGACATCGACTTACTACACAGGATGGTACCTTCTTCACGAGGCCTGTCTGGAGACTGGCCTTGTCTGGCAGACGCATCAGGTGACTGTTGTCAAACAGAGCTGTGGGGTAAGCTGACAACTCGCGTGTGAACAAGCTTTCTGTGTCAACAGTCCTTGTTCCTGCCACAACAAGGCGCTGGAACAACTGTTTCGGGTCGATCTCCAGGCGTTCTCCTTCAACAGCAATGTAAGTTGAGGCAGCAAGTGTGGTGACCTGATCTTTCTTGCAGAACGTGTGCTCTGCTACCGATTTGCCCTGCATAGATTTCAGTATGGCATGACCAACTGACTCTGCTCTTTCTACATTCACAGACTTGTCAGCTATGACTCCAGATGACAGACTACGCAGTTCCCTCGAATCCTGAGAGAAGGGTTTTCGTTCAGAGAAGTAGTTCAGGATGGTCTGCACATCCTTGGCATCTCTGGTCATCCTAGCAGCTGACCTGTCCTTGTGGACCTCTACTTTCTTGATGTCTTGAAGGCCAGTCACTTCTCTCATGGCCCTGTTGACTTCTTCACATGCTGGGGTGGACAGCAACCATATCAGACTTGTCGACTGTTCAAACCCCCGACCTCTTGTCAGACCACTAACCGCCTTAACGTTCCTCATGAGAACTTGTTCAATATACAGGTCACTGTATATACCTGCCCAGTAGTTCTCGCTTCTTCTCGGGACAAAGAGGCCATCAACAAACTTGCTGTATACATGTGGATGAGTATCCTGAAGCTTCTCCATCTTGTTCAAGTACAAGACAAGGGACTTTGTGTAGTTTTGATGTCCTGAAGCAGCCAGAAAGGGCAACATCTCCTTCAGAGCTTGTAGATAGAGCAGCCAGTTTCCTGTGCGACCAGCCCTGATGAATGCACGGAGAATAGCAACAAGAGTCAAGTACATAAGCCAGAGCTAGGCTGTGCGGTGTTCACTCAGAGATTCACGCCATTCTGCAGAAGCTGCTTTAAGTTGTGATATATTTTCAGATGAGAGAGCTTCGTCCAGGGTCAAGGTGTCTTCTGAAACTTGTTTGACAAGATGTTCTACTGGTGTCAGAACTTCTGCACTGCTCTGAGGACCTGAAAGATAACACCACCACCATATATCATGCCACCACCACTACAGGCACCATGCATTACACATGCAAAAAAATTAATGTGCATTACCATCACCATTAATTAGAATAAATGCATGACTAATGTAACCAAATCTGCATGAAACTTTTGATGCTACATACAGACACAAGCTGCACACTCATCATCATCTTCATGCTCATCCATCATGTCCTGTACGTCATCATGTAATAAGTCTTGTACACCCAAGTCTGGTTCAACTGATTCAGAAGCAGGAACAAGACTCTCTGGAAAAAACACAGCACCACACTTTTCAAGCGTCTGCTCAAGGTCATAACATGCAACACCAGGAGAACATTGTCAGTTATTGACATCATGTACAAAGAACATGCGAGGGAAAAACTACCTTCCATCTGATCACCTATGTGACTTGAGTCCTCCTCGCTGAAGACACAGGGTACAGGGACACCGAGCATCTGTGCTGTAGCCATGGTGTTCAGAGCAGAGTCCACCAGCAGATGAGCCCTGATAGCACGTGCCATGGCCTTCCCAGACAGCATGTGCTCCACACTACCTTCAGCATACACTTGGGACATCACCTTCAAGCCGGAACCAGCCATTAGACTACCAATAGAGCCCAGGAAGCTCATCTGTGTATGAAATCCACCCAGGATGAGGACGATCTGATGCAGTGGACTCTCTCTAGGCTGAGCTTCGATGATCATGAAGGCAATCCACAACAACTGCTGGTCGAAGGTGATGACTGGAGTTGTGTTGTACCGGCTAGCATGGTCCACAACATACTCCAAAGTGGAGCACACACAGGTAGGGTCAGATGGCGTGAGGTCAATCATGGGCAAGAATATGTCAGAGCTTTTTCCAGGATGTGGGATGTTGCGATGCAGCATCTGCATATACCCTGACCACATAGGTTGTGGTTCTAGAAGGTGGAAGGCCACTGTCCACATCCCATCAAGGTTGTCATTCTGTATGTCTCGCTGGAACACTTCAACATTGGTGTACATTATCTTGGAAAGAACTGTCTTTGGATCTCTCTGTTCCACCAGATTCACTTTTGCTAATCGCTTGACGACCTCCATGTCCACCTTGAGTCGTGGGATTCTCCTGGTACTCTGGATAGCTGGGGTGAATGTTGCCATTTGGCCCATTACATGGATTGATCCGTGGCTATCTAAGGTTCTGGAGGCATGGTCAACATTGTCTGCTTGGTACTGGAGGAAGGAACATGCAACTTGTTCTGGGAGATCAACATCTTGCACTACCGCAGCGTTGCTTCTGTGCTTGTTTGCTTCTGTATATGAAGAGCAGAAGCCAAGTTTGTTGATCATGTCAACCAGATCACGGTGACCATACTTGTGTTCCAGTGTCACGCTGAGACCAACTTGCAGGGGTGGGAGAAATGAGCAAGGACACGTGGACTGCATGATAGAATGACCTACTGAGGCCACATGCAACTTTGCATTTCTGCTCTTGATAATGCTGCCTAGGAGTAGTTGCAATGAATGAGGCACATATGCAACATTTTAATCAACAGAACACATATCCTCTGAAGTTGGATACTCCTCTTTATGACGTTCCATGGACTTTATCTCTGTTCTTATGAATTTCCCAACAGTTTCAATAAGTCTGTCCATATCGGAGAGTTCTTTCATTTCACTTGCTCTGTCATGGGCTTCTTGGATGATGGATTTACAATTGGACCTCAGAGTGACGACATTAGGTTGTTGTCTGATGGTGGTAATTGACACCCTTGCTCCATAGTGGTTCTCCAGCTCTCGCTTCAGTTGCTTGGGGGTGTAGATTTCCTCTTCGGTCATGCCACTCTCTCTGAGCATAACTTGGTACAGGTCTTGCAATGTAATGGTTTCATCGTCGTTCTTTTCCAGAAAATCGATTGCATATTGTATATCACCAACTTTGGATGTGCTTCTAGGTCGACCAACTTTTCTTCTCTTGGTGGAAGAATTGCATTCTTCAGATGCAAATTCCGGAGGGGCCTTTCCCTTCATGAACAGGTCCTTGCACGTGTGGTGGTATAGGGCCTCCTCAGCTGGTAGATCATTTACCACTGAGAGACGAGACTGGACCTTCAAGGCCCAATCATCCTCTCTGGTGTGACAGTGACTTAGAATGTTCTCTTGAAATCCTAGAGTCATAACATGACTGTATCTGTAACTAGCTTTGGTAGGATTTTTCTGTGCAAGAGACATTTCAACAAACACTCCACAGAAGAGGCAGTGGGTTTTGAAATCAAAGACATTTTCCTCAGCTGATCTCAGGTTTGCCTTGACCACTTCGGAAGAATCATGCTTTTTGGCAGATTTGATGGTTTTGGGATTTGTGTGCCTGCTCCTGCATACTTTGTGCACAAGGATATCATGATTTTTGTCAAAAACCAAATCTGGGACATCTAAGTTTCTCTCTTTGTTCGCTTTGTTAATGCCAGCACACCCTTTCTCTGTCAGTTTGACATAGTCATTGGACTTGTCTAGGTCAATCACTTCTCTGCAGATGACACACGCCATCTCTGTTCAGTCTTTAAGTTAGTTCATCTATCCTCCACCACAAATATGCTGTTATTCCATGCACATGCAACCTGTAGAAATTAAACGAAAGCCATTTACAATCTAGAAACATTTCAAATAACGACAGTGAAGGCATGCTGTGGATTACAAATAAGACAGAAAAAAGTAGAATAATATGACAATTTTTTGCACAAAATTTAGAGTATGATTGCAATTATCTGCAAATAGGTCACATACAAACAAATAATACCATAATAAATGAACTCCTTGACCTGAAAACATAGGATTAGACACTTTGTTTGCATTTATAGCCCTATTAGTTTGGAAGATATGCTAATTTTTGGCATTCGGTACCCGCGATGGCGGCCATCTTGGATTAGGGCAAATTTGGGGTACTAGCAGTGAGCAAATCAGGGTAGATTTTTTATCCTGAGTAGTAGACCTAAAATCCTGTCAAAATCAGTTGAGAAACAAAATAAAGCAATTTTGTCCAACCTGAGTGGATTTTTTTACTTTAATTACTGGACTATGTGGGCGACTCTATACTGAGTGACAAGCCAAATGGTTTCCTGAACACCAGGAAATCATTTACTACGCTGGATGGTAACCATATAACCAAATTATGGCGCCTGATGGTTTAGTGGGTAATTAAGGTGCTCCATTCGGAGTGCCTGTGTAGGTTTATATCCAAGGGGTGGTTGTGGTTTATTGCTCACGTAATGCCACCCAGATGAGTGAGGATGGTCACTTTCTTCTTAAATGTCAGGACCAACTTGCCTACGCTCCACATGGGGCAACGTAGGGCTGGATGATGGATGGATCGATGGTACTGAAAATAACTTAAAATATATAATGCTTCCTTCTCAGAACCAAAATTAATCCAAAATCTACAAGGAAAGATAATAACAATGAAGCATGTTTATCGTGCCTACCAAGAGCACTTTTTAGTCTGCCTCTTGTACATGGCATCAAGCGCATCTCTGCTTGTGGTCCAAAAAAAATCTGCAAGAAGTGATGGATTCCACTTTCCTTGATATCTTTTTTCCATTCTAGACATGTCCTGGTGGAATCTTTCCCAGTGCTCGTCACTTACTGTACCACAGTTTTCTGGGAAAAAGTTGAGGTGTGAATGTAAGAAGTGTATTTTTAGGACATGTTGCGACCCAATTGCCTGTATGCTTGCAACAGGCTTTTGATGAGGTGCTGATAGTTTTCATCTCTTGCTTCCCAAGAAGTCTTCAACAGCCAATCGAAAGGCTTCCCATGTAAGTTTTTTGCGCATCTCTCAATATTTCATTAAATCTTTTATCTCAGAAGTTCTCTTATTTGTGATTTTACAAACATTCCTTCCTTGATTTTTGCCTCTCTCAGTTTTGGGAATTCGTTTTCGGACACCAGAAAGCAGCATCAGTTTATCCAAGGTTTTGACGAAATTCATTAATCCCAGCTTGATATGTAAAGGGGATAGAAGTATCTTTTTACGATCCACTAGGAGAAGATTCATTACGTTTTTTAGATGCAGGATTCAAAGCATTGCGGGGTGGCCAATCTTTCTTATTCCATCGAGACTCCTTGGCCCGACTATCCCATTCCCAGAGAAAGCAGCAGTATTTAGTGTAGCCAGGTTGCAATCCAAGTAAAACAGAGACAACCTTCAGATCACTACAAAACAGCCACTTATGTTGTCCATAGTTAGTGTAATGCAACATCTCTTTCAAATTTTCATGTGTCTTTCATCCTGACTGCATGTCCCACTGAAAATGATGGCAAGTGATTTCCATTGTGCAGAGGAACGGATTTCAAGCTGTATTTTGAAGTATCAATAAAAAGTCTCCAGGCTTCAACTCTGTGATCAGTACTCATAGCTTCTGTCACTCTTATTCACATCTTTACTTGCAGGAAGATTCCCAGCCATTGTGTATTTTGGAATAAATTCTTTGTGTCTATTTCTTAAAATGGACACACGAGTGTCTTTACCATGCAGGTTCCAGCCTTTTAGTCGTGATCCAAGAGGCTCCGCTTTGCTTTTAGGAAGCTCTAGATCTCGAACCAGACCATTCGGTTCACTCTGTGTGATTATGTGGGGTTCAGTTGTACAATCAGAAGCATAAATGGGATCCCCAAATACAGAAGGCTCAAGATCATCACGTTCATCTTGCTGATTTTCAGAGTCAAAACTGTAATTATCCGGTGGCGGTGAAACAGGAAGTTGAATTCCATGGGGAACTGGTTTTACTGCAGACGAAATATTCGGGCAGTCAAATTGTCTAGGCTTTTTTTTTCCCCCAACACCTGAACATTGACTCACTCGAGGCACTAAAAAGTAATAATTGCTTGAGTGGTCAGTTGGCTCCCTCCGAACCAATGGAACGGCGGAAGGCATTGACTTCCTCCTTTTGTTTAGCCACGGGCAGAGGTTTGAGCACATGCGTTGCAACAAACAGACGGTGCTCAGTTCTTGTCCTGGTCCCCTACTGCACAGCCGAAATACAGCTTGTATGCCTTCTTGATCATAGTCGTGCTTGTCTGCTTCGGTGATTAATTTATGACATTGCCACATATGCAGCAAAAGTTGTCTACATAATTTACGCAGTTCCGCATATCCAGCGCAGTTAAATCATACATAGATGAATATTCTTATATCCAAGAGAAAATGAAAAATAATGTGAAAAAACTAGCTCAATGATTGCAAATGCGGTCTTTATAGATGTAAATAATTAATGAAGCCAATTTAATCGTAAATGTTTCTTTATAGAAAATTAAATATGTCTTCATTGCACGGAAATTGACGTTGGTTATTGTTGCTGAAGTACCTGCTTCACTATGTAACAACATACCATATCTCAAAAACCGCAACTAACTGAGCATTATGAGTATCATTCTCGTAATCAGCAGGCAAGTATTACCCAGAACTCAGTGTTTTTATCTTAGCAGTTTCATTATGGAACAGTGTAATTAAAGACAATTACGGCACCAAGTACAGCATACAGTTCCTTAAAAAACAGTAATGTCCAATACCTTTTAACCCTTTGGAGTCTCGGAGGGCCCTGAGTGTAGCGGGGCAAAGGACCAGGGTACCGTAGCTCCTTTTAGTTGTAGTTGTCCATCTTTCGTATAGGGGCGTTAACATGAGAGAAAAACATCTGGCCATCCCCTAGATTTGAACCTCTGGGCCACAGCACACAGCCGACAACCCGAAATGTATTTCATTCATACTAAATTGCGCTTCGGGGGAGACCTCTTGTTGTGAAAGGCTTTATCTATCTCCTCCAGTTATGTCGACTGGGGGTTGCAAGGACAGAGCGAAAAAGATGTCTCATGCTAAAAGAATCATTGACCTTCAAGCTAACATTAACCTACAGGAATTAAAAGATAGGGAAGAAATGCAAGGAGGTTCAGTGAGTGCACAGGAATTCGTCCCCTAAACATTCTCGGCTCAAGCGAGGAATTAGCTTGGACAGAGGTGGACTCAGCATCATGATCTTAGTTTACTCAATTTGCAGTAAAGTTGACCGGAACTTTTAAGACCTGGGATTAAGTTGACAGAGAGGCGAAACGAGACTAGGAGCCGAATTCACCCACAGTGACGCCACCTACTGTTCACTAAATAAGCTTGACCTCAAATACTGCCACTCCGACGATAACGATCACTACCACAACTACCACTGCCTTTACTACCACGGCTGTACCACAACTACCACTACCACAATTACTATACCACCACCACCACTACACAGCTATCACTGTTCTAGCACCATTCGCATAACAATGCGCCTGTCATAACCACCACCTTCACCACTGCTCCTCCCATTACATCAGATACTGTCAGTGCTATCACAACTGGGCTACCACCTCCACAACTACTAGCGAACTGTCTTTCATAACCGTCACTTGTTAATATTTTACTACAGCTACTGTCTCTGCTAACCAAATGTACCACAACTTGTCTACCACTACCACAACTATATCGTTTTGCGTCTGTCCTAGCCACCAGTCACCACTACTGCCACTCACGCCATAACTAACCTACCACAGCCTGCACTACCACAACCAGCACGACAACTATCACTACCGGTAATTAAAGACGCGTATCGCAACCACCACTAACTACCACCACCACGGATACTGTCACTGCTGCCATAACCATCACACACACACGCGCACACACACACACACACACACACACACACACACACACACACACACACACACACACACACACTGTCTTTCATGCACGCACATAAATTCATAGACACTAAAGAACTTATGCCCTCTCCCTGTCTGTCTCTGTCTGTCTGTCTGTCTCTGTCTGTCTGTCTGTCTGTCTGTCTGTCTCTCTCTCTCTCTCTCTCTCTCTCTCTCTCTCTCTCTCTCTCTCTCTCTCTCTCTCTCTCTCTCTCTCTCTCTCTCTCTCTCTCCTGGAATTTGTGCCGCCAGATTTAAATTGTATTCAATCAATCAACTACTCTTTCTCTCTCTCTCTCTCTCTCTCTCTCTCTCTCTCTCTCTCTCTCTCTCTCTCTCTCTCTCTCTCTCTCTCAAGATAAGTGTATTAAAGTGCCAATACCAGTGACTACCTTGGTCTACTTTGTGTTTCCCCTACAATTCACCCTACCAGATGTCTGACGGCATTGTCATTGTCACTTCTTATTCGATTTTCTTACTCTCCGTAGCATTTTAGCTTTCCCCAGTCACAGTAAAAAGATTGGTAATTCATTCTTTCAGGGGTAGTGTTGCATTTTAATATGTCATTCCAATTCAAGGCAGTATTATTCAACTTGGAAATGTCTGTTCCTTAAAGAGTTAAAAGCCTTCACGTTTTTCATACCTGCCATAAGATGCCACTTAATTCATCTTTATTATCCTAAGCCTCATACAGTGTTCTTCAGTATAAAGATCTCTCACATCTCTCTCTACCTTGGCTTATTGGTTGTTTTTCTGGTCCATCCAGTCCCAGGAAAATTATCAGTTTGCCTCTTCCTCTGAAATGACCGGAAGGCAATGATTGATTATGTGTGTGTGGATGATAGGATGAGAAGGTGTGTAATGGATGCAAGAGCATATAGAGGTTGGGGGATTGGACTTTCTGACCACTACTTGGTGGTGGTGAGAATGGAGATTCAAATGAAATGGAGGAATAGAAAATGGGAAGGACATGAGGAAGTAGTGCATAAAAGAAGGGTGGAAAGGTTACAAGAGGATGGAAAAAAGGCAGAATATAAGAGAGAAGTGGAGGAGCGATTGGATAAATATGGATTGGAACGGATGGGGGACGTGGAAGGTGTAAGATACTCACAGACGAAATCTGTGCAGCATGTGAGGTGGTATGTGGGGTGAAGAGAAGACGAAAGCGTGCAAGGAACAGCATGGTGGAATGAAGAGGTGAGAAAGACTGTGGCACAAAAGAAGAAAGCATATTAATGAGTGGATGAGAAGCAGGGATGTGGAAGAAGTTGAGAGACGGAAGAGAGACTTAAACGTAGAGAGGAAGAGAGAGATGAAAAGATTAGTGAGAGAGAGTAAGAAGTGAGTGGATGAGGAATTTGGAAAGAATTTGAGAGTGAAATGGAGGGAATGTCAGAATATGTTCTGGAAAGAGGGAAAGAGACAGGGTGTCAAAGAAGTTAGTCGGGGAGTGAAAGATACATATGGTAAATTACTGGTGGAGAAGGGAGAAAAAGTGAGCAGATGGAGAGAAAGGTAAAAAGATTATTAAGAGTAAGAAGAGAGTGGATGGGGAATTTGGAAGGAATTTGAGTGTAAAGTGGAGGGCATGAAAGAAAATGTTCTGGAAAGAGGTAATGAGAGTTAGACAGGGTGCCAAAGAAGTTAGCTGGGGAGTGAAAGATAAAAATGGTAGATTACTGGTCGAGGAGGGAGAAAGAGTGAGCAGATGGAGAGAACACTTTAAGGAATTGTTCAACATGGAGTACGAAAGTAATGCAAGTATAAATGGCTGAGGAATGGCTGGCAGACGGAGGGATGTGAGAAGAGAGGCGGAAGTCAGTAGGACGAAAGCAATGACGAGAGTCAAAATGAGGCAAGCCGAGGAATTGATGGAGTGTGTGGTGAAATGCTGAAGCATGGGGGAGAGATAGTAGTAGAACGGATGTGGAAGATGTGCAGATTCGCCTGGTAAGAAGGTAAAGTCCTGGAGGATTAAAAGTTAGGTATAAATAATCCCCTGTACAGAAGAAAAACGGAAAAAGAAGTGTGTCATAATCATAGGGACATTTGACTTCTTAGTGTAATAGGAAAAGTATGTGGTAGGATACTTACTGACAGAGTTAGGGAAGCAACAGAGGAATTAGTTGGAGAAGAACAGGGAGGTTTTAGGAAGGGAAGGGATTCAGTAGATCAGATATTCATTCTTAGGCCGTTAGTGAAAAAGTTTCTAGAGAAGGGAAAGAAGTTGTATGCGGCCTCCATGGATTTGGAGAAAGCCTATGACAGGGTGGATAGACAAGGATTGTGGAAAGTATTAAGAACATATGGAGTAAATGGGAAGTTGTTGAATGCCGTGAAGAGTATGTATGAGGGTGCTAAGGCTGCAGTGCGTGTGGATAGTGAACTGAGTGAATTTTTCTACTTGAAGGTTGGATTGCAACATAGATGTGTCACGTCTCCATGGTTGTTCAATCTGTATATGGATGGGGTTATAAAAGAGATATATAAAAGGTTGGGCAGTGGATGTTGGAGTGGCCCTAATGAGAGAGGGCAGTGTTTGGAAACTCCCTGTATTGTTGTTTGCAGATGATACTGTGTTGTTGAGAAGACGAAGGGGAGCTGCAAGGCTTGTGGATGAGTATGGAAGAATGTGTAAGAAACGGAATCTAAAGGTGAGTGTAGGGAAGAGTAAAGTTATAGTGTTCGAGAGAAATGAAATCAGTGAATGTACGGTAAGGTAGGATGAGGGGGAAATGGACAATGTGAGTGCATTTAAGTACTTGGGTAGTGTGATGAATAAGGATGGAAGGTTAGAGGTTGAAGTGCTTGAAAGGGTACAACAAGGAAGAAAGGTTGCTGGTTCCTTGAAAGCAGTGATAAGAAACAAGAAGTGAGCATGGAAGTGAAAAAGTTACTGCATGACAGTATTGTGATACCAACTCTAACGTATGGAAGTGAAGCTTGGACCTTGTTGGAGGGACACAGGTCAAAAGTGAGAGCTGTGGAAATGAGTTATGAGAGGAACATGTGGAGTCACATGAAGAGACAGACTGACAAATGAGGAAGTGAAGGAACGTTGTGGCGTGGATGTTGATGTGATAGGAAGCGTTAGAAGAGACAAACTGAGGTGGTTTGGCCATGTGGAGAGGATGGAGAGAGGGTGACTGACGAGGAGAGTTTGTTAGTGAGACGGAGGGGGGAGAGGGAGGGGGAGGTCAAAAATGAGATGGAGGGATGGAGAGGAGAGGTATATGAGAGAGGGGGGTGTGAGCTGGGAGCAAGGCAGTGAAATGGCAGGGGACAGGGCGACATGGAGGCTGTTTGTGGCCACGCCTCATGGTATTAAGGTGTCTGGCAATTGATAGATAGATAGATAGATAGCCTCTTCCTCTCATTCCATCACTGTGTACCAACTCCGATGTTCTGACTTTCAATTTTGTTGTCTTTTTATGTTGTACGAAAATTGGTATCCTTTCACCTCCATTTCTGTGCTAAATTGTGATGATTCTTAATTCTACTCCTGTGTGTTCCTTTATGATAGCACTTCCCATCTTGTTCTTGTGCGTGGTGCATTATCTAACATAATCCTTTCAATTCCCTTCTGACCAGTCCCAAGATTACGTTTTAAAGTTTTTTCTAGACTTCATGTTTATGAGGAATATGGACACACTATACTATTCCTACACGTGGGTCCCCGTACCCTAGTGCTTGCAGTCACACTTTGTAAAGTGGTTACAGTTTTAGAGGCATATAATACAAGGGAGTTCAGGGGCAGCAAAAATGTATGCTTCAAATTTATTGTTAGTATCATCATCATCATCATCATCATCATTTCGCTGGTGGACCTCTTTCAACATGTGCGCCTCCATAATAGTTTTGCATGTTGTCACACTTTTTTAGGCAACCAGTTCCAAGTGATGGCTGTAGTACAGTTTCTACCAACAGTCACAGTTTTAGTGGTATTGTTTTTACCTAGAATCGCATTTTTAAGTCAACCTGCTCCTAGTGGTGGCTGTTGTACATTTTTTACATATAACTGCAGTTTTAGAACAAACTGTATCTTAGTGCTCGTTGTGATACATATTTTACCGATAGTCATTTTTTTTTCAGCAATCTGTTCCCAGCAGTATCTATGGCACAACTTTTACCTAGTTACGGTTCATAATGATAGGCGTGTATCTATGTAAAAAAAAAAAAAAAAACACACCAACATATGTTGTACGTCCCACCCGTTACCCTGATAGAATATGACTAAAACCAGCTTCCAAAGTCCTAGGGGTTGGAATGCCCCGGAAAGGGATGAGCGGTAGAGGAAAGTAGTAGATTACTAAGCTGGAGGCTCATAACAAGCATTTGCGCGAAAATTGAATGAAGCAATACATGTTCGCAGTTTGACCTTGTCGTATACATTACTAATTTTTCTTTCGTTTGAGAGAGAGAGAGAGAGAGAGAGAGAGAGAGAGAGAGAATCACAATTTTTCATAGGGCTTCTCTTCTTATATTGTAACTTCATCCCCCCACCCTGATTTCCCATGAGTTCTCAAGTCTCTAAGAAGCCACTGTTTCTTTTTCTTTTATTCCTTCATTACGAAAGGGTTTTCCTAAGGTTAATAGTCGTGTGACGTTGGGAAGAATAAGACGAGGTAAGGTAGGATGAGAAAATGAGGTGCGGGGAAATTAAGAACGTGATGATGGAAATATGATGTGTTTCTGACCTTTAAAATAGACAAAATGTACCGTCACTTTTCTTTATTTGTTCAGAAACTTTGATATCGTGTACTGCAGGACAAGCTGATGAAATACATGTCGAACCCTACCTAACCTTACAACATACAAGTGTTGCTGTACTCGTACACCACGTGCGCGCGCGCGCGCACGCACACACACACACACACACACACACACACACACACACACACACACACACACACACACACACACACACACACACACACACACACACACACACACACACACACACACACACACACACACACACACACACACACACACACACACACACACACACACACACACACACACACACACACACACACACACACACACACACACACACACACACACACACAGTACATTCAGGCATGTAATGCCGGCTGCTGGGCTGGCTGATGTGAGATAATCAATCTCTCAGTCATGCTGTAACTAGGCAACTCGGTGACACAGGCATACCTAAGCTCTGTCCCCTGGGAATGTCTGCCAAGTGTGACCGAGATATAACGGCATGTTTTTCAAAGGTAATATGTCAAGAATATAGTTGGAATGTTCAAGAAGCGTGCAAAGAGGTTGACAGCAAAAACGAATACCAGAAAAGGTAACAATTAATATTACTAAACTCAGGTGAATATAATCGTTGGCACTTGCTTGAATAGAATAATTGAATTACCCTGGCCATGGAAGGTCAATGGTGGCAGTATTAACACTCAGGCTTGTTCTGTCTGATAGTGTGGATTATTTACGCACAACGAAACGTCGATGTCCCTACAGGTGCCATATTGGTGAATCAACAGGAAGCTGTGTGATGAGACAATACAGAGGCCATTTATTATAAGAGAATTGCCTCTATTGCTCTCTGAATAGCTCTGGCAGAGACAGGCCTGAGAGAGAGAGGAGAGTAGCAGCTGACAAGCAGCAAGAGTTTACTTTCAGCGGTCAACGCATATCAACGTATGTTGCCAGAGTTAAGATGATAGCTATAATATATGTATTATCCGTACATAAATTATATCATGAGACATTAATAATGACAGAAGTCTGTGTACATAGCAGTGGTGCTGACAGATGCTGCTGTGACTTGATCCATACAGAATAATATTGACTGGCGTTGGTTGGAATAAAATGCTAAAGCTGTCCCGAATATAAATAACGCCCTCAGAATCCTATAACTCATTTTCAGCTGAATAAAATCATCTGGTGTTAGTTGAAATATAATACTAGCGCTGTCCGGATCATGAGTGGGTAAAACATGGCTTAGTGCACCCAGGAAAGTAGGTGGGTTAGGGGGTTGGGTAAAATATAGTGAAATATTGGGGAGACGTGTCGTATGCAGGGGTTGTATGGCTGTGTGCCCTCCCTCGGAAAAGTTATGTGACAGAGGGAAAAATGATTGCCAAGACGGGGGGGGGGGGGAGGGAGACGAAGAGTGGGTCGAATGGTGAGAGGGGGAGTAGAAGGAGTACGAAGAGGAATAAGAGGGGAGTAACTGGGGAAGGGAAGAAGGGAGAGGGGAGAGGAGTAGATGTGGGAGAAGGGAAAGTAGGTTAAAAGTACAAACAGGGGGAGGAAGGGTGGCTGAAGTAAGAGGAGGAGAATGGATAGGAGGGGTGGGAAGTAAGAGGAGGAGGAGGAGGACTGGAGAGAAGGTGGGGAAGATGAAGACGATGTTTTACTAGTAGCTTATTTTCTCTGAATATGTTCTTTAATATTCATTTCACATTCCAAACGGAAAACGGTTCTTTCTTTCTTCTTGGTGTTGGTACTCGTGTTCTTGCTTTTCTCACCTGCTCCCGTTGCCATGCACTCACATCTTTACTTCTGGGATAAAGGCTGTGGTATTCACTACGCATGTAACTGGGCTTGGTATCTCAAAGCAAGTTTCTCAGATTTCATACTTAGGTTTTTGAAATTATTCCGCAGCCCAAAGTGTGCAAAACTGGATGAGCGCAGTGCCACAAAACGACGATCCGGGAAACACTGGACAACAAAGCAACCATGCAAATAAAGGTACGTGTTAACGAGTATCCGACCTCGGATGCGATTTCAGTACTGGGCAAATTCGATTCGAAAGAGCCCTCGAGCCTGTTGTACATGTACAAGAGAAAAATGAATTTGAATCTAATCTATAATTGGGAAGTCGAAACAGAAGTCAGCTTTGGGAAATATAATGCCTTTGCTGGTAAATGTTCTCTTTCTATTTCTTTTCTCAAATCTAGGGCAGTGGTGGGCATTAACGCTTTAATCGTTAATCTGTTTATAACGGAGCTTTTCTTTGTTAACGCGGTAATCCGTTAATATTTTTTTAGTTAATGGATTATCGTTAACTTTCGTTAAAATTATTATTTGTTTTCTGTTACAGCTCACAGTAGGTCAGAAGCGTTTTAAATCGTC